>NC_052084.1:32616016-32921937 GCF_015852505.1 Tachyglossus aculeatus
AAAGGAGAAAAATCAAATAAGATACATAACATCTCCCTGACTTTAGTTTTTTTTTTTAATTTTTAATTACAGGCACTTTTTTCATCTGCTACATTAATCAGATATGTCCTGGGGAGAAGAAAAATTAGTTGAGGAAAGTCTTGTAGAGGAGGTGGGATTTCATAGGGGTTGGTTTTGAAGATGGGCCCAATATGTTAGAGGGAGGAGTTCCAGGCAAGGGAAAGGTTGTGAGCAAGGGATAAGCGGTGGAAGAGACAAGAACAAAACAAAGTGAGTAGATTAGTTTGAGTGGAACGAAGAGGGCAACCTGAGGCAGGTGAGAAAAGAGAGTGGATTAAATAAAAGGAGGAATGCTAATACAGTTCCTTAAAGCTAGGAGTCAGGAATTTCTGCTTAATAGAGAAAGGAATGGGCAACCATTGATGATTTTTAGAGAGTATGGAAACATGTGCAGGACAATGTTTTACAAAAATGACCCAGACATTACTGAAGTACTGGAGAAGGGTGAGGCTGGAGGCAGGAAGACCAGTGAGGAGGCCGATACAGAAGTCTAGTCAGGATAAAACAAGCTCCTGGATTAAAGTGGTAGGCTTCTGGGGGAAAAGAAGCGATCTGAGAAACGTCACAAAGGAAAAATCAACAAAATTTAGCAACAGACGCATGTGAGAATTTAAATAAAGGAGTCAATGAAAATGCGAAGGATGCAGGCTTCAGAAACGGGAAGATGGCATTTTTGTCGACCATGATGGGAAAGTTAGGTGAAGGAGGGGACTTGAGAGGGAAGGTGAGTCCAGTTTTACGCATACTGAGCTGAAGGTACCAGTGGGATCATGATGCAAAGATAGCTTGTGGACAAGAAGAATTGCAAAGTCTGCTCTACCACCTCAGGTTGTTGCTTTTAGAGAATTTTGCCCCTTTTCCCACACTGAAGTTGTAATTTGCTCAAATCCTATTTGTTTCCAGAAAAGGATAACAATAGCTTTAAGTGGAGATGGAGAATTCTTTACACCCCTTTTTTTCTAGGATATGAAAAGGGATTCCTAAAGGCTTCATTAAAAAAATAACTTTCTTCCTTAATTTGTAACAAGGGTTTCTAAAAGGTCTTCATCCCCGATGGGGTTTTTAGCACTGATCAAAATGCATGCAATGTACCAAAGGGAAATGTCAGATAAAGGTGAACATCAGGCCAAATCTTTAGGAGTACAAGAAGCGTAATTAAGAGGAAGATTCAGTTTGAAGGAGGAATCTTTGAAGCTTCATGTCCATGAAATAAAATGTGAGGCTGGATCGCATAACCGCAGAATCACCTGATAACCAATAAAACAGAAAAATTATCCTGCAGAAGCATTTGGGTTAGAAGTTTCTCTAGAAAAGACCTTGCTGACAGTTGTCCACATACAAATAGAATGTTTCAACCAACAACCGCTGTTTTACTAGGTGTGGGGCACCCAATCAATCACTTAATAGTTACTGAGTGTCTAAAGTGTTCATTGTTCTAGGGTAAATGCAACAGAATTAGTAAACATGACCCCGCCTTCAAGAAGCTTAACTCTAGTTAGGGTAGTGAGAGGGAGAGACACTTGAGCGCTGTATTAAATAAGTGCTTCGGAGAGTACAATAACAACAGATTCATTCCCTGTCCACAATGAGCTTACAGTCTGGGTGGGGAGGGGGCTGTTATATAAATTATGGGCATGTACATAAATGTTGTGGAGCTGGGAGATGGGGATGAATAAAGGGAACAAGTCAGGGAGGAGGAAGATAGGAGGAAGTAATAAATTATTTTAAGATACATATATGCTAAAGGAGCTTGTGAGCACTTAAATGTTTAGATGGCATGAAAGTTGGGGTACATAAAGTGGGGAGATTAAAAATTACAACCTCAGGGTGTGATCACACAACTGAGTCAAGGGAGGAGCTACTGGAGCAATGTGGGACCCTCATGGATAGCCACAGGGAACTATGTTATAAAAACATCTGTGGTAATCTTGTAAGTCAATGAGCAAAGCAAAGGACAAATGTGGAAGAACAGGATGATAGAGACAGTGATCAATTAAAGGGAGATTAATCACTGAATTGGTTCCCAATTATGAAAATGTTGAGACTCAGTCATCTGAATGAATTTGTGGAAGCCAATTATATTACTACCTCATTAGAATACTGAGTCTAATTTCAGGCACCAGATTTCAAGAAGGATGTGGAGAAATTGGAAAGGGTATAGAGAAAAACACAAAAATGAATCAAAACCTGAAAAAGTCCAAGGACGGGAATATTCAGTCTAGACCTCCGGCATTAAAGGACAGTCCACGTACCTAGTAAATGCTTTCAAAATGATGAGAAGATGATTAATGATCTACCAGTTAATGAAGGGTGGTTAAAAGCCATATGGTGACATGTTGTTCACCACCAGAGAACAAAAGGTAATGGGATTTACATAAGGAATGATTTAGGTTAAATATGGAAAAGAACTTTCTGATCATAAGGACTTCTACAAACTGAGCTTCTTTCATAGTTGGCAAGGTCATGCTTCACATGATATAAATATTTGGCTGCTTGGCAGCAGGGCATCTAGACTATTAAGACCATTACATCCTTATAATTCTATGAAAATTGCTGTATTTGGGGGATTTAAAACTGACCCAGCTACCTAGTATCAGTAATGCACCACACATTGAAAACAAAAATACCAAACAAGGAATGTTATTTACCTTGGAGTAAGAAACAGCTTTCAGTGGCTATCCCCTCCAAATAACCCTCACTAGAGCTTGTCAACATTTCCAAGCCATAAGCCCTTCGGTTGTAGAAATTGGAAGGCAAATGAAAATGCTTTTCCCCGTTGAAATAAATGAGCCTTGGTGTTCCTAAAGAATAAAGTTCTGTCTCCTGGATATAGAGATTCCTTTAATAACGCACTGTGGAGGCAGTGACTGCCTGATGGACACGTTGGGCTAAGAATTGCGGCACACTAACAGTCCCCAAGACTCTTGAGAGTGAAGGAGCCCATCAAATACCCTAAATACACAGAATTCTCAGGTTGAAATATCATTCCATCAAATAATGGTATTTACTGAGCACTCACTGTGAGCAGAGCACTGTACTAAGGACAGTGCTTGAGAGAGCACACTACAATAGAGTTGGTAGACACAATCCCGCTTTGCACATAGTAAGCACTTAATAAATGCCATTAAAAAAAATCCCTGCCCTAAAGCAGCTCATAATCTATCAATCAATGCCATTTATTGAGCACTATATGCTGAGCACTGTACTAAGCCCTTGGTAGAGTACAATGCAACAGAATCAGCAGCCAAGTGCCCTGCCCATATGAGCTTTCAATCATCATCATCATCATCATCATCAATCGTATTTATTGAGCACTTACTGTGTGCAGAGCACTGTACTAACCGCTTGGGAAGTACAAGTTGGCAACACATAGAGACAGTCCCTACCCAACAGTGGGCTCACAGTCTAAAAGGGGGAGAGTTTCAATCTAGTGGAAGAAATAGAAATGGAGGCAGAAGAACTATTAGGGTCCTAAAATGTAAATTCTGTGGTTGTTGGGGAGGATGGCAGGGAAGCAGGAAGGAAGATTTCCCAGGAACAAAAGGGATGTGCTGAGAAAACTTGTAAAAACAGATGTTACCATCCAAAGCCAAAGCCTCCTTCAACAGAAATACAGCAAAGACAATACTATGACTGATTCCCATCTGAGG
Organism: Tachyglossus aculeatus; assembly: GCF_015852505.1. Classification (NCBI taxonomy): domain Eukaryota; kingdom Metazoa; phylum Chordata; class Mammalia; order Monotremata; family Tachyglossidae; genus Tachyglossus; species Tachyglossus aculeatus. Next base: position 32,619,727 of record NC_052084.1, read on the forward strand.
TGAGACTTTGTATAAGGTTTATTCTTGCTCACTTACATGCATGCTTTATTGGAGAATGCCTGAATAGTGATCACTGCTCATGGTGTTTCGGATACTTCAGGTCCACTGATCGCGGGACCAAGACAGATAACTGGCTTTGATCTGACGGGTGGAGTGCTTGGCCCAGATTCTATCGTCTAGATCATGAGGAATGCAACAACACTTCTGAATTCAAACCACAGTTGCTTCTCCTGTAACGTGTTGGTTGTGCGTGGAGGGGGAGGAAGGTGAGGTTGTTCCGTTCTTGACAAATCTCAAGAGCAACCTGTGTTCTACTGCTCATGCCTTGCCAAAGGTTACACACGTGCACATAACAACTTCTTCCAGTACTGCATTCTACCCAGATGAATGCGCACTGTTGGAATAACATTGCTAAGTCCCCAACAGCATTCTACACAAAACATGTACTGAAAACTGGAGAACTGACTGCACCTACCTACTCTTTCCTAACTGTACTGCCTCACTCAGTCCAACTGTAAATATCAACGTTATTTCCTAATCTATGTTCTTCCCAGTTGGTGCCTAAAATGTTGCCAGTTAATAAATATTAAACAGTAATAATTAGACCATGTCACAGATTATCTGACCCAGCCCTGGTTTAAATTTACGCAGGACTCAGACGCAATTTGTTCTGCAGAGAAATATAAGACAATTCATAGCTTCCTATATCAGCAAAACTAGATGAAATGTGTATTTGGTGTAATCCCACTTCTTCAAATTAGTCTAAGTAATAGGAAACTGAGAAAATAATAAACGTAGCAGTAAATACCCATCGAATACTTGTTCACAAATGGATATATTCCTAATGGCACAAAATGCAGTTTGCTTTTGTTTGTACAACTCTGAAAATTATTCCAGAGACATCCGAAACCTCTTTAATATTCGTCTCAGTAGGTGAGATTTTTCTAGTCTGGTGTTTCGTTACCTTATCCACACTACTCCTGTCTGAACATTCAGCTCGACTCATTAGAATAAACATCTGCTACAAACGCTATTAATGAGATACATATCAAGGGATCCGGGCAAGCCACTAACCACCTGGGCTAATCACACTGTTCAGTACAAAAGCTATAACAGCAGCAAATATAGAACCCGCCTGTACATATTATAATAATTATCTTATTCATACAGCAACTGCTACTTCTTCAGTAGAGCCCTTCACAATTCACTGGGTGCATTTCTCAGGCCCATGTATGCCACTCACAGACAGAGCGACTGTTAACATCTACTGCACACCCTGTATTATAAACAGAGCCACAGGGCATAATTTTTGTAATGGAAAATTTTCAATTTGACTTTCAGATTTACACATCCAGGGAATGTATTTGCATAAAAACGTTTCTAAAGTACTACAGGCTTAACAACAACTGTTACAATTAAAACAAACTACAGGATTTACGGTTCGAAATGGTTCAACTTTTTAAGATTCACTCAAGCAATAAAACAGCAAGCTTTTCAAACATGTTGTACATAATAAGTCTTTACGGGGAAAAACATCTCTTTCTACCTCGGGGACTTAAAATTTTCCTAGGAGAAAGTGAAACACAGTTGAGATAAAAACTTTTATAAAAACAAGAAACACAGGCACTTGCTAACATTCCCAATGCTGACTTCCCGCACACTTGGCTCCTCTAACCACCAAACTATATCTCACCATATCTCAATCTCGTCTATCTCACCGTCGACTCTCTTGCCCTTGTCCTCCTCTGGCCTGGAATTCCCTTCCCTCACCCCCATCTTCAAAGCATTATTAAAATCACATCACCTCCGAGAGGCCTTCCCGGATTAAGCCTTCATTTCCCCTACTCCCTCTCCCTTCTGTGTCTCCGTGCATTTGAATCTGTACCCTTTAAGCACTTGATACTCACTCCACCCTCAGCCCCAAAGCACTTAGGTACATATCCATAACTTCTTTTAACATCTGCCTCTCCCTTCAACAGCATAAGCTCCTTAGAGAAAAGGAACGTGTCTATCAACTGTCAAACTTTCCCAAACACTTAGTACGGCGCTCTGCACAAAATAAGCACTCAATAAGTACCACTGATTGTGAGTATTTAACCATGTAATTAGCATTTTATAAAATTAAAAAGCAATTAGCAAACAAGAAGTACCTGGATCAAAACTCTACTTACAACTCAAAATGAATTAAAAGAACTATTCTCTTCATTACACTAGCAAACATTTTAAATTTTCCTTTCAGAACCACATTAGGTGGTCTCCTGGCCCACCAAACACTTAACTCAAGGTTTCTTAAAATTCGATAAAGACATTTTAAAAATTGAAATCTGTTTCCTCATATTAAACCCTGGAAAGAGCTCCAGCTGATCAATGCATGACGGGTTTCCTTTCCCGACCCTTGTCCTTCCGCCGTGCAGTTGTGTTTTTCCTAATTGCTCACCAATTTTAAATTTAATTATATATAATTGGCCAGGCAGAGAAACGGGACTGGCCAGCCTCGAATACAGAGGAGTTATACTTTGCCAAGTCATCACGCCTATTCAGTGGCCATTCGTAATGATAGGTTTACTCTCACCAACTGTTGTGGTCATCAGAAATGGTCTCTCTGGAATCGCAGGTTAAAGTGAACATTATATCACAATATCACTGAAACTGCTCAAGGCCAGAACCATTTCCTGGCATCAGGAAAACAACCCCAGCTAAACAGGAGGCCGACCAGCCAGAGATACATCCCCGAGTCTCACTCGCCCACTTCCAGAGCTTATCTAATTTGGTATAAATCATTCTGCGTATTTACTACCTTTTGAGCCAATACTTTCAACCTCAATGCCACCAAAAGAAAGATATAAAGGTGTACATTTGAATCTCCCTAAAATCTACTCCAGTAAAATTCAAATTACAGAATGGGGGCAGTCTGGGCCTCTAATGCTTTGGGTTTTTATATAATTTAAGTTTTTATATAATTTGAAGATTTATAAATCTTTTCAAAAGTGTCTTCAATAGGTCCTACACTTCAAAATGACATGCGTCAAAAGAAAGAACATACAGCTTTCACTGAATTAGAATCACTAATGATTCTAAGAAACCAAATATGACCATGGTGAGGCCTTAGACACAATCCTTTAATAGGCTTTGAAAAAATTGCAGGGAAAACCAAGTTCAAGAACCTAGAAGCTAAAAGACAAATACCAAGAAAGAAGAAAATCACTTAATCAGTCCTAACTCGGGCGTACATGTAACAGCTGAAAAGACAGATTTTATTCCACTATAAAAGCTATTTCTCATGAGGAATTCTTCTGGCATAATTCAATACATGTTCAAAGTCAAACATCTAAAAAATTTCAACAAACTGATGCAGCAGAGAAAGGTTTAACTTAAGGAACTCTGGTGAAAATCGCCTGGTTTCTATTTAATGGTTTACACGGGCCACGCATTATGAAGCCATGCTTCATAATGTTAACTGATCACGACAAAATGAGGAAATTGATGATTTTGAAGGAAAAAAAAAAGACTTCAAGTGCATCACTACCCTAGCATTTCAGTTCAGTAATTCAGTTTTGGTTTTCATTGCAATGTTAAGATTCCTTGAATGCTTGAAAACATATAATATTGAGGTCAGCACTTCACAAAACATTAGGAAAACACTGTATAACATTCACTACCCTAACTAGCTACTGTAGATAGCATGAAAGACAAGTTTACTGTACCTATTACAAGCAACTGACATTTTAACAATTATTACAACAATTATTTCTATGTTTAAGCAAACAAAAGGTTTGGCCCATACACTGATTTCTAAAATAATTTCCGAACTACAAATTCCAAATTAAACACAACTCTCAATCAATCAATCAATCGTATTTATTGAGCGCTTACTGTGTGCAGAGCACTGTACTAAGCGCTTGGGAAGTCCAAGTTGGCAACATATAGAGACAGTCCCTGCCCAACGGTGGGCTCACGGTCTAAAAGGGGGAGACAGAGAACAAAACCAAACATACTAACAAAATAAAATAAATAGAATAGATATGTACAAGTAAAATAAATAGAGTAATAAATGTGTACAAACATATATACATATATACAGGTGCTGTGGGGAAGGGAAGGAGGTATCTCACCTGAGGTTACTCACAAAACGTTAAAACAGTTATATAAACCAGAATCATGTTAACCCAAGGGCATTTCAACCTTGATTATCCCTGGAAATATTTGATTCCCTCGGTGAACCCAGATCTCAGCGTGTGTAAGTAAATCTTAACCTCCAATTGTTTGCACCTTTTAATGAATCTGGTGCAGTCACTGCACTCTGAGATTTCATAGAAGGGTTCTAAGAATGCTGTCTCCAACAGCCAGACTATTCCCTGAACTACTACTGACAGGGGACTCAATAAAGTAGACATCAGCAATGACGGGGCAGAAGAAACAAAAGATGCATACCATACTGTTGCATATCAAGCCCAGCAAATCTCTATTGGAGGAAACTACTTGGCTCCCTGATATTACCTGGTCAGTTGGTCTGCCTTGCTTCCTGCCGTGCTACCTCTATAGAGAAGCTTAATCTGCTCCTAGACTTCACCACCTACTAACGCTGGCTGGTGCACTGGACTCATCCTCATCATCAATCATATTTATTGAGCGCTTACTGTGTGCAGAGCACTGTACTAAGTGCTTGGGAAGTACAAGTTGGCAACATACAGAGACAGTCCCTACCCAACAGTGGGCTCACAGTCTAAAACTCCTTTCCCCCACTGGGGTCTTCCATTTCGCCAGACCGCCGCTGACTTCTCACCAAGTTTCAATCACCATCCTGCGCCACCCAACCTCATCTTTCCACTTAACTACCCAATTCCGGGATTCCGCGTTTTAATATGCTAACTCCAAGAATTGACCACACTGGACCTGACTGTATTTTCTCTACCCCAGAGTTTAGCACAGTTCTTGGTAAGTGCTTAACGTATACCATAGTTACTATCATTATTCTAAGGCCCAAAATAGGCTGCGCTTCAAGTCATCTAGTTTCTGGATGTAAATTTATTTAAATATTTCAATGATTTTACCTCAACTGCAATCACAGGTTTTATTAGGAGAATAATAGAGATTGCATATGCCATGTTAACATAAAGTACAAAGCTGACTCATTTTAGAACAAAAAGTTATAACCAGCGCTTAGTATAGTGCTTTGCACATTGTTAAGCGCTTAATAAATGCCATCATTATTATTATTATTAAGTCATACTTCTTACAGACTTCATACAGACTGAGCCCCTTCCTTCCTCTCCCCCTCGTCCCCCTCTCCATCCCCCACATCTTACCTCCTTCCCTTCCCCACAGCACCTGTATATATGTATATATGTTTGTACGTATTTATTACTCTATTTATTTATTTAACTTGTAAATATCTATTCTATTTATTTTATTTTGTTAGTATGTTTGGTTTTGTTCTCTGTCTCCCCCTTTTAGACTGTGAGCCCACTGCTGGGTAGGGACTGTCTCTATATGTTGCCAACTTGTACTTCCCAAGCACTTAGTACAGTGCTCTGCACACAGTAAGCGCTCAATAAATACGATTGATTGATTCTTCATCTTCCATGTTCTTTACAGCAAGGCCAGTGGTATATTTCTAGAAAGCTGAATCTTGAGAGAACTCTTTAACTATAAAAATTCTACCAGTCTTGAAAGAGCACACTAGGAAACCTGATTTGACTATCCAGACCTAAAAATGAATTAGCATAAATGATGGGACTAAGTTTGTGTTGAATCTTGGATAGCTTACGACTAACAGCTTGAACAATATTAAATTTCATTGTTCAATGGTATAGGAGGATTTTCAAAACCAGGTTTATTTCATACTTTCTTGAAAAATTACGCTCACACTTCCTAAACTCTCCTTGCTTATAGTCTCCTCTACGTAGGACAGGAAAAATTCTAAAAAAAAAAACCTTATGTTCCGTCTTTCACCAAATGAATAGGAAATGAATTAGACAAGAATTGCAGCATACGCTATAAAAATGAGATTTTTGCAAAAAAAAAAAGCAGACATAAAATGAATATGGTTGTACTTAGTTAAATGCATTGAACTGAACTCCCTGGGACAAATCTGAGAGTAAACAACTTTCAGCCCTAAAGCACTATACAAATTGATATTCATTTTGTGACAACCTACCGCTTATTCTAATGAGGCTTAACTTCATTAGTTGCAGCCTCCGGATTTTGCATGTGATGTCCTCCCATGAAAACACAAAAGGCTTGTTACAGTTGCCAAGGAAAGCAGATCGATTTATAAACTGACAGTCTGTGTGTCAAAGTGGATGTGTGCAGAAGTTCATATACATGTGGAAGGAAAGATGTTCTTTAATTGATTAGAAATGTTAATAGCAGGGTGTGATAGTACCTCTATAATGGGTTCTCTTGATAGCAACTACAAAAGAATAAACACAAGCCGACTGTTTTTTTTGAACGTGCCCCGCTTCAGCCACACAAAAATTAAATAGATGACTTTTTATAAATGGCATTTCCCATTTCACCCAGCCTACCGTTTCTAAACCCTGTGCTTCTTTTGAATGCTCCTCAAGCACCTAATCCAGTGCTCTACAGCATGGGCACTCAATAAATCTCATAGGCATTGATATACTGGATTCCAATCCAGCTCTCTAGGGAATGTGCCTGTTTGCTGTTGTATTATACTCTCCCAAGCGCTTAGTACAGTGCTTGGCACACAGTTAGTACTCAATAAAGACGACTGAATGAGTGAATTAATAGTCGTGACTGCTATTCTGTTATGTCTGCTAATGCAATAAATCTGAGACATCCTGAGCTCCAGTTCCTGTGTAGATTCTGTCTTCATAACAATTCCCACATCAACCCTTAAAACACAAATAGGTAGCAAGCTCCATTCAATTTCTTGTCAATCATTAGCCTTACAGATCCAAGAAACCGTCACTTCTCCTTCCCAGGTTATTAGGGCTCTTTCTCTACTGTATCTAATCGTAGTTGATGAGTTTCTACTTGTGTTTGTTTGTAGAGTCAATCTATGGCATTTATTGAGTGCTTACTAGGTGCAGAGTGTTCGGGAGAGTGGGAGACTAGAGTAGGAGACAGATAATATAATTATAGATGAGGGTGTACATAATTTTCGTGGAGTTGGGTGAACATCAAAATGCTTAAGGGGTGTACATACAAGTGCATAGGTGATGCAGAAGGGGAGGGGAAACGAGAGCTTAGACAGGGAAGGCCTCTTGGAGGAGGCATGATTTTACTCTAGTGGGGCTAAATTTTGAGACTACATCATTGCTTTCTGGTCTGCTTAGTACAGTGGTCTGCATACAATAAATGCTCAATAAATACACTGATTGAACGATTTGGAGAAACAGAAAACGTTTTCTCAAAAACCCCAAACCCCCACAATTCAACAAAACAAAGGATCCAAATTTCTTTCATGTGGGACCTACTGGATACCTTGTAAATATAGGAAATATTTAAGTCACACAACTCAACCCAATTCAACCAGAAAAATAAATCTTAGCTAAATATAGTACGCTGCAAGGGCACCAAAAGGAACTGCTCCAATACTAGTCTTTTCCAAAGACAGGCATCAGAAAAACATTTATATAAACCAGAATCATGTTAACCCAAGGGCGTTTCAACCTTGATTATCCCTGGAAATATTTAATTCCCTCGGTGAACCCAGATCCCAGAGTTAAAAATCAAATCTTAAACTGGATTCCAGGTTCTTTCAGTAACACTTGGGTTTGAGTTTCACTGATAAAGCAGAACTACACCTATTCCTATCCCTGCTCAATTAGCTGAATTTTCTGGATCTCATTTCCACCTAGACAATGGAGACAGCAGGATTCACCAAAACATGGGACACAGTCTTAACACTTCAATTAAAAATTCCTCTTGGAAACCTAAGCCACCTGCTTTTGGACTTCTTTGCAAAATAGACCATAGATCATTTTTTTGACTATTGATACACTTTCCAAACAAGTGCTCTAATATTCCATATCTCTCAGACTTTCCATGTTTAAATCAGTGATTGTTAGTTGCTCCCTAACGTTGATACACTAATTCTCTGAAGATTCCAGATGAATAATGTTCAGGCCAGGCAATCTATATTATTATTTAAATTGAAAGAATATACTCATAAAATCTCAAGACACACTGACAAGCACACATATATATCATTAAGCCTTAAATGCCCCCGAAAATATGAGCATGCATATTTCTCGAGCAATTTCTCATTTGCTTTCTATCAATTATAATGACATGATTTCCATTAACTACTAATTGTCCATTCTCCTTTCTATTCCTATCCTCCCCCACTGTTAACATATTTATAAAAGTAATGTTATTTTCTTTACCCCCTATAGACAGTTCTCACATTTTGCTCTGAGTATTGTCTTTTTTTCCTCTACTCTCACATCCACACTTAGTCACACTCCTGAACATATTAAAATCCTACATAGTAAAAATCCAGAAGATGGAAATCTTCAAGATCTGGTTTAGTCCAAACCTCAGGAGACAAGCAGGTTTCACCTGGCTAATTTAAATGTAAGCCCAGGAAGTTAATTTGGGGGAAAGACACAGAAGTGGGCAACGAAGAGTAAATCCCCTTTTCCTCGGGGATTTAAAGACTGAATGTAGGAGAGCTCCTGTGGTACTCAAATTGGCTCTGACAAAACCTCCTGTAAGATGAGCCCTGAAACCTGAAAAGGAGAGTTCTGCTGAAAGCTAAAGAACAATGTGAACCCTAATTTGCCTGAGGGCCCGCTGTATTCCTGGCCTAAACTCCAGCTGGCTCCAGTCCTTGAGCCAATTCTTCTAGCTCCAGGGAAGTCAGGATTGGACTTGGGAATTCCTCTCTGACCCCTAGCCAAAGTCCTAGTTGAGTCTCTGGATTTCCCAGGCAGTGCAATATTCAGACCAACCCAGCAGCAGGATCCTTTGGCACAGTGATCACAGGATACGGAAAATAGGAGACAGAGATTAAGGGAGACCACAGTAGGATGCTTCCAACCTAACCCTCTTCACCCACACTTGTTTATGATGAACCTGAGCCCTAAAGGATCTAATTCCCAATTTTCCTGTCAACTCAGTGACTTAGAAGACCCATTATGAAAAAAATCAAAGCATTTTCAATAGAGGAAAATTCAGGTATTATGGGGCATTGTGACCAGGTCCCCTAGGACAGTGTGTTTCAGAAAATGGGGGAGGAGAGAGTCTAATCATTCCCTGCCCCTCCAAGAAGCCAACTACGGTATTTGATGTAGCCCTGAAAATGAGAGGAGAAAATAAAAACTAAAACCTCCACCCATGGAGGGGAGGGGGCTGCTGGAAATGAGGCCCCCACTCTAGCTCTTTCCACAGACCAAGAGCATCTTTTCATAAGTTAGCCATGAGGTGGAGAAGAGAGTGGTCCAGTAGCAGGTTTAATGGAGAAAGCACGCGTCTGGGAGTCAGAGGACCTGGGTTTTACTCCCAGCTCTGCCACCGGGCTGCTGTGTGACCTCGGGGACGTCACTTAACTTCTCTGGGCCTAATTTCCTCATCTGTAATCCGGAGATCCGATTCCTGTTTATCTCTCTCCCCCTTAGACTGCGAGCTCCATGGTGGACAGAGACTATGTCCTACCTGCTTATATTGTATCCATCCCAGCACTTAGTTCAGTGCCTGGCACATAGTAAATGCTCAACAGAAACCACAATTATTAATAAGGGTATCTTCTTGAGTTTCCATACTAGTAAGAGCCTAATGACAGACCCAGAAGTTTGCACAAGGGTGCTGATTGGGCAACCGGGGCTGCTATGACTTTATTCTACTACCAGCCTGCACTGACTCTGACTTTTGAGTCTCCTTGATGTGACAGCAGAATTGGGAGTAGACTAGCACAAAAATGCAATACATCAAGCAAGCACGCACGAGCCCAAATAATGGTCCGATTTTTGTGATCGCAACTCCTTCAGTGTTAAGTTGGTAACCCAAACAGTTTGAAGCCAGTGGTGTGTATGTGTGTTTGGGGAAGGAGAAGGTTGCTGCAGGGCAGATGTGTGGAGGGGATGAGCCCACGCTAGAGAGCAAAATTTCTATTGGACAATTCTTGTCAAAAATTATTCCTGGCAACTTTAAAATCGGTCATCACTTCTAACTGAACTATCCTCATTTTAAATATTCTTAGTATTCTTCAGTGGCTTGGGAGGTGGCCAGACCTCAACTGAGGGTTTTTAATGAAACATTTAACCTTGAAAAGATCAAATAAAGTATTTCTCACCATTAAAGTGCATCACGAAACTTTTCTTTGAAATAAAGCTGAGCACCATATGCTAAACTACACACTGTTGAGTTTCTTTGCACCTACTGTGAGATAAATACTTCTAAATTAATTTGGGATGCTCTAGCCTAAATAACCCATTCCTGCTTCCTTGAATCATGGTGAAGCCCTGAGGTGATAGGACCCACAGAGTATTTTTTTCAGAACTCTTTGTGTGATACTTGGATATGTCATTTCAACAACAATTATAGTAGATTCCTAATTAATTTATCCAAGTAGAATACTCAAAAAGGTTTCTTCCATGGTTACAGTATTCATTTCTGTAAAATCAACTTAACCACAACTAATTTAGGAAATCTCCTATAATACACTTTTGGCTGTATGATTCAAACAGATGTCTGTCTAATTTTGCCATATGTACTGTTCCTGTTAATAGAGTAATCAATCTGTGACAATCACCTCACTAACCTTAGAAAGTCTGCTGGGTCACGGCCTATCATTTTCGTTCTCTATGTGAATGTGCTCTCTGATATCCTTTTATCTATATGCTTCATCTACATTTGGAAGTTATTTCAGACAACAAAAATCAAGTCAGCTTCTGGGTTACTAGATATGTATCTTTTAAGAAGTCTTTCAACTTCGAGTTACCTTTCCTGTCTGCTTCTATGGTGCCAATTTTATTAAACCAAAGGAAAATACTTGTGCTGCAGGATATCCAAAATGGAGAGAAATCCAAATACAAACAAACTTTTTCTAGACTGTACAGGGTGGGATTATTTTGTTGACATCTTTAGTGAATTTAAGGGTAAGTGAGAAACTTAACTGACCTTCTGAAAAAGAAGACACCTTTCGTTCTCCTATTCTCAGGTGGTCAAAATGTAAAATGAGATTTCACACAGCAAGCTTCAAAATATGAAATAACCAGCTTGAGGAAACAAATTCTGTCCAGGAGAACAGTGCTGTACATCTCCTAGTGAATCACTTAGTTCTTTTAATTGTTCCTCTTAAAGAGTCCAGACTCTTAACAAGATATTAGAGAAGAAGCATGGCTCAGTGGAAAGAGCCTGGGCTTTGGAGTCAGAGGTCATGGGTTCAAATCCCAACTCTGCCACTTGTCAGCTGTGTGATTTTGGGCAAGTCACTTAACTTCTCTGTGCCTCCGTTACCTCATCTCTAAAATGGGGAAGAAGACTGTGAGCCCCCCGTGGGACAACCTGATCACCTTGTAACCTCCCCAGCACTTGGAACAGTGCTTTGCACATAGTAAGCGCTTAATAAATGCCATCATTATTATTATTATGTTACTGCAAGCACATTCTTACTGAACTTCAGGGTGCCTTAGATAAGCATTTGCTAATCTAAAAAATAAAATACACTGAAACAATCTGGTTTAAAAAGTGTGTTTGTACTTTCCTAAAATGTTCTTTAAAATTTGTTACTGTGTTTGTGTATTAGAGAATGCAAATACTCTCTAATACACTAAGTAAATTATTCTTTCAGGTAAAAAATAATTTCTCATTCCTACCTTTTGACCCATGTCCTCACAATCTTCCCCTACTCCATGTCGTTTTCCTCCTTCCTCCCACCAAAAACTGGCAATTTAATATCTAGGTTTACTACCATTTCATTTTTCAGGAGTGACATTTAACTTAGTTTGTGCAACGAATATCTTTGAGAAAAAAATCCATCTCCTACAGTACATTGAGAAGGATGGTATTCTTTTACCACTCTTCCATAATTATGTTATTACTAAGATCTCCTATTCCGAATCCTACCTTTCATTTTCTTAAATTTCTAACATCTAATCTTCTATTCCTTTTAGCCTCTGTAAAAATAAACAAACTGAAATTCTTCTCCACCATTCAGAAGATTGTGTACCATCCTTGTAGGATTCTCTGTGCTACTGCAAGGAAAATACAAAGCCTTTCCGCTTTCTTTCTGAATCGGACGTGGCTTCTATGGCTTTCTTCATTACAAATCACCAATTAAACTAGCTTATTCCTTCTTCCCCACTGGTAGCAGCGTTCTTTTCAAAATCGCCTTTCATATCACTGGTCACACTGCTATGCCTTCTGCCTTCCGGCCTGTTCACACTCTAACTTGTCAAAAGAACAATGTCCTTTTATTGTGGATGTCTAGACTGATTAAGCACAAATAACTGCCAGCCTAGAAAGAGATGACTAGATCAGTACTGGGGGACGAAATGATCTTGCTCACTGCTTGACTACATTTTTCAATTTAATCTGATTAGAACCATTTCAAAATACAATTTCTGGAAATCTCCTATTTAGTACCAAATAATTATGATCGTAAAAATTGCCAAATTAAAAGACATGCCTCAGCAGGCAAAGAGAGATGTGAATTTTGAACTGCGCAAGAGGAATAGGTACCTGACCACAGACACATCCTAGTTGGGCAGAGGAAGACAATGAGGACCCGAGTTGTATTTTCCTGAAGGAAATATCACGGTTTAGTTAACTCGGTTCAGATCTGAATTGACAGACTTTTGAAAAAGGTAGCAAAGTTTACTGGAAAAAGAGTGGGTTTGGGAAACCTGGGGTTTTACCTTAGCTCTGCTACTCCTATACTGTATGACCTCGGGTAAATTACTTAACCTCTCAGTGCCACTGTTTAATCATCAGAATAATGAGGATAATAACACCTTCCCCTCCCTATCTCACAGGGCTGTTGGGAGGATAAATTAAATTAACTGGGTGAAAACACAATAAAAAAAATCAAGCGCTGCATAAATTCACAAGTTTGACTGCAGGAAAATCCCAAACCATGCAGGAGAGTTTCCAAAATTGATGTTTTTCATCTATCCTATTAGCTCTTTCTATACTTGGGAAATTAAGGTCTCAAGAAATTAATACTACAGGGTTAGCTCAAGTTTACCAAAAGATTAGAAAGATATGTCTTTTTTTTAAGATAATGCTTTAATTCAGAATTTATCTTTTTGTTCCTGAAAAAGTGGCATTTTAAAGTTGATGGAGTTCTTAATTCTTTGCTGCTACATTATCTTTTTAGTGTTTTCATTTTGTACTTGCTCCCTGGGGTACACTGCCTTTTCCTTACTCAGAGCAGAATATATTAAACACTGTTATTTCTAGAGAGCTAACCCACTGATAGAACAGTAACGGCCTAGAAAAGTATAGCTTCCTAGAATACTAGCCATTAGATATTAGGGAGAGACATAAGTGTTATGAAAAATTCAAACAAGCTTGAGAAAATAAAAATTTCAAAATATACATACACATTCACATGGACTCTGTAATTATCTGAATCAAATTATATTATGGCAATGTAACGCTGTCTCTTTTGATTCCATATCTGCCCCCAAAGTGAAAGCTGTTGATGAAACGATTTTCTAAAATGCATTTTCAAGACTCTGCTCCCTGTGGAGGACACATTAGAGTCAATCAAACAATGGCATTTAGTGTGGTGAGCATTGTAGAAGAGCTTGGGAAAGCAAAGCACAATAACAGTTGGTGGACATGATCTCTACCCACAAGAGGCTTACAGTTGGTTCAAATATCCAACCAGTCTCTAAAATGGGTTGACCGTGAGCAGAATGACCTGAATTGTTTTGAGAGAGATGCTCCAAGGGGCAGGGCTGCGAACAGCTGGGAAACAACAGCGGATCGGCCAATTCTGCTGGCAACAATCAGGAATGGGGTCTAAAGCTTCAGCAAAGCATTTTAATTGGAGTTAAATGGGACCTGCAAATGGGGCCTGCAGCCCCCAACTCGGGAGGCAAGCAATTTGGGTCATGTAAGCAGTGCAGAGAGATACCTTTATCATCTTAAATTTCAAAAACACTAAAAAAAAAAGATATACTTTTCAGTACCTTTTGAAACAAAATGAAAGAATACTCAATTAGGCAGAACCCAGCTGGAGGGTACAGTGCTGGTTCCAGGAGATTGGCAGCACTCAAACTATACCTGATAATTACAATATGGATCTCTTCCTGGATAAAACGTGATTCCACATTCTGTAGCAGAACCAATTAATGCCATCACCAAGCAGAAACAACAGTAAACAGAGTGAACTAATCTTGTAAATTGAGGAAATTGTAGTAACTCAGGAACACACAACTTGAAATCAGAAATTGGGCAAAATGGATACATTGGAAATAATTAAAAGAAAGGACATTTGTGAAAGATTGAGATAAACCAGTAACGACATACAACTGGAACCAGGGATTTCAAACTGGGACCAAATGGAAAAACCAACCATTTTCGACACTGAAATTGACAGTTCCTCATTTAACTTCTAGCAAAGGCCAATATTGATAATTGATAATTGTATCAATAGACAGAATAGGCATAACAAAAAGTACAATAAGTATTTAGCATTTACCCTATAGCAAGAATTCAGCAAAAAATATGACATTTGAACAGCACCAGCCTTTAAATAGTTTTAGAAGACCTGAAGCATGTCTCCCGAGTGTGCAAAGGCAGAAATTTCCACTCCCCGGAGTGCAACCCTGCCCCATGGCAAAGCAATCTGCTCTGAGGGTCAGGGTGAATTGTGTAATTTTTCTGAAGTCAAACTTACCGAGTGCCATCTGCTTTCCAGCTTACTTTATATGGCTTCTGCTCTAAAAATTTAATATTTTGCTTGTCCATGGAAACCGGCTGTGCTCCAGGGAATCCAGACCTAGAAGAAGAAAAAATATTATTGTTTTATGGCAGGTATCCATTCAAAGCAATTCATTTCTTACATCAATCTTGCGTGAGTCACATTTTCCTTGCAGCATACTAGATCTGCTATAAGGTCAATAACATGATTGTTAACACGATTTTCTGATAGTTATTCCCTTAACGGCCAATGGTAACATTTTAAAATACAAGTTATGAAGAGTTCCATTTTAGAGACGGAGCCTGTTCCTCTTAAAGGTAAAATTCTGAACTACGAATACCCATAGGCTAGGTGGCAAGGGCAGGTTTGTTAACATATTTTGCTTTGTGGGGGTGGGGGGAAAGGAAAACTCTGATAATATCCAATATAAGCAGCCAGTTTGGTGCAATTCAAGCTAGGCCTAGAAGAAACAAAAAAGTGTACAAGTCAAGATTGAGGTACACTGGTGGGAAATACCACAGTGCTATACATATAACTGAAGCTATTAGATCTTCAAACTATGTTCTAAGCACTGCCCTAAGTGCTGTAGTAGATGCAAGTTAATCAGGCTGGATACAGTCCCTATCTCACACAGGATTCACAGTTTAAGAAAGAAAATGTTTTCAGAAAATTATTTCTCACTGATCCACCAGATATTCACACAGTAATCCAAGGGAAACTTTTGCTTAATTCTTAACAGTGAACAATCCTGTTTTTTCCAAGGCCACGATAACTCCTTTAACAGCTTTGATGGTCATCAAATCATGCTCAGCTACTACAATGGTTTCTTAAGACAAACCTTTCTTTAACATTCATTTTGCAGGCTACTTCTTTCGAATGCAAGGGGTAAAAGAGAAAGCTTTGAAGTATGAGATTACTGTAACATATAAACCAGCATCAAGGAGGGTTGAACAAGGAAAAAGTTCTTTAAGGTTCATTACCCTTCCCAGGCACAGAACTGATGACATTTTTGTTGTATCTCTCCTAACTTAGGTTGAGTTGTTACTTGGGTTACACCTTTAACAGACACACCTTCCAAGAAAATGGCACCCTATGAATAAAAACACAAAAGAAAGAAAAATATGCGATTAGAATACGACCCACAGAGCCATACAGATAGAAAAGAGTTAGACTCAATTCTCTGCCTCTGAGCAAGGTTGTATTTAGCCCATTCCAGAAGACAGAAGTTCATCTTTCCTTACAAATCTCACAGGGACTCCCTCTGAATCACAATCAAGAGAAAATTACTGCGGTAATCTTCCCCAATACCTCACAATCTCTATATAGGTATTAAAATGTACAAATAAACTTCATTTATATATTCAATTCAGGTGCTTAAAATGTCCTATAGACATTAAAGAAAAACCTACCTTTACAAAAGTATTCAAAAGTAGGTGGGGATAGTTCTTTGGTGGGAAGAATACTGTGGTCCTGTTTCGTGCAAGGCCAAATTATACCAAAACATAGAACGCCGCATTCTATAGCAATCAAAAAGCATTTCAGAATTCCAGTTATCTACTTGAATGTATAGCATCTAGTCACATTTATTGAGTGCTTACTGTATGCAGAGCACTGCACTAAGTGCTCGGGATAGTATAACAAATTCCCTGCCAATGACGATATCCAATGCACCTTAGGAAATAATTGTACAACAATATCTTAAGACCAGCTTCATCTCCTACTATTTCTATTAAACACGGCATATGGTAAGATGATCTACAACACAACTAGAAATGTATACCTAATTTTAATCTTGAAAAACCTGAAAACAAGCTAGGGCTTGGTATTTCTCCCAAACATTCATAGCTCCTCGGCTCAAGCAAAAAATATGTGATGAATTCAGTCAATGATAACGCCAGGGCACTCTCATCACACCCGGCAGATTTTGCACATTCGGTTATATATCTTAATGAAAATATGTTTACTTGCCCCCAAAGGTAATTACCGTAAAGTGGCATTCATAAATTAAAATGATAAATAAAATCCAGAGACACCATGGCCTTTTCTGTTCCTGTTTTTGGTTGTGCCACTTGAACATACACCAGACTTTTATGGGAAAGAAATGAACAGTGACACAGGAAACAGCCTCGGTAAAGGTGGCATGCACTGATTATACATAAAACACCTGCTACCATTCTTCAGTTGCCACCAGCTTCCTGATCGGTAATCAAATGTTTCCATTTCAGTGTCAATTACAGCAAATGCTGGGAAACTGTAGCATTGTGCTCAAGTGCTTTATACACACATCCATCTTAACATTAGCATTTTTACTCTAACAAATAATGGTTATCTGACATCGACTCTCCAGGACGGGCAATGCCATTTTGGGTATCTTGCTTTCCCAGCTCATAAATAAGGTGCTTGTAAGAGGAGGCAGAAGAAAGCTCTTGGAAGATTTTCTCCTGGTAAATATTGAGTGCTCCATGGAAACTACCCAACTGTGGGAAATTACTGTCTGCAAACAAACCTCATGCGGAAGCAGGATCCTTGCACTTAAAATGTTCCTATAGTAGGTGAAAGAGATCCTTGGCTGAAACAAATAGGACACGGGCCAAATGAACAACCCTGAACCACTAATTACTCCAGGAAATATGTGCCTGAACAGCTAGCCTATCTCGGATTGAACTCATTAACCATATTCAGTCCATAAATAAGACAATCGTGAAGGGCATCGCCCTTGTCTAATGAGAGACTGTGAAAGAAAGGAAAATGTTATTGTCGCTGGAGCACTCTTCCCGAAACAGGCAGGAGGGAAAAGAATAAAAGGGAAAAATGAAATCTAAATTAGAGAAGCCGCTGAGATTCATGGTGATTTATTACTGATAAATAATGTAAACGAACATAAACAAAACTAACAATCAAAAGGATTCTTCAACCCGATTTTTTTCCCCCAAATACAAATCTTCAAGTTAACCACCAGCCCCAATTAAAGTGCCTGTCGTCGGCTCTGAGATAGTTCGAACCACTACAATGTAGATAATAAGCCCGTAGTAGCGAGGCACCCCAAACATACAAGAATTTCAAAAGCCGACCACTGGACGTTACTTCATTTGGAAACTGAGCACCCGGGTAGTTTACCCTACAAAACAACGATGGCGAGTGGAGGCCAAATAGCTGCCATGAGATCTCCACCACTTTTCATGAGTCCAGCAAATTCCAGTGCTCACGCTGCCACTTCGGACAGGAGCCTGCCCGGACAAGGCCGAGCCCCGGAGGTCAAGAGTCTATACTGACCCGAAACCCAGCCTGTTCCAGCTGATTTCGTTTGGGGTTGAAAGAAGTAGACGTTGGTGTGAGGTGCGGCATCCGTGCCCAGTTGTGTCTGCGGGATCCAGGGATTTCTGTGGAAGCTAAACACCTCCGGAATGATCGGGGGCAAAGCAACGTTCGGTCTAGATGTTTACCAGAAACTAGTGTCGTCCTCCGGCCCCAGCCCCGGGCCTACACACTTCCTCACGGAAGTTAACGATAAAGACACCCGCCTGTCACAGAGGATACTAACCGCGTGAACCTGGCTACATGTCGGTGGAGCCAGAAGACCCCAGAATGAGCCACGACTGAGGATGGAGGCTGCCACGCTGGAAGGGGGGGGTCAGAAGAGGCAAACAAGCAACAGGAGTGATCTTCAAAAGCCACCACAGCGAATTAAGACAAAACAAAAATATAAGCTTGGCGATACCTAGGGACCTCAGGAGCAAGAAACAATTTTAAATCTCAATTTAAACCGCTTGGGATTTTTTTTTTAAGCATCAAAACCAGGGAACACATCTCATTTCCATGAGCCTCAGTCTTTTCTTGGGAGAGGACAAAAAGCGGAATAGTCAAGGCACTGCAGGTCAGAATATTAATGTTCAGAGAACAGTGGTCCGACTTCGGACTTAAACAAGTCCTAGATAATGTGCTAAAAATGAGACAAAAACACCCCAGGCTTTACCAGTTTTAGGCGCTCTTTTCTCCTTTTGCCAAAAGAAGAACTAGACCCAGGCTCTGATTCCTTTTTTCCATCTTCGTCTTCATCCTCATCTTCATCTTCTTCAAAGCACCAATCTGGCAACACAGGTGGGGGCGGCGCCTCCTCGACATCCCCGTAACGACGAAAAAGTTCTTTCAAATAATCACCCTTGTAGATTCCCGGTGGTCTGGCTTGGGCAAAGGTAGCCACTGCTGCTTCAATACTGGAGAGGAAAAGGGGAACACACATCATTTCTTGGCTGCTAAGAAATTATTCACAACAGAGTAATTACCTGTGAGGTTTTAGGGGAAAACTTAACTATTTACATCAGAGAAACACATATACAAAATTTGTGGTGTGAATCAATGTGGATGAAGGTTTTATCATCAACTGTCTTTTGCCCTTATTCCCTGGACTAAAGTTTTACTCCCGAGCTGCCTTGCTTAGATTCGGTTCACTACATCTTTTAACTCTTCTATTTCTAGTAATTACTTGTACAGGGCCAGTTTACCATTGAAAGCTCTGAGATCTGAAAAGTGAAGCTACAGTGACCGGGGTCACCCCAAATAAAAAATAACCAGGAACATCTAAATGAAAATGGGCTGAAAACAGATTAAGCCACTAACCCAAGATGTTAAAAAAAAAAAAAACACCTCACGGCAACAATATTATCAAGATTGCCAGGTACTCAAATACCCACTTAACGTACTTATATAGTTATTTGTAGAATATCAACTAAGTATCCACACAGCTTGGCAGAGAAGCATAAGCCCCATCCTATGAGAAAAACAGGGGACCTTCATTTGCACTGTGACAGGGTGCAAATGAATGTCATCTACTCAAAAGCAGTTGGGATTTGGACCCATTTAGTTTGAATATCCACATCCACATTGGAAGGGTGGTCACAAGAGCTGCTGGGGCCTGTTGGATAGAAATGCCCTTGATAAACCAGAATCCTGCCACATGTGGATTCTGTCCCCAATGTCAGCTGACACTTGGCAATGACTTTCGGACTCAACTTTGAACTCCAGTACCTCAAGTGTATTTTGATGGTGACGTACACAAATTCCAAGTCCTCTTCACAGAGTCAGTTCCCCCTCCCTGCGACTGGAAAGATATTCCTCGGGAATACCAGTCGGGATTTCTTCCAAATGACAGTGGAAGTCACCAGATTTCTAAAGTCCAGAATCCCCACCTTACAAGTACTGAGGAAGATGGGAGGGGAAAAAAAAATCCTTTTCCAACTATTTCAGGGTTCTCACACGACATCGCCCACATATGCAGGAGCCCTCTAGGGACTAGGCATTTCAGAAGACTCAGGGAAGGGAAGAGGTGCCTGAGGTTTGGGAAGTAATTCCTCAGAGAGCACTCAGACCCTGGCATTCTTGTGGTGATAGCATCCAGATCAGCTCTACCAGGGCTAGAGGTGTAGGGAGCATTCAGTTTCCTTAGGAGAAGCAGCGTGGCTCAGTAGGAAAGAGCACGGGCTTTGGAGCCAGAGGTCATGGGTTCAAATCCCGGCCCCACCAACTGTCAGCTGTGTGACTTTGGGCAAGTCACTTCACTTCTCTGTGCCTCAGTTCCCTCATCTGGAAAATGGGGATTAAGACTGTGAGCCCCACGGGGGACAACCTGATCACCCTGTAACCTTCTCAGCGCTTAGAACAGTGCTTTGCACATGGTAAGCACTTAATAAGTGCCATTATTATTATAGACAACTATGGTTCCATTCAGTCTCCATAGAAGACTATGCTTCCATGAGAAGCAGCATGGCTTAGTGGAAAGAGCCCATGCTTGGGAGTTGGGTTCTAATCCAGGCTCCGCCACTTGTCAGCTGTGTGACTTTGGGCAAGTCACTTAACTTCTCTGAGCCTCCGTTACCTCATCTGTAAAATGGGGATTAAGATGTAAGCCCCACATGAGACAACCTGATTACCTTGTATCCCCCCAGAGCTTACAACAGTGCTTGGCACATAGTAAGTGCTTAACAAATGCCATCATTATTATTACTCTCCCAAGCGCTTAGTCCAGTGCTCTGCACATAGTAAGCACTCAAATACCATTGATGATGATGATGACAGGAAGGAAGTGGTGAGACTCTGCGGTTCCTAATGAGGAGAGTTCTGGTAAGACTGAAGGAATAACACGGCTGAAGGTCACTGCAGGGGTGGGAGGCAGAGCTGACCAAATCATCAAAATAAGTGCCCAGGTATTCAGGGAAACAGCTGGGGCTGATATTAAGGTCTCCAGGGTAAAGACAGAGAATGAGGGAGCAGCTTTGGGCTGGAGAATGGGCCTATTATCTTGCCACCTGAGCCAGAGATCGCTTGACATTTTCTGATCTACCTTGGAGGAGATTCTCATTTGCTCATCAGAGAACAACAATGTCTCTTTCCTCAACAGTTTGAGGCAGCCAGAAGTTCCTTTTAAAAATAATATACAAATTCTGTTTGGCTCTTTCTTTGGAAAGGTGAAGGATGTTTATCTTTTCTTGTCAGACTAGGTTAAGCCGATTTTATCTCACACTGGCCGCATAAGCGATCAGAGAGTATGTTAACTGCAAAAGTAATCATCAACTGCAAACAGAGCCTTACTCCTACCTTCTAAATTTTTAATTGCAAAGAGCTTCCAACAGTCTAAACTCAAAATTCTATTTGGTTTTCAGTGGAATTGTCGCATACCAGATGTAAATTTGTACTACATACTGCTTTAGAAGAATTTAAAAATAAATGAAAGGAGCACACAGAATACAGCCTCAACCAAAAATTTTAGAAAGACCGTGCCATCACGTCAACTAGAAAAGCGGCACAGAACAGAAAATTTCAGCAGAGAAACACCATGGCCCGGTGGAAAGGAAACAGGATTGGGAGTCAGGGATCCTGGGTTCTAATCCCAGTTCTGCCACTTGACTTCTGTGTGACCTTGGGCAAATCACTTCACTTCTCTGTAACTCAATTTCCTCAACTGTAAAATGGGGATTAAATACCTGTCCTCCTTCCTACTCAGAATGTGAGCCCCAAGAGAGAGAGGGGCTGTGTCTGCCTTGATTAAGTTAGAACAGTGCTTGAAACGTAGTCAGTGCCTAACAAATACCATAATAACGAATTTAGTCACTGCTGGGCCAAACACTAAGGATATTAATATGATAAATAATGACACAAAAGACTGGAAAAACATTTCCAATTACTGAACACTTCTCCTTTATTAAAAATTTTAGAAAAGAATTACCTCCAGTCCATCTTCTCGACCAAAAAGGCACAAATAAGAAAACCGGTTCGATTGAAACCATGGGTACAGTGAACGCCTAGAAAACAAAAGCAACATTGTTTAATATTCATAAATCACTTCAGAAGCCATATCTTCTACATTAAAATGAGGAAACAAACTTTTAAAGAAGTAAAGCAAATGCTTGCTTACAATAGTTTGTTCCATCTGAGAATCATTAATGACATTTCTTTCCAACAAGACGTTCAATGAGCTATATACGGTTGAAATTTATACTCATGACCGGAAAGGGGTGTTGATTATTCAGAAAGGAGTCGCATAGAGCCTTTCGAGAGATAGGTCTTCAAAAAGTAGCTATAATTCTATTTATTCTGACAGTTCTGACACCTGTCTACATGTTTTGTTTTGTTGTCTGTCTCCGCCTTCTAGACTGTGAGCCCGTTGTTGGGTAGGGACCGTCTCTCCCTGTTGCCGACCTGTACTTCCCAAGCGCTTAGTCCAGTGCTCTGCACACAGTAAGCGCTCAATAAATACGACTGAATGCATGAATGAAAAAAAGTGAGAAGACACCACCTCATAATCACTTCCTTCAATTGTAGGCAAGAAGCTGGGGTCAGAACTGACAAGAACTTGTCTGATACTGAAGAAGCACAGGGTTGGTGAGGATATTTTCAGTGTGGGAGAAGGGTCTGAAGGTGGGAGTCATTTTTAGAGTGGAAGGAGACAGTATATGGGTCCTTTAGGAAAAGGTTACAAGAAAGGTGGGGAGCTTGAGAGGGCATGGGAAGAGATATTCTTCAAAGCGAAGAAACAGAATAAGTGTAGCCTATTGGGAAGAAAATAGATAGGGGAGTCCTGAGTTCAAATCCTGGCTCCATCCAGAAGGCACGGCGGGCTAGTGAAAAAGAGCAAAAGCTCAGCTCTGTTAACTGCCCTGCTGGGATGCCTCAAGGCAAGTCACTTAATCACCGAGTACCTCAGTTTCCTCACCTGCAGAACTGGAATAATACCTGCCTCTCCTTTCTTCGCACAAATATTGAGGGTTCACCGATGTGAAAGCGCTTTGGAAAAACAACTGAGCTTTGTAAATTTAGGGATTTATTATTTCTCAACCAGACCCACACCCACTTTTGGCCAGAAATAAAATGCCTCCAACAGCCAATAAATTCACTAGTGTATTTCCTGTCAGAAATTTACCACTGCTTAGGGCAGCAGAGAACAAAGAGAAAAATGGTCCCCGGCTTTGTGGAACCTTTAAGTGAACTACAGCCAAATACACACAAAGTATCCACATTAATTGGGTTAAAGTTCAAAATTCTTCTTGCCTGGAGAGAGGCTCTCAAAAATATAAAATGAGGCCACCCGTTTTACACCATTATCATTTCAATGGAATGTCAAAGATTCTCCCCAAAGCTATCATTTCAGCTTGGCACTATCTTCCTCAAATATTTTTAAAAACTAGAAGATTCACTATCTTTTTTAGAAAGAAAAAGAGTATATCAAATTTACTCAAATATTGGTACATTTCCCAATTTAAAAAAAACAACAACAGCGCTCCGTCGTTCTTTGCTAGGAGGCTAGTTCCATCTAGTGGCAAATAAATCACAGTTCACAACCAATTTAAAAGCACCATAATTTCACATCCCTTTGAACCCGCTATTTTATTCAAATGCATCTGCATTTACCAGATCATTTGTTAACTACAAGAAAAATACTGGTATACTTCCAGCAATCTGAATTTCACACAAGGGTATTCACTGAGCGCTTATTGGGTGCAGAGCACTGTACTAAGCTAGGTGCTTGGGAAACATCTTCCCAGACCCGGAGAAGAAGTTATTCTTCTCATTTATGTGGGGGAAATAATTCCAGCCCAGTGATTTCTCAAGTAATTCCCCATATGAGGCTACAGGGAAAGGAAAGAGGGAAAAAATAGAGGAATCCAGGCCAGATGGGTTCTTGGTCCGGGTGGGGGAAGGACACGCTCTGGGAATGAGAGACACCTGGGTTCTAGTCCCAGTTGCACCTGAAGCTGGCAAAGAGGGTGAGGACAGTTGCGTGTGTTTCACAATGGACTGCAACTCTCAGAACAAAAACTCTCAGAAATGAGAGAGGCGCCTCACAAGCCACTAGCACTAGAAGCAATTCCTCTGAGCAGGTTCTCAGCTCTAAGACCAAAGCTCATCCGTCTTTCCTGACGGGAGACTCCATCACCAAATGGGTCATGCAAGAATACAAGCTCCCAAAATGTGGCTTGCTTTCGACGTAAGCTGGTCTCCGTGAAGACTGAGACAGGGAACGAGTGAGACTACGGGAGAAGCCGGCAAGCAGCCTAACTCTGTTGGCCTCACCTCACCTTCCTGCTATTTTTCCCCAAGGCTACCCCGAGCCAGCTCTCTCCACAGCCTTCCCCTCGGCCCTTGAGAGAAGCAGCGGACAGGTAGATCGATAGGGCAGGAACTCCTCAGGCAGGCACAAGACTCTCAGGTAACCAAACATCATCCTTGCTGCGCTAACTGAATAGGTGTACTCCTGGGAGCTGAGAAACTCACCTCACCACCTAGATGACGGGAAAATCCCCGCACAGATCCAAGGCCTTGTATACACATAGTTGGGAAAATACCAGGACCGTGAAATAATTCAACTCGCACCTGAAGTCCCTCCCACTTAAGGAGGCAGAAAGCCACCTCCACGCAGCACAGGTTTCCTGACACTCTGGCCAGGCCGTGCAAGAGTTTTAACAGTAATGATAACGATGGTCTTTGTTAAGTGCTTACTAGGTGTCAAGCACTGTCCTAAGCACTGGGGTAGATACAAGCTAATGAGGTTGGACACAGGCCCTGTCCCACATAGGACTCACAATCTTAATCCCCATTTTACAGAGGAGGAAACAGAGGCACACAGAAGTTAAGTGACTTGCCCACGGTCAAACGGCAGACAAGTGGCGGAGCTGGAATTCAAACCCAGGTCCTTCTGACACCCAGGCTCTATTCACTAGTCCATGCTGCTTTCACACACACTTCCATCCAACTTACACATATGGACGCTTCAACGTAGAGACAAAATGGGTAAGTTGGCGTCTTGAGACATCAGGCTGGACCACACATGGACAAGGACCCAAGGATTTGAGCACAAAAGGGTGGATGAAAGGGCAACAGAAGAGTACAGGCCAGAAGGAGGGCATCAGAGGGTGAAAGGAGAAGCAAACAGAAAAGTTGGAAAGAACAAGGAGAAATACCCAAAGTAGGGTTCTTTCTAACATCCCTAAC
The DNA here is from genome assembly GCF_015852505.1 of Tachyglossus aculeatus. NCBI lineage: Eukaryota > Metazoa > Chordata > Mammalia > Monotremata > Tachyglossidae > Tachyglossus > Tachyglossus aculeatus. The sequence continues at coordinate 32,645,051 of NC_052084.1, forward strand.
TTTACTTTCTAAAACTTACCCCCAGACTCACTCTCCTTGAGGGTTGGGTTTTTTCCCCAAAGTTTCAATTCCATGAAAGTGATGGCTCCAAACCCCCACAACCCTAGCACCCCTGGCCCAGGCTTCATTTTCCAGGGGATCTCGGCTTCCCTAGCCTTTCTCCTGACCAAAATAGCCCCCAGAGATGCTGGAGGGCTGAGCGGACCTATTTATTTTATTTTGTTAGTATCGTCATCATCATCAATCGTATTTATTGAGCGCTTAGTATGTTTGGTTTTGTTCTCTGTCTCCCCCTTTTAGACTGTGAGCCCACTGCTGGGTAGGGACTGTCTCTATATGTTGCCAACTTGTACTTCCCAAGCGCGTAGTACAGTGCTCTGCACACAGTAAGCGCTCAATAAATACGATTGATGATGATGATGATGATGAAGAACAGTGTCCACAAGGTCCTAAAACCTTCTGGCTTTTCCCTTCCAGGAATCAGCAAGAACTGGGGAATCTCCTCAAAACAAAGTGTGGCCGAGTGGAAGGAGGACTGAGAGTCAGAGGATTTAATCCCAGGCCTGCCACTTACCTACTGGATGATCTTGGGCAAGTCACTTCACTTCTCTGGGCCTCAGTTACCTTCCCCATCAAGACTGTAAGCTCGTTGTGGGCAGGGAATGCATCTGTTATACTGTACTCTCCCGAACGCTTAGTATAGTGATGATGATGGCATTTGTTAAGCACTTACTATGTGCAAAGCACTGTTCTAAGTGCTGGGGAGGATACAAGGTGATCTTGTTGTCCCATGGGGGGCTCACAGTCTTAATCTCTATTTTACAGATGAGGGAACTGAGGCCCAGAGAAGTGAAGTGACTTGCCCAAAGTCACACAGCTGGCAAGTGGCGGAGCCGGGATTCGAACCCACGACCTCTGACTCCAAAGCCCAGGCTCTTCCCATCGAGCCACGCTGCTTCTCTAAAGCAAAGCACTGTTCGGAGGTAACAAGGTGATCAGGTTGTCCCACGGGGGTGCTCACAGTCTTATCAGATGGTCCTGTTCATTTTGTGCCCTCTTTCGAACCATTATACAGAGTACTTGACAGTATTCATCTTTAAATAAAAACCTGTCATTTTCACAATATTTTAATCAGTTTAGAGGCAGGCCGTGGATTATTTTCCACACGTGATTCTCACATAACTGTCCACACTATCGTGCTCAATAAATACGACAGACGGACTGATTTTCAGACACAGGGGTGAACGGCTGCCGATCCACAGGATCGCTCTTCCCCAACTCAGGGAGGGAGCCTAGCCTCTAGATTCCAACACGGAGCACTCACCCCCAGGATCATTAGGTCCCAACTTTACTTTAAGACGGCTGAAGGGCGGGCAGGTGGGGAGGACGGTCTCCCAAAAGAATGAAGGACGGGGAGGAAACTGTTTCCAAGTCTTTAGAATGTCAGTCAATTAATCCAGTGCATCCAGTGCAGGTCAATAAATCAGAGTTGGTAGGCACGATCCCTGCCTATGAAGAGCTTACAGTCTCCAGGGGAGACAGACATTCAACTAGATTACAGACAGGAGAATATGAGGATGTGAACAGAACACAAGAACAGCTGCCAGGACAGTTGTCGCATTTGTCGCAGTTGTCCCCTTTTAGACTGTGAGCCCACTGTTGGGTAGGGACTGTCTCTGTGTGTTGCCAATTTGTACTTCCCAAGCGCTTAGTACAGTGCTCTGCACATAGTAAGCGCTCAATAAATACGATTGATTGATTGATTGATTGATTTTGGACTTGGAGCCGTGATGAACTGGAAGACTGTTCTTTCCCGGCATTAAGGCACGTTGTTGAATTGCTGTTTATGTTGATGCTGCCCTGATAAGTCTTTTTCTGCGCGTCTTTCCTTCCCCTCAACTCTGGGCCATGAGCCTCCTGTTGGCCCGGGTCGGTGCGTGAATTCACGTCCTTGAACTTCTCCCCAGGCGCTTAGCACGTCCCCGTTGTAAATTTTTAATCAATATCTTTTCCTTCCATTAAGTCAGCTAAATTTGTATGCGGGATAGTAAATGTTTCCAGGTGATAAAATGAAAATCGTAAAAGATGAACTGCATAACTAGCACATAAAATATTATTTGGCAATAGCGGTAAGAAAATTCAATTCATTGGAGTGCAACATCAATAATGTATTTAACCACATTTTATGGAATTTTTAAAACAAGGCAGAAAAAAGTTTCTATTTTCAGCTCACACAAATGTTTTAGACTGATCCTACTTAGAATTTCTTTAAATAAAGCTGTAATTCAAGCAATACCTAAGCGCACCCTACATTTGGGGACTTTTGCTTCAGGAGAACTAATTTATATTTGGAAAATTTATTTTATTTTATTTTTTACCATTTTAAGAAAATGGCATTCAGATCCAGTTCACTATCTAAGACTTTAATATAAGTCTTTGAGTAAAGTTAAGTTTAGTGCAAGCCAAAATTGAACTTTTTCTTGACTTTTTCTTTGGGCCAAATAATTAACATATATTCAAGGGTAGAGTGAGATTCATTTGAAACCATGTTTAATCTTACTTCAAATGCTTACGATTTATATGTAATTGTATATACATATACAATACAGGATCCACTGGAAATTAATGTGAATTCATCAATAATACCATAATGTGGACAGTTATGTGAGAATCACGTGTGCAAAATAATCCAGGGCCTGCCTCTAAACTGATTAAAATATTGTGAAAATGACAGGTTTTTATTTAAAGATGAATACTGTCAAGAACTCTATATAATGGTTTGAAAGAGGGCACAAAATGAACAGGACCATCTGATAAGACTGTGAGCCCCCCCGTGGGACAAGCTGATCACCTTGTTACCTCCGAACAGTGCTCTGCACATAGTAGGCGCTTAATAAATGCCATCATTAACATTATTATTATTTGAGTGCGAGGAAAGAGTTACTGTCAAACATACCTATAAGTTCGGGAGGGTTCTTCTCATTAAAACGCTCACAGAGACGGATAAAGGTATCGGTGTTCTCGGCTGTGGGGCACTCGCCATGCCTACGAGTTACATGGAAAAGAACAATTTCAAAAGGGGAGCAATCAGAAGTTGTAGTTTCGGCTTTTCAATCAAAACGAGCACCGAGTTTACCCTTTACACTGAAGTTTTATATACTTGATCCCTTCTTTTTCTATGTCATGCCGGTCATAGAACCGTGAAGTGTTTGTCAGGTCCACCAGCAAGCCCATTTTAACCTGCAAGAAATGAAAACGATGAATAGTCCTCATCATCCCCAATGCCAACTGAACTGTACTTTCCAAACGCTCAGTACGGTGCTCTGCACACAGTAAGCGCTCAATAAATACGACTGAATGAATGAACAGCATTTACTGAGTGATTATTGTGTGCAGAGCGCTATCCTAAGCCATGGGAACATTACAGAAGTAAAGGACCGGCTTGTGTTAACTATCTTGCCACACTCTACCTCCCAGGTAGCTCTTCCACTCTCCCTCACCCGATTCTTTAGCAAACCTGTTCCCCGGGGCCTAAACTGGCTGAGGATGAGGAAGTAAAAGGAGATTGGGTGGAGCGAACTGCCCAGTCCCAGGATGGCGGGGGGAAGAATGTAGGAATGGAAAGGGGAGAGAAAACAGGTACAACCACAACCTAGAAAAGCACTGGGCCAGGAGGATGGGAAACACAACTAAACTGGTAGTGCCAGGGGCAGCAGAGTGGCCAGGGAACATCTGGTGAACCTTCCCATACCACAGATGAAGAAACACTTTTCTGGCAAGCCAGACAGAGCAGGCCAAAGAAGGACCAGCCCATTCATTTCAAGGCCCTGCTGAGAGCTCACCTCCTCCAGGAGGCCTTCCCAGACTGAGCCCCTTCCTCCCTCTCCCCCTCGTCCCTCTCTCCATCCCCCCCATCTTACCTCACTCCCTTCCCCACAGCACCTGTATATACGTATGTTTGTACATATTTATTACTCTATTTATTTATTTATTTATTTTATTTGTACATATCTATTCTATTTATTTTATTTTGTTAGCATGTTTGGTTTGTTCTCTGTCTCCCCCTTTTAGACTGTGAGCCCACTGTTGGGTAGGGACTGTCTCTATATGTTGCCAATTTGTACTTCCCAAGCTCTTAGTACAGTGCTCTGCACATAGTAAGCGCTCAATAAATTCGATTGATGATGATGATGATGATGATGATTCATTTGTATGGCCCCAGGAATGCTACAGTAACCAATATGTGGGATTTCCTACCACCTATATGTTTTCCTAACAGTATCCACTCTGTCCATCTTCTCCTCCTGAATGGTACTTGTCTGTTCTATCTTTAAGGCAAACAAGTCTTATATTTTGAAGCAAAGGCTAACTATGTTGAGGCAAAAAATAAACTGCCCGATATTTGTCTCAAAAAAGATCACTCCTTACCTTTAGGCTCTTCAGGTAATTGGAGAGCATGCTGGGGTGGAACCGATTCTCCTCAGCAACTTGACTATCATATCTTGGTCCTAGCATGGTCTTCAGAGGTAAAAACTTTCCTAAAATGAAATGAAAACCAAAGAGTCAATCTGAATTGCTGGACGTGAAACGGATCTGCAGTAAACGGGGCACATGTTTGGCAGTCACTAAAGGGTGGCAGTCACGCAAATTCCCTCATTTGCCTCATAAGGATTTTTGAAGATGAACTACTTACAAATCCGATTCTGCAGGAAATCGTCTCAAAAGTACCTGAGAATTCGAGTACGTTTTTCAAGAACAAATATATAATAATAATAATAATAATGTTGGTATTTAAGCGCTTACTATGTGCAAAGCACTGTTCTAAGCGCTGGAATATATGTATTCTAGATACAACCAAATGCCCAGTAATCGTTAAAACTGCTTCAGTTACATAACCATCTACTTTAATATTATAAAGAAAATACTTCAGCCGAACAAAAAAACATTTTCTAAGAAAAAAATACATAAAGCCGCTTTCTCAATGGGTCCCAAGCCAAGTTTTAAAACCACTAAAACCAGTTTTAAAGCAATGGCCATTTAATCTTAAAAGCAGTTCCTAAACACTGCAAATCAAAATAAATCCGTAAGAACTTCACTGGGTCATGACTTTTAAAACCCGAATGGGCTGGGATACCCATCAGCACCAAGAATGGGACAATTCTATAGTAAATGGACAGCAAACACATTAGGATTTGGTTTCTGGTTTGGCCAGAATAGTACCCAGGATAGGGCTTGGGAGCCCCTAAATTGAACCCGGGGTCCCCTCATCCTTGCTTGGAACTCTTTTGCTAAACCCTGGAAAGGCGGCATTGGAAGAAAGGGAAGAGAAGATTTCACTTCCTCAGTTTCAGGTGGTGAATCCACAATCTCACCTGTGGCACAGCCACACTGAGCTGATGGTTCACTTTCCCGACCTGGTTGGAGCAACTAGAAGTCTCTTTCTTTACGGTATTGAAGCGCCAAGCACTGCACTAAATGCTGGGGTAGGTACAAGCTAATCAAGTTGGACAGAGTCCTTGTCGCACGTGGGGCTCACGGTATTAATCCCCATTTTACAGGTGAGGTAAGTGAGATGGGATAAGGGAAACAGGGGACGCGCATAGCAGTGGTAGTAGTAATGGTTGTTTACTGAGCGCCAAATGCAGTGCTCTGTACTTGGCACTTGGGAAGTTTAACGAAAGCACACAAGTTCCCTTCCCCGCCGACAAGGAGCTCACGCCCTAGATCTTTTTATCTTTCTGACACCCCACCACCCATGGGTCACGCACTGTCCAGCCTGATTAACTTGTGCTTACCCCAGTGCTTAGAACAGGGCTTGACACTTACCATAATAACAACAGTTGCAAAACCCCGGTTTACAAATAAGCTGGGGTGCAACTGGAAACAGAATCAGGTCTCCTACCTCCCGATTTGCCACTTCTGCTCCCCGCAACTCATTTCAGTACCTGGCCGGACCATCGACGCTACACCCACCGACCCCCAACGACTGCATATCTGTGATGGAGTTTCTGATTTACTTTGTTGTTGTTGTTGTTTTTTAAAGATACTGAAGACTAGCTTTCCTGTATCGCTAACACTGTTTTGTCTGGATTCCCTTCTCTCCTTCTCCAGCCCATCCCGCACCCTCTGGTCCTCTGCCGCTAATCTCCTCCCCGTACCTCGCTCTCGCCTGTCCCGCCATCGACCCCCGGCCCACGTCATCCCCCGGGCCTGGAATGCCCCCAATCCCTCTGCCCATCCGCCAAGCTCGCTCTCTTCCTCCCTTCAAAGCCCTACTGAGAGCTCACCTCCTCCAGGAGGCCTTCCCAGACTGAGCCCCTTCCTTCCTCTCCCCCCTCGTCCCCCTCTCCATCCCCCCCATCCCTTCCCCACAGCACCTGTATATATGTATATACGTTTGTACATATTTATTACTCTTTATTTATTTTACTTGTACATACCTATTCTATTTATTTTATTTTGTTAGTATGTTTGGTTTTTGTTCTCTGCCTCCCCCTTTTAGACCGTGAGCCCACTGTTGGGTAGGGACTGTCTCTCTATGTCGCCAACTTGGACCTCCCAAGCGCTTAGTCCAGTGCTCTGCACACAGTAAGCGCTCAATAAATACGATTGATGATGAGGAGGAGGAGGATTGTGACTATTACGACGGTGCTGCCGGTGCCAGGCGGAGGGGCCGTGTGGGGTCGGGGGTCGCACCTGCTACGGGCTGGCCCCTCCGGGGGCAGTTGAGCCATCGCGGCGGGATCTTGTTGTGCGCCATGGCGGCGGGCCGGGCCCGCTCCGCTCCGGTCCGGTCCGGTCCGGTCCGGTTCGCTCCGGTGTCCGCCGGCTCGGGCCGCACGAGCCCCCGCGCCGCCCACAATGCACCGCGCCCGACGCTTTCGCTTCCGGGGTCGCGGGGGACGCGCCCTGATAGGACGGGGCGGCGGCGGCGGCGCCGCATCCGGTCCGGGGGGGCGGGGCCCCGGGAGGGGCACCGGGGGGGGGGGGGGGGGCACCGGGGGGCCACGGGGGGCCACGGGGGGCGGAGGGGGCGGGGTCTGAGGAGAGAAGGGGCGGGGCCTGGTGGAGAGTGGGAGGGGTCTGAGGGAGAAGGGGCGGGCCTGAGCAAGAGTGGGCGGGGTCTGTGGTTGAGTGGGCGGGGCCTGAGGGAGAAAGGGGCGGGGCCTGCGGTTGGGGCGGGGCCTGGGGGAGAAGGGGCGGGGTCTGAGAGAGACGTCGCGGGGCCTGGTGGAGAGGGGCGGGGCCTCAGAGAGAAGGGGCGGGGCCTGAGGGAGGCGGGGCGGGGCCTGAGGGAGAGTAGGGGGGCCTGAGGGAGAGTGGGAGGGGCCTGAGGGAGAAGGGGCGGGGCCTAATGAGAAGGGGCGGGGCCTGAGGGATAAGGGCTGGGCCTGGGGAGAGTAGGCAGGGCCTGAGGGAGAAGGGGCGGGGGTCTAATGGAGAGTGGGAGGGACCCGAGGGAGCATGGGCGGGACCTGAGGGATAAGGGGCGGGGCCAGAGGGAGAAGGGGCGTGGTTCTGATGGAGAGTGGGAGGGGCCTGGGGGAGAGCGGGAGTGGCCTGAGGGAGCGTGGGCGTGGCCTGGGGGAGAAGGGGCGGGGTCTGAGGGAGAAGGGACGTGGGTCGGATGGAGAGTGGGAGGGGCCTGAGGGAGCGTGGGCGTGGCCTGGGGGGAAGGGGCGGGGTCTGAGGGAGAAGGGGCGTTGGTCGGATGGAGAGTGGGCGGGGCCTGAGGGAGCGCGAGCGGGGCCTGAGGGAGAACGGGCGGGGTCTACATATTTACCACTCTATTTATTTATTTGTTTGTTTATCTTACTTGTACCTATCTATTCTGTTTATTTCATTTTGTTAGTATGTTTGGTTTTGTTCTCTGTCTCCCCCTTCTAGACTGTGAGCCCGCTGTTGGGTAGGGACCGTCTCTATATGTTTCCGACTTGTACTTCCCCAGTGCTTAGTCCAGTGCTCTGCACACAGTAAGTCCTCAATAAATACGATTGATTGATTGATTGAGGGGAGAAGGGGCGAGGCCTTAGGTTGAGTGGGCGGGGCCTGATGGAGAGTGGGCGGGGCCTGAGGGAGCGTGGGCGGGGCCTGAGGGAGCGTGGGCGGGGCCTGAGGGAGAAGGGGCGGGGCCTAGGAGAGAATGATAATAATGATGATGATAATAATAATAATAATAATAATAATAATGATGGCATTTATTCAGCGTTTACTATGGGCAAAGCACCGTTCTAAACGCCGGGGAGGTTACAAGGTGATCCGGTGGTCCCACGTGGGGCTCACTGTCTTCATCCCCATTTGACAGGCGAGGGAACTGAGGCCTAGAGAAAAAATAAAAAAGAATAAGAATGGCATTTGTGAAGCGCTTACTATGTGCCAAGCACCGTTCTAAGCGCTGGGGGGGATCCAAGGTGATCAGGTTGTCCCACGGGGGGGGCTCACAGCCTTCATCTCCATTTTCCAGATGAGGAAACTGAGGCCCAGAGAATAATAATAATAATAATAATAATAATGTTGGTATTTGTTAAGTGCTTACTATGTGCAAGACACTATTCTAAGCACTGGGGTAGATACAAGGTAATCAGGTTGTCCCACGTGGGACTCACGGTCTTCATCCCCATTTTACAGATGAGGGACCTGAGGCCCAGAGAAGTGAAGTGACTTGCCCAAAGTCACACAGCTGACAGTTGGCAGAGCCGGGATTTGAACTCGTGACCTCTGACTCCCAAGCCCGGGCTCTTTCCACTGAGCCACTGTGACTTGCCCAAAGTCACACAGCTGACAAGTGGAGGAGTCGGAATTTGAACCCAGGACCTCTGACTCCAAAGCCCGGGCTCTTTCCACTGAGCCACGATGACTTGCCCAAAGTCACACAGCTGACAAGTGGAGGAGTCGGGATTTGAACCCAGGACCTCTGACTCCAAAGCCCGGGCTCTTTCCACTGAGCCATGCTGGGGCGGGGCCTAGAAGCAGCGGGGCTCTGGGAGTCAGAGGTCCTGGGTTCTAATTCCGCCTCTGCCACTGGTCAGCTGTGGGACTTGGGGCCAGTCGCTTCACTTCTCTGGGCCTCAGTTCCCTTCTCTGTCAAATGGGGATGAAGACTGTGAGCCCCCCCATGGGACAACCTGATTCCCTTGTATCCCCCCAAAGCTTAGAACAGTGCTTGGCACAGAGTAAGCGCTTAACAAATACCATTATTGTTATTATTATCTACCCCAGCATTTAGAACAGTGCTTAGCACATAGTAAGCCATGAAGAAATACCATAATTGTTATTATTATCTACCCCAGCGTTTAGGACAGGGCTTGGCACATAGTAAGCACTTAACAAATACCATTATTGTTATTATTATCTACCCCAGCATTTAGAACAGTGCTTGGCACACAGTCAGTGCAATAACAAATGCCATTATTATTATTATCTACCCTAGCATTTAGAACAGTGCTTAGCACATAGTAAGTGATTAAGAAATACCATAATTGTTATTATTATCTACCCCAGCGTTTAGAACAGTGCTTGGCACACAGTCAGTGCAATAACAAATGCCATTATTGTTATCTACATAGTAAGCGCTTAACAAATACCATTATTATTATTATCTACCCCAGCGTTTAGAACAGTGCTTGGCACATAGTAAGCGATTAAGAAATACCATAATTGTTATTATTATCTACCCCAGCGTTTAGGACAGGGCTTGGCACAGAGTAAGTGCTTAACAAATACCATTATTGTTATTATTATCTACCCCAGCTTTTAGAACAGGGCTTGGCACATAGTAAGTGCTTAACAAATACCATTATTGTTATTACATGGTAAGCGCTTAACAAATACCATTATTGTTATTATTATCTACCCCAGCGTTTAGAACAGGGCTTGGCACATAGTAAGTGCTTAACAAATGCCATTATTGTTATTATTATCTACCCCAGCGTTTAGAACAGGGCTTGGCACATGGTAAGCGCTTAACAAATACCATTATTGTTATTACATGGTAAGCGCTTAACAAATACCATTATTGTTATTATTATCTACCCCAGCGTTTAGAACAGGGCCTGGCACATGGTAAGCGTTGTCTTCCCTCCCAAACCTTGTCCTCTCCCTGACTTTCCCATCTCTGTTGACGGCACTACCATCCTTCCCGTCTCACAAGCCCGCAACCTTGGTGTCATCCTCGACTCCGCTCTCTCATTCACCCCTCACATCCAAGCCGTCACCAAAACCTGCCGGTCTCAGCTCCGCAACATTGCCAAGATCCGCCCTTTCCTCTCCATCCAAACCGCTACCCTGCTAATTCAAGCTCTCATCCTATCCCGTCTGGACTACTGCACTAGCCTTCTCTCTGATCTCCCATCCTCGTGTCTCTCTCCACTTCAATCCATACTTCATGCTGCTGCCCGGATTATCTTTGTCCAGAAACGCTCTGGACATATCACTCCCCTCCTCAAAAACCTCCAATGGCTACCGATCAATCTGCGCATCAGGCAGAAACTCCTCACCCTGGGCTTCAAGGCTCTCCATCACCTCGCCCCCTCCTACCTCACCTCCCTTCTCTCCTTCTACTGCCCAGCCCGCACCCTCCGCTCCTCCACCACTAATCTCCTCACTGTACCTCGCTCTCGCCTGTCCCGCCATCGACCCCCGGCCCACGTCATCCCCCGGGCTTGGAATGCCCTCCCTCTGCCCATCCGCCAAGCTAGCTCTCTTCCTCCCTTCAAGGCCCTCCTGAGAGCTCACCTCCTCCAGGAGGCCTTCCCAGATTGAGCCCCTTCTTTCCTCTCCCCCTCGTCCCCCTCTCCATCCCCCCGCCTTACCGCCTTCCCCTCCCCACAGCACCTGTATATATGTATATATGGTTGTACATATTTATTACTCTGTTTATTTATTTATTTATTTATTTTACTTGTACATTTCTATCCTACTTATTTTATTTTGTTGGTATGTTTGGTTCTGTTCTCTGTCTCCCCCTTTTAGACTGTGAGCCCACTATCGGGTAGGGACTGTCTCTATGTGATGCCAATTTGTACTTCCCAAGCGCTTAGTACAGTGCTCTGCACATAGTAAGCGCTCAATAAATACGATTGATTGATTGATTGATTGATTAACAAATACCATTATTGTTATTATTATCTACCCCAGCGTTTAGAACAGGGCTCGGCACATAGTAAGCGCTTAACAAATGCCATTATTATTATCTACCCCAGCGTTTAGAACAGTGCTCGGTACATAGTAAGCGATTAAGAAATGCCATAATTGTTGTTATTATTATTATTATATGAAAGACTGGATCCACTGTTCTCCACTTATTTCTCCAGAGCTGCAAAAGAGGCAACATTTGGACATTAGGTGGAGACAAGAGACCAGCAGAGGAGAAGGCTGCGATGCGATTCCTGCAGAAATCGTGTCAAGTCACAACATGCAACCTTTTCCAAAGTCAAAATTTGCCTGCTATTTCCGTAGCCCTCAAGTAATCCTTTTATTTCATCCATCAATACCCAGGGACAGACAAGTGGCCTCTTTCTAAATCCAAAACAGGCTGCGTTTACTAGAGGCTTTTTTTAATGATCGGTGTAAAAAGAGAAGCAAAGCACCTTCTGTGTGCCCCCTGAAAAGGGCTATCAGAGATGTAAATGAAAATAATAATGATGGCGCTTATTAAACGCTATGTGCAAAGCACTGTTCTAAACGCTGGGGAGGTTACAAGGCGATCAGGTTGTCCCACGTGGGGCTCCCAGTCTTAATCCCCATCTTACAGATGAGGTAACTGAGGCCCAGAGAAGTGAAGTGACTTGCCCAAAGTCACACAGCTGACAAGTGGCGGAGCCGGGATTTGAACCCAGAACCTCTGACTCCAAAGCCCGTGCTCTTTCCATGGAGCCACGCTGAAAATCCAGGTTAAGTAGTTATCCATCATTTAATGTAACCGATAGGAACAAAAATAAAGAGACTTTGAGAAAATGAGGAAGACTTCTGGCTTATGGAAGCAAAAGCCAATATTAGTAGGCTCTTTACCTGGGCCATGTCACATCACCATATAATTTGATTTGGCATTTAGAGCCAAGAATTTGAGAGCGCCTTCCATACCCGTACCTGTAATGAGGTATGTTGGCTCTGTGTATACCGTTGTCTAAATTAATCCAAACCTCGAAATTGCTCTTTGAGGACGAAACAGGAAATTGGCCAATAGGGAACAGGAGGGAATTGTTCCCTGTGGTATGCAATGACAGCACAAAGATTTTCCTCCAAAAACTAGATATTCAGATTGAACCATAGCAAGCTTGTCACCCCAATAAATTCTTAAACATCTAATAGAAAGCGGGAAGAGTGGTCTGTGGAAGTGGCCTGCGAATCTTGCTTGCAACTCTGAATTTTTTTCAACGAGCTTCTGAGTGGAGGAAAATCTACCATCCAAGGACTGCATTTTAGCCCCTGTTAAGACTGGGAGGCAATCCAATCTGCTCTGTTTGAACTGTTAAAAAACAGGGCAAGAGTAAATCCCCCTTTGATTACATTGAAGGCAAGGCTGCAAATGTTTATGGTTTCTGATTTGTACTCTATTTTTTGCAGAAGGATGTTTGGCTTGCCTCGTGGAATCGGTTGGGCTCCTTAGGGACGCAACTCAGTGTTAGAGCACAGGACTGGGGGTCAGGAGACCTGGGTTCTCGTCCCGACTCTGCCCCTTGCTTGCTGGGGGATCTAGGGCAAGTCACTTAACTTCTCTGTGCTTCAGTTTCCTCATTTGTAAAATGGGGATTTAATAACCGTTCTCCCTCCTACTTAGACCTTGGGACAGGGACTGCGTCCGACCTGATTACCCCGCATCTACCCCAGAGCTTGGTACAGTGCTTGGCACGAAGTAAGAGCTTAACGAACACCACCATTATTGTTATTATTATAGCTGGGTGGTTATTCATCCAGTTTTATACCTGGCAGCCTGGTTTTTCAACCGATTGGTCCATCTTCCAGTACAGATTCGGTACGGAACATCTTTATATCTAGAATTTTTGTTTTCAGACCCTCCCTCGGTTCCTGATGCCAAGTTCCATGGCTCAGGAATTAGCACCCATGGTCAAGGGACCCGTGAAGGGGAAAAAACGACGCTGAACCAAGTACCAGTGCTTAGAACAGTGCTTTGCACATAGTAGGCGCTTAACAAATACCATCATTATTATTACTGGCCGCAGAGGACCATCAAGGTGTCCCAGATCAACCCTCTAGATTTGAGTGAAATCCAGCGGACATCTGCGAAATACAGCGTGTCTGACTTCATCGTTGTTACTTTATATGCTGGTGGTTTTAATTAGTATTTATTAAGCGCTCCTATGTGCAGAGCACTGTAAGCCCTGGGAAACAGTATACAGGTGGGATTTAGACATGGACTCTGTCCCTTGAGGGGCACAAGTGTATCTCAGGGCTGAGAATCACTTCTGGTTTATATTAACTCAAAATGGGAAAACCAGTGTGAACCAGTCCTTTCAGAGTGGATTTTCAAATCCTGGTTACAGTAGTTGAAGACAATGATTCTTTATTTTATTTTATTTTTTATTTTATTTTATTTTATTTTTTATTTTATTTTTATTTTATTTTGTTAATATGTTTTGTTTTGTCGTCTGTCTCCCCGTTCTGTGAGCCCGCTGTTGGGTAGGGACCGTCTCTAGATGTTGCCAACTTGTACTTCCCAAGCGCTTAGTACAGTGCTCTGCACACAGTAAGCGCTCAATAAATACGACAATGAATGAATGAATGATTCCTGGGGAAAGGACATATAAATTTTGCCTCTTTTTGAACATTTTAATGTCTGAATCTTCAGTGTTTGTATGCATTCAATTCACACAACACCTGATTCCCTAACTGCCCGCTTCCTTCTTTCTCCGGCTCGTTATTACCTATGTTCAATAAATATTAAACCACGAGAATAAAACTGAGAAATGTACTAAAGGGGGCTGTCTCTTCTTCTGCCTCTCCCAAAGGCAACCCTTTACTTTCAATAAGATCTAGATTTCTTTCCCAGAAAGCACCATTTTGTCCCATGCCAAAGCTTTTGTTTTCATACCGTTTGTTGACCTGGTCACCTAGAAACAATCAATTTTGAAGAGAACATAAGGTACTCTGGGGAAGATTTATTACTGATATGGATTTCCCATTTAGAGCTCAGTGACTCACTAGCTAAGTCCTGCAGCTTGCTCCTCCTCTAGATTGCCAGTTAGATGTTGACATTTATTCTCCAGAGTATAACTTTAAGATATCTGTTCTGTAAATCTGATAGATAAACCTAGATCTGAAGTGTTTCAAACCTCTTTCACAAGAAAACATGCCCAGAATGTCATATTATATATATATATATATATATATATATATGTGTGTGTATATATGTGTGTGTATCTATAAATATATTTAAAAATTAACATGATGCACGCAGTTCTATAAAGTGTGTTTTTACTATGTGTTATGGATAGTCTACTAAGGGGGCATTGGGATTTTTTTTCTCACAATGCACATCTATCTGATGTTATAATGTGAGCCCCATGCGGGACAGGGACTGCGTCTGACCTGATTATGTTTCAATCTACCCCAGCACTTAGTCTACTGCTTGAAATGTAATAAGCACTGAATCTAGTGCTTGAGATGTAATAAGCACCGAACAAATACCAGGAGAAAAATAATGACAAAAATAAAAGGGTTAAGACGTATATTGGCAACCTCCGATCAAGGCTTGCTTACAAAAGCAAGAGCCTTCCTTAACATGGGGTTTAGCAGGAGTGATGATAAACACAGATGGATGGTTAATCAAAAACAAGTAACTAGAGAGATGTGTTGGGTGCTGAGGGGAACCTGAGACTGACAAGGGACATCCATTCTTGAACAGCCTGCTGGCATTATCTCGCATGACTCAATGCTCCAAAGCTTTGACACATAAGTATCCCATTTCAGGACTTTCCCAAGTTCACGTCACATCCAAATCAGGATTAGCATCCTGGTCCAGATAGGCAGTTCCTCTTCTGAACGCGAACCGGCAGCTTCCTGGTTCGAATCCAAGTTCCTTTTTAGTAAACACAAATTGGCAACTCAGACTTAACCTTTTCTCCTTCAACAAACTGTTGTTTCTCCCAGCCACAAGGATACGGGGACTGTGAAGTGGAGCCCAGTGTGAATAAGTCTTTGGCAACCCCACCAAGGAATACGGTCCATTAATGTTGCAAGAGAGAAATTTCTGGAGTATGACGTAAATTCCCAATTCTTAAGTAGAATGGTTTCGCTTCTGGTTTATGTGAACCCAGAATGGGAAACCCAGGGTGAACCAACTCTTCTAGACTGGATTTTCACTTAAGTTGTGTTTAACTCTCCTTGCACAACTCCTTCAAAAGACAAATCACGTTCTAGTTTAAGCTCCCCAGGCCAGCTCTTCTAATCAGAAATTTTTCCATTTTATTTTAAAACTGCGTCTTTGATCTGATTTATTGTGGCCAAAGACTCAGGATAAAGAATTTTTTGGAGAGAATATTCAGCAGCCTTGTTTTCAACTTAATAGGCTAGTTAATGGAAGTCCTATCTATGAAAATTCAGAATGACTAGTTATCGGCAGCAGTTCTCCCCCCTACTCAAACGGTGAGCCCATGTGGGTCGGGACTGTGACGAACCTGATTATTTTCTATTTATACCAGCACTTAGTACAGTGTTTGGCACACAGTGAGAGCCTAACAAATACCACAATAATTAGTATTATATTATCATTCTTGGTCTAATCATTATTCAGAGCTGTCAGATTTCTATATCATGAGGCCATTTCAGTCCAACTAACAGGTAAGAGATCTAATAATCAAAAATCAGTTAGCCAGAGGGATCCTTGCCCAGTTTAGTCAGAACTTCCCGCTGGAAGCTGACACGACCTGTATGTAGGGAAGGGTCCTTCTACTGTGCTTCCATTTCGAGAGGGTCCCAGCTCAAGGCTGAAAGTCAATCGGGGTAGTTGTCAACAGGTGAAATTCCTGCAAAACACCGTTCAGCCTTCTGGTTTGCAAGTATTTTCTTGGATAACTGCTCCCCCAACATATGCATTCCGTTCTAAGCTCCACCCTGCCCAGTAACTTAGATGGGAATCCTCTACCAACTTTCGCCTTAGCCTTCCTCCAGCAGGGTTTCTGCTTCTCTGCCTAATACCTTATTCATCGTTTTTGATTCCAGAGGACCCATTTTTTCACTCAATTCCCCACAGACATGAAGGCAATTTGATAGCAATTAATCACAACCCGTGGTATTTATTGAGTGCTGTGTGCACACTACTCTACTAAACACTTGGGAAGGTACAATTCAACACCGACTGTTCGTTGGGGGCAAGGAACATATCTTCCACCTCTGTTATACTCTCACAATCAATCAATCAATCAATCAATCGTATTTATTGAGCGCTTACTGTGTGCAGAGCACTGTACTAAGCGCTTGGGAAGTGCAAGTTGGCAACATATAGAGACAGTCCCTACCCAACAGTGGGCTCACAGTCAGCGCTTAGTACGGTGCTTTGCACTCAGTAAGTGCTCAATTAATACAACTGACTGATTCATAGTGGCCTACAAGAAGCTTATGGAGAAGTAGCTGTGGCTTAGTGGAAAGATCATGGGCTTTGGAGTCAGAGGTCATGGGTTCGAATCCCAGCTCTGCCACTTGTCAGCTGTGTGACTTTGGGCAAGTCACTTAACTTCTCTGGGCCTCAGTTCCCTCATCTGTAAAAATGGGGACTAAGACTGTGAGCCCCATGTGGGATAACCTGATAACCTTGTATCTTCCCCAGCGCTTAGAAGAGTGCTTTGCACATAGTAAGCGCTTAACAAATACCATCATTATTATTATGGTCTACGGCGGGGGGTACCAGACATTAAAAGAAATTACAGACAGGGGACTATGCCTCAGCTTACCCAGCACTTAGAACACTGCTTTGCACATAGTAAGTGCTTAATAAATGCCATTGTTATTATTATTATTATTATTTACCTAGAAAGCTCAAGACTGAGGCTGAGAAACGATGTTTTCTGTTCCAGGTCACCCATTTGCAGGACTCCTGATTGACCCAGATGTCAGCTGAGTCAGAGCTGCTGCCTGGGAGAGCTGGGAATAGCGCTCAATAAATGTCACTGACGGACTGGTGGATGTCTGACTTGCCCAAGGCCAAACAGCAGATAAGTGGTAGAGCTGGGATTAAAACCCAGGCCCTTCTCACTCCCAGATCTCTGCTCTAACTACAGGGCAAAACAGCTTCTCCATATTTATTTCCCAACCTTCATCCTGGAGCTATACTGATTTACTAAACAGTATTTGTTGAGAAATTTGAGCCCCTTGAGTGGTATGCGTTAGGTTTTCTTCGCAGTGAATCGAATGAACCACTCACTCAACCACAGCTGATAACCTGGGAAATTAAAATCTCAGTTCCTGAAAGAATGACATCATTTTACAGAATGTGCCAAGCCATGCAGCTTAGTACTAATGATCAGCAAAGGCACTTATTCAAGCCCGTGAAACCTGCAGCAGGCGGAGAAAATCAGATTCTGAGATGGCCCAAAATGTTTTAAACAACATGTAAGCATCCCCTTGTTTTAATTTATATCATTGTCTATCTCACCTACTAGACTGTAGCTTCCTTGTGGCCAGAGATTTGTCTACCCACTGCATTGTACTCTCCCAAGCATTTAGTTCAGTGTTCTGCACAATAAGCACTCAATAATAATAATAATAACGGCATTTTTTAAGCGCTTACTATGTGCAAAGCACTGTTCTAAGCGCTGGGCACTCCTTAAATACCACTGACTGATCAATGTGTTCATGTGTACGGTTTTGCCCATTGGTCTACAATGTACTTTGCATTGTGCCCTATTCTGAGTCTGCATTTTCATACTTAACATTACAGTTGTCTCATTTGCTTGATGCTCTTCATTCATTATTGAGATTGTACCATTTTGCTAAATACTTATTTGCTCTTACGGCAAATCAATCAATCAATCGTATTTATTAATAATAATAATAATAATGGCATTTATTAAGCGCTTACTATGTGCAAAGCACTGTTCTAAGCGCTGGGGAGGTTACAAGGTGATCAGGTTGTCCCACGGGGGGCTCACAGTCTTAATCCCCATTTTACTGATGAGGGAATTGAGGCCCAGAGAAGTTAAGTGACTTGCCCAAAGTCACACAGCTGACAAGTGGCGGAGCCGGGACTTGAACCCACGACCTCTGACTCCAAAGCCCGGGCTCTTTCCATTGAGCCACGCTGCTTCCATAATAATGGCATTTATTAAGCGCTTACTATGTGCAAAGCACTGTTCTAAGCGCTGGAGAGATTACAAGGTGATCAGGTTGTCCCACGGGGGGCTCACAGTCTTAATCCCCATTTTACAGATGAGGTAACTGAGGCACAGAGAAGTTAACTGACTTGCCCAAAGTCACACAGCTGACAATTGGCAGAGCTGGGATTTGAACCCATGAACCCATGACCTCTGACTCCAAAGTCCGAGCTCTTCCCACTGAGCCACACTGCTTCTCTAGCCACACTGCTTCTCTCAGTCGTATTTATTAATCAATCAATCGTATTTATTAATAATAATAATAATAATAATGGCATTTATTGAGCGCTTACTGTGTGCAGAGCACTGTACTAAGCGCTTGGGAAGTACAAGTTGGCAACATATAGAGACAGTCCCTACCCAACAGTGGGCTCACAGTCTAAAAGTGGGGGGGATGTTTGTATTTCCCTGTACATTTCTAGAGCAGTACTTTCCCTGTATATTTCTTGGCCCCACATACACTGAGTCTATTTGCCAATTCCAACTAGCCTGCAGACCACATGTCCAGCCTGATTATTGTCTTGCTTTGACCATGGCATGTGCCATGGCTGCTTTCTATCCTTGTCAATCAATCAATCGTATTTATTGAGCGCTTACTATGTGCAGAGCATTGTACTAAGTGCTTGGGAAGTACAAATTGGCATCACAAAGAGACAGTCCCTACCCAACAGTGGGCTCACAGTCTAAAAGGGGGAGACAGAGAACAGAACCAAACATACCAACAAAATAAAATAAGTAGGATAGAAATGTACAAGTAAAATAAATAAATAAATAAATAAATAAATAAATAGAGTAATAAATATGTACAATATGTTCTGTATATATGTACAACCATATATACATATATACAGGTGCTGTGGGGAAGGGAAGGAGGTAAGACGGGGGGATGAAGAGGGGGACGAGGGGGAGAAGAAAGAAGGGGCTCAGTCTGGGAAGGCCTCCTGGAGGAGGTGTCTTTTTGGTTTGGCCACAAACTGTTCTTGAAGAGAAAAAAGATAAATAGGCTTGAGAGAGAGAGAAGATTGTCATTTGTTTCAGAGGATGTGAATGTGAATTAATTTCACTTCAGTACAATGCACCCAGCCCAGCCACTTCCAACTCCTGTGTTGAGAGATGGGACATCTCTCAGTAGGTGTGAGCAGCAATCAGGGAGCTGATGGCCCAACCATTTCCTGATGTCCCACTGAATACCTAGCAGCCCCCGAGAGAAAGGCCCAGGATGTCTGAATAGGGGGTAGACGATAGGATTTGGATGCAGGGTGTTGGCCTAGTGCTCCAGGGCTCTTCGATAGGATGTCCCACCAAATACCTAGCAGCCCCCAGGAGAAAGGTCCAGGATGTCTGAATAGGGGGTAGACAATAGGATTTGGATGCAGGGTGTTGGCCTAGTGCTCCAGGGCTCTTCGATAGGATGTCCCACCAAATACCTAGCAGCCCCCGGGAGAAAGGTCCAGGATGTCTCCTTGGCGTATAGACAATAGGATTTGGGTGTAGGGTGTTGGCCTGGGGCTGCAACCAGCAGGGAGTTTCCTTGGATCAAAGAGGCCCTGGCTGGAACACTGAGCATGACAAAGGCCAGATTGGACAGAAAGTTTTGGCTTGGGTATGAGAGAGGAAGCTTGGCTGGCTGAGGCAAATCTTACTGCACCCCACAGTCTGTTGAATTTGAGCTTTGGGGATTCCCTGCCCATCAGGAAGTCCTCCAATATGTCTATTCAAATAGACACTCAGCTGTTTATTCTGATTCCACTGTGTGCACGGCACTGGGCTAAGCGCTTGGGAGAGTACACTATAACCATAAAGAGAAGCAGCATGGCTCAGTGGAAAGAGCATGGGCTTTGGAGTCGGAGGTCATGATTCAAATCCCGGCTCCACCACGTCCGCTGTGTGACCTTGGGCAAGTCACTTAACTCCTCAGAGCCTCAGTTACCTCATCTGTATAATAGGGATTAAGACTGTGAGCCCCACGTGGGACAACCTGATCACCTTGGATCCCCCCAGTGCTTAGAGCAGTGCTTTGCACATAGTAAGCGCTTAAAAAATACCATCAAAAAAAAAAATAAGAAAGAGAAACATTCCCTGCCCACAACGAGCTTATTGCTCTAGAGCCCACAGTCTAGGTCCTCAGGAGCCATGTAGATGTCTAGGTTACTTTTACACATTTGTTATAGATATAAAATGCCCACAAAAGATGCCCATATTAGATATCTTTTACTTATTTTGTGCATGTTCTTTGATCATCTGGCTGCCCCTTCACGCTGCTCCCCCATAGATTGGAAATGCCTTCTATTTTAGACTGTGAGCCCACCGTTGGGTAGGGACTGTCTCTATATGTTGCCAATTTGGACTTCCCAAGCGCTTACTACAGTGCTGTGCGCATAGTAAGCGCTCAATAAATACGATTGATGATGATGATGATGTTTGTAAGTGATGTTCTGTCACCTCTCCTGTTAGATGAGAAAATCCTGGTGGGCAGGGAACTTGTCTCGGGCTTCTATTGCCCTTTCCCAAGTGCTCAGTAAAATGAATGGCGATCAGTACCTTTTACAGCTATCACTTCCACTTCTTCCTGCCTCACCTGATCTTCTAACTCCACTGTGGGACTTAGCCAGAAGGGCGGGCAACTTGGAAATAGTGCCCCGGGGACAGGACTCTCCTGGGGATTTGGAGGATGGAGCAGCAGAGAAAGATGAGGAGAGGGAAAGGAGAGGGAAGAGAACTGCAGACCCTCTCCACTCCCCCAAACAGCAACAGCAGCGGCCTTCCTCCCTGTCTTCCCCATGGCAACCCCGTGGGATTTAGGGAAGAGTTTACCCCACCCTCAGCCCCATAGCACTTAGGCACATATCCAACTCTGTTGTACTGTATTCTCCCAAGTGCTTAGCCCTGAGCACGGCACTCTGCACACAGTGAGCGGTTCAGGAAATATTGATTGACTGATGCAAAGAACTGCCTCCGCTGCATTTTTTAAGTATATATAGGTAAGCCTCTCCACCTGCCATTACGATGGCAAGCTGGCTTGCCACGGTTTCACCAGGCTCCCTTCTTTGCAGGGCTATACACAGCGGCACTGCCGGTTTACATGAGACCTGGGGAAAAAAAAGAAGGGGTCCCCTGTGCATAGGCCCTTGCAGACTGAGTCACAGGTAAGTTAAATCGTCATCATCATCATCACTCGTATTTATTGAGCGCTTACTATGTGCAGAGCACTGTACTAAGCGCTTGGGAAGTACAAATTGGCAACATATAGAGACAGTCCCTACCCAACAGTGGGCTCACAGTCTAAAAGGGGGAGACAGAGAACAAAACCAAATGACTCACCCAACATCACACAGCAGATAAGCGGCGAAGCCAGGATTAGAACCCAGGTCCTTCTGACACCCAGGCCCACGCTCTAGCCACTAAGCCACCCTGCTTCCCCCCAAATTAAGTCCTAACTTTATCCTTAATTTACCCCCTAATAGCCCCACCCTCTACCCCATTCCCTGAGTTGCTCAGAGAAGGTGACATAAAAGAACCTTCTGTTAACCACTCTGCCTTTGACTGCTCCTACACCCTTAAAGTGTATTTTAGACTTAGATACACGGGCTGAATCTGAATCAGTGCCTTTGTATCTATTCCCAGTGCTTAGCACATTGTAAGTATGTTCAAAATGCCTGTACTAGTAATGCTATTACTACAATTAGAACAGGGAGATTAGAAGCCTCCAAACTAATTGAAATTTCTTGTCTAGCATCATTGCAGCCCACTCAGGCTGACGTGTGTGTGTGTGTGTGTGTGTGTGTGTGTATGTATACACACACCCGACTACCCCCTCTTTGTCAAAGGATTTTGCACACAGTAGCTGTTTGATGATGATGCTTGGCAAAACATCACTCTTTCAAATACTGCTTTGAAAAAGACAAACCCCTTATTTAATCAGTAGCGAAAAAAACATTATTTTCTGTTAATCTAAGTAGAATTACAGGGCTCCAGACAAAAAGAAACATTTCTTAGTGAGTGGGAGGTAAACATATGGAATTTGTTACTGTGAGAAGTTGTGCAGACTGAAAATATCAGCATGTTGAAAAAAATTCCTGGAAAAGCAGTCCACTATCACCAGTGGAGAGTTAGCGGCATTCTTAAACTGGGTCATCAAACTTCCTCCTACTGCCAGGTTAATTTTAGGAATAACCATTTTACTCCATGTCAAACACTGTGCTAAATGCTGGGGCCGAGACAAGATTATGAGGTTGAAATTAACAATGGGAACCATCAAAATTTTATAAGAGATTGGTCTTCAAGACTGTGAGCCCATTGTTGGGTAGAGACCGTCTCTATATGTTGCCGAATTGTACTCTCCAAGCGCTTAGTGCAGGCTCTTCACACAGTAAACGCTCAATAAATACGAATGAATGTTTATGCTAGGATAGTAAACCAAGTAGTTTGGGAGTGAATCAATCCCACCCCTCCACGGAAGGGTGATTATTTTTGAAGTGGATTTCCAGATCTACTCATCCTAAATTTCTCACAAAATGAGTTAACAATCGGGGCTGAAAAGACTCAAAATGGTGGCTTTCTAGTCTGTTGGCCTTTGAAGCTGCTTACCCCTCTCTAAAATCCCTACTTCCTTTTCCCCCATGTTCTTAAAATGAAATACTGGCACCCTACAATCCAGATAGTTTAACATCCCAAAGTGGGATTAAAGTATTTTTTAACAAAAGCTAATTAGCACCTATTTAGAAGAAGAACTGTTCTTTCCTGTTTTTTGATAACAGAGTTTAAACCAGTGACTTTAGTGGTTCTCTTCCGTTCCTCTGGCCATAGTACCCTACTGCTTTGGCTTTGTTCCTTTTATTTTTACTTTGAATTCATCCTTGTTTTATGCGTTAGTGTTTCCATTGTTTCATTTTTTCCCCCCTTATATTTTTAGACTGCGAGCCCCTTGAGGGCAGGGACTAACTAAATCTCACCCTTCTGATTTCTTCAGAGGATAGAATGAGTGCCCTGCTTTGCGCCCAGGAGACCCTTCATTAGTATAGTTACTACTGTTGATACTGATTAGTGCTGGGGTTTGCTAGCATGATTGAATCTGGGAAAGCTTCTACTACGATCTTGTGCTTTAAAACTAGGGGTTTATTATCTAGTGGCAACAATAAACTGTAACTGTTTGTTTAATAAGCTAATAATAAACTGTTAAACTGTTTACAGTGCTACTTAATTTTAGGAACCAACTTGTCAAATGGCCCTCCCAACTTCCCAAGTTGTCACCTTCTTTAACCGTCAACTCACCTTTAATTTACCGTCAACTCACCTTTAATTTAGTCAGTGGAAAAACTGGGTCACTGCAGTGTGTAGGCAAAATGAAGACTGCCCTTTTCCTAAGGGAACTTGAACTCACTTCTAAATATTGAACTTACTGTCCTGAGATTAGCCCTAAACATTGGGAAGGGATATGAGTCATTTCCAACCACTTTCTAATGACTCCGAGAGTGATCTAATTTTAATTTTGTGCAACAGGTGGGAAGCTTCCTGCAACAAGGTAGATAATAGCTTTGTTATCAGCCTGTTTAGGCAAAATGACTTAAATACACTTGGTCCTAAGCAAGTTTCCAAAATACTCTTCAAATAATAAGGAAAGGAATGAGTTCCAGAGAAGTGAAGTGGTTTGCCCAAGGTCACACAGCAGACAAGCGGCGGAACCGGCATTAGAACCCATGACCTTCTGACTCCCGGGCTCGTGCTCTATCTACTAGGCCATGCCACTTCTCTGGGCCTCAGTTCCCTCATCTGTAAAATGGGGGTCACGACTGTGCACCCCATGTCAGACGTACATTGTGTCCAACCTGATTATGTTATATGTACCCCAGCACTTAGTACAGCGCCTGGCACAGTAAACACTTAACCAATATAGTAAAAAAAAAAAAGGACACCTTCAGCTTCTGACGTCGAATTTAGGGCAATTTTCCTATCCCTTTTTCTAAAGGACCCTTAGCCTCGCTGGCATTTGACTACAAATGAGCCCCTTGTTGGGTAGGGATGGTCTCTGCTGCTGAATTGTACTTTCCAAGCGCTCAATACACTGCTGTGCACACAGTAAGAGCTCAATATATACGTATATATGTACATTTTTGCTTGGCACCTAGTAAGTGCTTAACAAATACCATTATTGTAATACTATTACTATTTATTCTATTCATTTTATTAATGGTGTGTATATATCTATAATTCTGTTTATTTGTTTTGATGCTATTGATGCCTGCCTACTTTTGTTTTGTTAGAGAAGCAGCAGCGTGGCTCAGTAGAAAGAACCTGGGCTTGGGAGTCAGAGGTCATTGGTTCCAATCCCACTGCTGCCCCATGTCTGCTGTGTGACTTTGGGCAAGTCACTTAACTTCTTTGTGCCTCTGTAAAATGGGGATTAAGACTGTGAGCCCCACATGGGACAACCTGATCACCTTGTATCTTTCCTAGGGCTTAGAACAGTGTTTGGCATATAGTAAGTGCCTAACAAATGCTATTATTATTACTATCATTGTCTGTCTGCCCCCTTCTAGACTGTGAGCCCGTGGTTGGGGACTGTCTCTGTTTCTCATCTGGAAAATGGCAGTGTGGCTCAGTGGAAAGAGCCCGGGCTTGGGAGTCAGAGGTCATGGGTTCAAATCCTGACTCCGCCACTTAGCTGTGGGACCTTGGGCAAGTCACTTCACTTCTCTGGGCCTCAGTTCCCTCATCTGTAAAATGGGGACTAAGAATGTGAGCCCCATGTGGGGCAACCAGATCACCTTGTAACCTCCCTAGTGCTTAGAACAGTGCTTTGCACATAGTAAGCGCTCAATAAATGCCATTATTATTATTATTCTCCGGGCCTCAGTTCCCTCATCTGTAAAATGAGGACTAAGACTGTGGGGCCCATGTGGGACAACCTGATCACCTTGTAACTTCCCTAGCGCTTAGAACAGTGCTGTGCACATTGTAAGCTTTTAATAAATGCCATTATTATTATTATTCTCTTGGCCTCAGTTCCCTCATCTGTAAAATGGGGACTAAGACTGTGGGGCCCATGTGGGACAACCTGATCACCTTGTAACCTCCCTGGTGCTTAGAACAGTGCTTTGCACATAGTAGGCGCTTAATAAATGCCATTATTATTATTATTATTCTCTGGGCCTCAGTTCCCTCATCTGTAAAATGGGGACTAAGACTGTGGGGCCCATGTGGGACAACCTGATCACCTTGTAGCCTCCCTAGCGCTTCGAACAGTGCTGTGCACACTGTAAGCTTTTAATAAATTCCATTATTATTATTATTATTCTCTGGGCCTCAGTTCCCTCATCTGTAAAATGGGGACTAAGACTGTGGGGCCCATTTGGGGCAACCTTAATCAATCAATCAATCGTATTTATCACCTTGATCACCCTGTATCCTCCCCCCACTGCTTAGAGCAGTGCTTGGCCCATAGTAAGCGCTTAATAAATGCCATTATTACTATTATTATTATTATGAGGCGACGACGACTTCCTGAGGGGACGAGGGCGGGAGGGCGTCGCGCAGGCGCAGTGGGCGCCCTTTGTGCCGCGCCGGGGCGCCTTGTTGTTTGTGTTCCTGCCTCGGCGGCGGAGGGGGCGGGGCCCGTAGGGGGCGTGGCTCCAACGGCGCGATCCGATTGGCTCTCACGGGGCGGGCGAGGAGGGGGCAAGGCCTGGTGAGGGCGTGGCCCAGGCGGCGCGATCCGATTGGCTGTCGCGGGGCGGGCGAGGAGGGGGCGTGCCCGTCCGGCGCGATCCGATTGGCTCCCGCGGGGCGGCGGGGCGGGGCCAGCGGGCGATAACAACAGCCCGCTCCCGCCGCGGTTAGTCGGTGCTGCGCCGCCGATCGCGTTGCAGCGCTGGCTCCCTTTGGGTTCTCGTAGCTGCGGCTGCCGCCTCCTCCTTTTTGTCCCCCATGACCGTCGTCTCGGTCCCCCTCCGGGACCCGCCGTTTTTTGGCGGCCGCCTGGCCCCCCCCCTGAGCCTCTCGGCGCGGGGTTACTTCGGCCCCGTCCCCGTGGTGGCCGCGGCCCCGCCGCCCTTCTTGCCCCGGCTCCCGGACCCGCGGGGGCTGCCGCCGACCCTCCTGCTCCGTCACTTTCTGGGGGACGCCTCCTGCCGGGCCGCGCCGATGCCCCCTACCTGCTGCCTCCCCCCGGGCCACCCCCGGGCCGCGCCGAAGAAGCGAAGGAAGAAAAAGATCCGGCCCAGCCCGGCGGGGCAGGTCCCCTGCCGCCACCAGCAACACCGGCCCGGACTCGGGGAGCGGCGGGAGCTCTGCCCTCCCGCCGCCCCTGCCCCGCTCCCGGGGGCCCGGGCTGGACAGCCGACCCCCGGAGGCTCCTCGAATTTGGAAAAGGAGGTGAGAAGGCTGCTGCGGGGTGGGGACGGGGGGGATGGGACGGTGCCTGTTTACTCGGGAGGGAAGTTTCCGTGACGCCCTCCCGCTTCCGGCCGCGGCGGGGAGCGGCGCTGATTGGCTCCCGGGGGCGAGCCAATCAGCGCCGCCGCTGCGCCCAGCAACACTCCCGATTTAGAAGGCTGGTGGGTTACGTCACCGCGCGCTCCCGGACGGTTACGTCACCGCGCGCGCGCGCCCCCGCGCGGCGGCCCGTGAGGGAACCTCCTCACGCCCAGTGTTACCACAGTATGGCGAGTTGCCCAAAGTGGCTAAATTGGGCGTCACTTTACCTCATTTTTTTTAAATTTTAAATAAAGAAATAATAACAATTGCGTCGTTGAAGCGCTACCTATGTACAAAGCGCTGGGATGGATACAGGCAACTTGGGTTGGACACATGGGGCTCACATTCTCCATCCCCATTTCACAGCCGGGGGGACTGAGGCCCAGAGAAGTGAGGGGACTTACCCGAGGTCACACGGCAGACCCGTGGCGGAGTCGGGATTCGAACCCAGGACCTTCTGATTCCCAGGCCCGGGCTCTATACACTAGGCCGTGCCGCTTCTCCATGTTCTGACTATGGAAGATAAGAAGAAAATTTAGGTCATTCAAGTTGCTGATATCTTGGGGTGTTTTGGGGGCAAAAAATCCAATTTTAGGGGAGGAGTCTGTTTAGGTCCGCATTTCGGATAGGGATGGGGTTGCAATTCATTCAATCGTATTTACTGAGCGCTTACTGTGTGCAGAGCACTGTACTAAGCGCTTGGGAAGTCCAAGTTTGCAACGTATAGAGGACCCAACAGTGGGCTCACAGTCTAGAAGGGGGAGACAGACAACAAAACAAAACATATAAACCAAATAAAAAATAGAATAAATACGTACCAGTAAAATAATTATCTGGGCAGACAAGGATGGCCTCCATCAAAAGACCTCCCCGCTTACCCAGATGGCCGCAAACAGCAACATTCAGGGCATTGAAACAATGGTTGTGGATATAAACCAAATGAAATAAATAGAATAAATACATACAAGTAAAATAATTCTCTGGGCAGACGAGGATGGCCACCATCAAAAGACCTCCCCGCTTACCCCGATGGCCGCAAACAGCAAAATTCAGGGCATTGAAACAATCGTTGTGGAAAACTAGAGCAAAAACTTAAAAACCCCCAAAACTGGCTAAAGGTGAAAGTTATTAGTTTGCCGCCACCTCAATTACGAAAAGATGGATTGGTGTTTGCGGATGGCAGCGGGTCTCCATGGATAATTTGAGTGCCTACTTTGTGCCGACCTTTATACTAAGACATAGACATGGTCCTTGCCCACAGATACTTTACAAACTAGCGGGGGAAGACCAAATAAAACGCAGGTAGGGAAAAACACCCGAGGGTAGTACAGTGCCTTCGGGAAGAGGGAGTGGGGTGAGGCACTAAGAGCTTGGAGGATGAGCATTCAGGGGCCTAGGTGGAGATGTTGGGGAGACGAAAAGTAAATGGGGAGGTTGAGCTTGAGGTGTGTAAAATGGGTTGTTAGGGCAAGAGTGGATAACTAGAGGGATTGGGTGTCAAGAAATGGGCATCCACTGGAAGATTGAGGAGCGGCGAGGTGTGCCCAAACAGTGGTTTAGAAACTCTAGCTAGGCAGCAGAGTGAAACATAGGAAAGGGGGTGGGGGGCGGCAGAAGCCAGAGAGGTCAACAAGGAGGTCAGCCGGGATGGGGCAGGGGCTTGGATCAGCAAGTTGTTAGTTTGGATGAAGAGGAACCAGTGGATTTGGGAAAGATGAGACATGGGAAATTCCCAAGTTGTGGGCCTTGTGAGACAGGGAGGACTGGTGGTGAGGAGGAAGTGTTTGGGAGGTGGTTTGGGAAATGTTTTGAACATGTAGTGCTGGTGGTGGGACATGAGCATAGCCTGGAGGCGGGAGGAAAGGTGAAGGAGAAGAGATCCAGGTTTAATCAATTACTTTGGGGAGCCCAAGAGTTCCCCTTGAGGAGTGGCTCTACAAAATAAATTAACTTAATATTTGGATAGTTCACAGACTGACCTGTTTTAAAGTAGAGTTCATTATTATTATTGCGTTTAAGGGCTTACTATATGTCAAAACACACTTCTAAGTCCCTAGGGATAGGGAGACTAGGCAGTGAATCCCCATTTCACAATCAAGGAAGCTGAAGCACAGAGAAGTTAAGTGGCTTTACCCAAGACCACACAGCAGACAACTGGCAGGGTCTGGATTAGAACCCAGGTCCTCTGACCCCCAGGCCAGTGCTCTTTCCACAACATGTACTTTTGAATTGCATCCGAAGGGCCAGTGACTTGTCCCCCTGTTATTAAAGACCTCTGACCTGAAGCAATACCTTTCAAGTAGTAGGGGTATCAAGAGTATTTCAAATTATTTCCCATCATTAGGCATTCTTAGGTGAGGTGAACTTTCATCTCATTGCTTTGAATATGGACAACTTTATCATTCAAAAAATCGCGACCGTTACGGCACAAGGAACCTGGAGAATTTTGACCTTATTTCTAAAATAAGAATTCAAATCGAGCCCTTGTACTGTTAACTTTTTTTTTTTTGTCTTTATAGGCTTCTAAAACAAAGATGGGAAAGCCAGAGAAGGCAACCATTCCCCACGGTCAGCTTGTTCACCGACACCTGGGTGAACAACCAAAGATAACCCGACAGAAAAGCAAATTTAACACACCTTTAACCAAGATCACCTCTGCAAAAAGAAATGAAAATAACTTTTGGCAGGATTCCATATCATCGGAGATCATTCAGAAGCAAGAGAAAAAGCCTTTTAAAAATACTGAGAACATCAGAAAGATGCAACTGCAGAAATCAGCCTTTCTGTCTGAAGCGAGCCAGAAGGAAAATTATGCCGGGGCAAAGTTTAGTGATCCACCGTCTCCTAGTGTCCTTCCAAAACCTCCCAGGCACTGGATGGGAAGCACATCTGATAATTTCAACCAAAACAAGGAGCTGATCGCCGTACACTTAAAAACTCTCCTTAAAGTTCAAGCTTAAACTTGGTCTGTACATACCGCTTTTTTTTTTTTAAGATTCTGGCGCTAACCTGGTTCAAACTTTGAATGTCTTGTTGCAACAGAGTGCAAAAGACTATAAGGTTTTCACATTACTTCTGAAACTTGTATCATATTTTATATTGTAAATACTGTATACCATGTAATATGTGTATATTGTTCATACTCTGAGAGGTACATTATAGTTTTGTTATGAAAGTATGTATTTTGCACTGCCTAAGTGGTAGATGTCTTGTAAATATAAAGTGGACAAGTTTTAATGTGTGGTCTTGCACACAAGAAGATCAATTCGTTTGCACAAAGTCCTGAAGGAGAGAAACGGCTTCTAAACTCAAGGTTGAGATTGAAATGTAACGGCTTCTAAACTCAAGGTTGAGATTGAAATGTAACGGCTTCTAAACTCAAGGTTGAGATTGAAATGTAACGGCTTCTAAACTCAAGGTTGAGATTGAAATGTAACGGCTTCTAAACTCAAGGTTGAGATTGAAATGTAACGGCTTCTAAACTCAAGGTTGAGATTGAAATGTGAACAGTTAACTGATGCACTACTGAGAACAAATCTAAGCCTGTGGCCCAATCATTGTAAACACAACTGCGTTCCTTTTTCTAAAATGGTTTTGTTTTGAGTGTTCTAAAAATGTATTTCCAGGTTTTTCGTCCAAATTCCCATGTGAAGCATTTCCCCACAAAGGGGATAATTTGAATGATTCCACACCCAATTGGATGTTATCAAATTTTAAAATAATAATTCGGCCTCCCTTTTAAAAATGCTTCGTCTCTCTTTGTGTGAGTGTATCGTGTTTGGGGAGTCAAATTTCTTGGCTGAAAATGATGGTCTTCAGGAATCAAATATTTTAGTGAGTCATCTTGCAGCAGATAGTACACTGTGCCACTAAAGAATGATCCCACTCCCCCCTTTTGCCCACCCCTGGCACTAGGATCAGTTAAGGCTACTTGCCCAGCAAAACCCCAGTGAGCTGTTCATTCATTCATTCAATCAATCGTATTTATTGAGCACTTACTGTGTGCAGAGCACTGTACTAAGCGCTTGGGAAGTCCAAGTTGGCAACATATAGAGACGGTCCCTATCCAACGGTGGGCTCACAGTCTAGAAGGGGGAGTTCTGGATTAACTGCTAGTGTGAGCCTCTTCCAGGAGCCTGAGTGGGATCTCCCCTTAGCTGACTGCACACACCATTACTGGACCCAGATAATCGAGAATATCGACCAAAAAAAGGCAGAGAGCTGAAGCTTCAGTACCTCAGCCTGATTGGGGTGCCTCAGCAGTGCTGAGACTAGAATGCCGGAGGGAAAGGCAGAGAAATGCAGTGATCCTCTGGTAATTCTCATGGAGGGAGCCACCACTTGCCTTTCCTTAGAGGGGCTGGACCTGGGTGTGACTTCTGGGGTGCTAAAAGGTCCAAAGAGACGATAATCGGGTGAGAAAATGGGGAGAAAAGACTTGGTTACATTCCTACATTTCTTTCTGTGGTGCAGGCAAAATAAAAACCACACCCAAAATGCTTTTCCAAAGAGACAATAATCAGGTGAGAAAATGGGGAGAAAAGACTTGGTTACATTTCTGCATTTCTGTGGTGCAGGCAAAATAAAAACCACACCCAAAATGCTTTTCCAAAGAGACAATAATCAGGTGAGAAAATGGGGAGAAAAGACTTGGTTACGTTTCTACATTTCTTTCTGTGGTGCAGGCAAAATAAAAACCGCACCCAAAATGCTTTTCCAAAGAGACAATCAGGTGAGAAAATGTGGAGAAAAGACTTGGTTACATTTCTACATTTCTGTGGTGCAGGCAAAATAAAAACCACACCCAAAATGCTTTTCCAAAGAGACAATAATCAGGTGAGAAAATGGGGAGAAAAGACTTGGTTACATTTCTACATTTCTGTGGTGCAGGCAAAATAAAAACCACACCCAAAATGCTTTAGTCCTTGGAGCAGCCAAAGATAACATGCAGATGAGAGTTTAGCCCCAGGATAGATAATTCTTGTTCAGAGTTATTCTTTCCCTGGTAGGGGAGAAAGGATTTTTGCAGCCCGAGGCCTGGGCTGTGCTGGTTTTCATACGCAGAATAGGCAACTGGACTGAGCAATCCCATTATGTTTCCAATTTGTACTTCCCAAGCGCTTAACAGTGCTCTGCACACACTAAGTGCTCAATAAATACGATTGAATGAATGAGTGAAAGTGGTTACCCATATTCACCACGTCACTTGACAATGTGAAGTTCCTGTGAGGATGGGGAAATACAAGGTAAATCGTGGAAGAAACAGGATGAGAATCTGGCACCCCTGTTAGTCCTAGACCCCAGATATGGGGGTTCATTCATTCATTCACTCATTGAGTGCTTACTGTGTGCAGAGCACTGCACTAAGCGCTTGGAAAGTACAATTCAGCAACAAAGAAACAATCCCTGCCCACAACGGGCTCACAGTCTACAAGGGTTGTGAAACTTGAGGGACCCAACTGCCCCTTGGGCATTGCAACACACATCATTGTGTGTCAGCTAGAGTCACAGTCTGGTTCTCGAGGAGCCCTACTATGCCACTTAAGTGCTGCATATGGCTCAGGAGCCAAAGTAGAAGTAGCTGTGGTCATTATAATAATAATGATGGTATTTCTTAAGCACTTAATATGTGCAAAGCACTGGGGGGATACAAGGGGATCAGGTTGTCCCATGAGGGGCTCACAGCCTTCATCCCCATTTTACAGATGGGGGGACTGAGGCCCAGAGAAGTGAAGTGACTTGCCCAAGATCTCACAGCTGACAAGTGGCAGAGCCTGGATTAGAACCCACAACCTCTGACATTCATTCAATCGTATTTATTGAGCACTTACTGTGTGCAGAGCACTGTACTAAGCGCTTGGGAAGTACAAGTTGGCAACATACCCAACAGCGGGCTCACAGTCTAGAAGGGGGAGACAGACAACAAAACAAAACATAATAACAAAATAGAATAAATATGTACAAATAAAATAGAGTAATAAATATGTACATACATGTATACAGGTGGTGTGGGGGAGGGGAAGGAGGTAAGGGGGGGTGGGGAGGGGGAGGAGGGGGAGAGGGAGGAGAGGGCTCAGTCTGGGAAGGCCTCCTGGAGGAGGTGAGCTCTCAGTAGGGCTTTGAAGGGAGGAAGCAGAGCTAGCTTGGCGGATGCTCTTTACTCTCCCCTTTTTTCAGTCTAAAATTTGCTCCGTTATGTGGCCGAACTAATGACATTGTCAAAATTTACAGTCATATGCCAGGATTATGTAAGACTGCCTGTGTTTTCAAAGCAATTTTGAATATCTTGGAAAGAGAGATATTTGTAAACTCTCAAATAATCGGCCAGCCAGTTTTGAAGTTTAAAAATCAACGTCACAAAGTTCTGAATTTTTAATCCCCAATTCAGTGCTGAAATGTATATTTTATCGGGGGAGGGAAGTGATTTGGATTTCTCAAAAAATTCTACATAAATTCATTAATTCTACATATAAATTCATTCATTCAATCATATTTGAGTACTTACTCTGTGCGGAGCACTGTACTAAGCACTTGGAAAGTACAATTCGATAATAGTCCCTACCCAACAACGGGCTCACAGTCTATAAGGGGGAGACAGTTCATTGTTTACTTTAGATATCTTAATGGTAAGATAGTTCTGATTTCATTTAAAACAAGGATTAAAGTTGACAACATCCTGCTAGTATCAGATTCATTCATATTTATTGAGCACTTACTGTGCAGAGCACTGTACTAAGCATTTGGGAAGTACAAGTTGGCAATATAAAGAGACGGTCTCTATCCAACAACAGGCTCACAGTCTGGAAAGAAGAAAAGGTTATGGTTCTGTCTTCAGTTGTAAATTTGTATCTCCAGATATTGTCCTTTCAATTCAGAGCCTGTCTGGGACAAAGGAGACTGTGACGGAGATATAACTGGGTTTTTTGTGTGAGAGGGGAGAAGTTGGACACGACAGAGGGGGCTTCGGGATCTAAAAGCAACCCTGGAGGATTTTAGAAAAAACTTCTGCCTTCCTCCCACCCACCGAGAGGCCACTGGACTCATGCCACTTTCTTTCTATTACTCTATTTATTTATTTATTACTCTATTTATTTATTTATCTTACTTGTACATTTCTATCCTATTTATTTTATTTTGTTGGTATGTTTGGTTCTGTTCTCTGTCTCCCCCTTTTAGACTGCGAGCCCACTGTTGGGTAGGGACTGTCTCAAGCACTTGTACTTCCCAAGCACTTAGTACAGTGCTCTGCACATCGTAAGCGCTCAATAAATACGATTGATTGATTGATTGATTTGACCAACCCCACCCTGGAAAGAGGTCAATTATGGAGCTACCTGTGGGAAAGCTGTCAATATGTTAGATGGTTTCTATTTGGTAAAACTAAAGTCAGTGATTATAAGTGAGTACTGTTTCCCTCATGTTAACAGGCCTTTCTCTGTTTCCTCAGAGGAAAAGAGGAACAGACTTCTTTACAGCAGTGGTTCTTAATCAAGAGAACTCTCCAACTGTTTTTTTTCCCCCCTACAGAAACTTCCTAATTCTTTTGAGGGACTGAATGCTGCCTTATGAGACTGGGAAGCAGATGGCCTAATGGGAAACACACAGGACTGAGACTCAGCTTGGCCACTGCCCTGCTTTGTGACCCAAGTCATTTACCTTTTCTGTGCCTCAGTTTTCTGAGGGGATGACTCTGAGAATATCTGAAGTTCTGTGTCTGGGTATTGGAGCAGCCTAGTTGATGGGCTGTGGAGAGCATGACCTACCTCGTAGTCAAAAATGTTATTTAGGGTCGACATCATCTGGAGAACAGAAGGAAAAGGAGGATTTTCATGTCTCAGGGCAGCTCAAAATCAATCGTATTTATTGAGCGCTATGTGCAGAGCGCTGTACTAAGCACTTGGGAAGTACAAATTGGCAACATATAGAGACAGTCCCTACCCAACATTGGGCTCACAGTCTAAAAGTCACAGTCAAAAGTGCTGAGCAATTGTTAAAGTTGAATTTAGACTGTTTAAAAAAAATAAACCCAAAAGTCCACAAAGTCTAATAATAATAATAATAATGTTGGTATTTGTAAAGCGCTTACTATGTGCCAAGCACTGTTCTAAGCGCTGGCGTAGATATAAGGTAGTCATGCTGTCCCACGTGGGGCTTACGGTTTTCACCCCCATTTTACAGTCCAAAAGTCACAGTCAAAAGTGCTGAGCAATTGTTAAAGTTGAATTTAGACTGTTTAAACCCAAAAGTCCACAAAGTCTAATAATAATAATAATAATGTTGGTATTTGTAAAGCGCTTACTATGTGCCAAGCACTGTTCTAAGCGCTGGCGTAGATATAAGGTAGTCATGCTGTCCCACGTGGGGCTCACGGTTTTCACCCCCATTTTACAGTCTATAAGTCACAGTTAAAAGTGCTGAGCAATTGTTAAAGTTGAATATAGACTGTTTAAAAAAAATAAACCCAAATGTCCACAAAGTCTAATAATAATAATAATAATAATAATGTTGGTATTTGTAAAGCGCTTACTATGTGCCAAGCACTGTTCTAAGTGCTGGCGTAGATATAAGGCAGTCATGCTGTCCCACGTGGGGCTCACAGGCTTCACCCCCGTTTTACAGACGAGGGAATTGAGGCCCAGAGGGGTGAAGTGACTTGCCTAAGATCACACAGCAGACACGAGCGCTTAGTACAGTGCTCTGCACGCAGTAAGCGCTCAATAAATACGACTGAATGAATGAAAAGGGGAGGAGGCGGGATAGAGAAGCAGCGTGGCTCAGTGGAAAGAGCCCAGGCTTTGGAGTCAGAGGTCATGGGTTCGAATCCCGGTTCCACCACTTGTCAGCTGTGTGACTTTGGGCAAGTCACTTAACTTCTCTGGGCCTCAGTTCCCTCAACTGTAAAACGGGGATAAAGACTGTGAGCCCCCCGTGGGACAGCCTGATCACCTTGTAACCTCCCCAGCGCTTAGAACAGTGCTTTGCACATAGTAAGCGCTTAATAAATGCTATTGTTATTATTATTATTATTTGAACTTACGTCCAGTGCCTCCCAAGCCCGGGTTCTTGCCACTAGGGCGCGCTGTTGCCCCCACGTTTCCCAAGAGGCCTTGCGGCCTCGGCTCCAAACTACATTTCCCAGGAGGCCCCGCGGCGAGGGGGCGGTGCCCTGGGAGCCAATGAGCAGCCGAGCCGGCGCTTCCGGGACCCACCCCCCCGTGACTCGCTCCCGAACTTCATTCATTCATTCATTCAATCGTATTTATTGAGCGCTTACTGTGTGCAGAGCACTGTACTAAGCGCTTGGGAAGTACAAGTTGGCAACATATAGAGACGGTCCCTACCCAACAGTGGGCTCACAGTCTAGAAGGGGGAGACAGAGAACAAAACACATTAACAAAATAAAATAGAATAAATATGTACAAATAAAATAGAGTAATAAATACATACAAACGTATATACAGGCTGTTCTAGACTGTGAGCCCACTGTTGGGTAGGGACCGCCTCTCTGTGTTGCCAACTTGTACTTCCCAAGCGCTTAGTACAGTGCTCTGCACACAGTAAGCACTCGATAAATGCGATTGATTGATATACAGGTGCTGTGGGGAGGGGAAGAGAAGCGGCGTGGCTCACTGCAAAGGGCCCGGGCTTTGGGGTCAGAGGTCATGGGTTGAAATCCCATTTCCGCCAACTGTCAGTTGTGTGACTCTGGGCAAGTCACTTCACTTCTCTGTGCCTCAGTTCCCTCATCTGTAAAATGAGGATTAAAACTGTGAGCTCCCCGTGGGGCAACCTGATCACCTTGTAACCTCCCCAGCGCTCAGAACAGTGCTTTGCACATAGTAAGCGCTTAATAAATGCCATTATTATTATTAAGGTGGGGGGGGGGGTGGGGAAGGGAAACTACATTTCCTCACCTTGAGAAACTAATCTCCTCACCGTGCCTCGTTCTCGCCTGTCCCGCCGTCGACCCCCGGCCCACGCCATCCCCCGGGCCTGGAATGCCCTCCCTTTGCCCATCCACCAAGCTCTCTCTCTTCCTCCCTTCAAGGCCCTACTGAGAGCTCACCTCCTCCAGGAGGCCTTCCCAGACTGAGCCCCTTCCTTCCTCTCCCCCTCTCCATCCCCCCATCTTACCTCCTCCCCTTCCCCACAGCACCTGTATATATGTATATGTTTGTACATATTTATTACTCTATTTTATTTGTACATATCTATTCTATTTATTTTATTTTGTTAGTATGTTTGGCTTTGTTCTCTCTCTCCCCCTTTAAGACTGTGAGCCCACTGTTGGGTAGGGACTGAATCTATATGTTGCCAACTTGTACTTCCCAAGCGCTTTGTACAGTGCTCTGCACATAGTAAGCGCTCAATACGATTGATGATGATGATACATATTTATTACTCTAACTTGTACAGATCTATTCTATTTTGTTAGTATGGTTTTGTTCTGTCTCCCCCTTTAAGACTGTGAGCCCACTGTTGGGTAGGGACTGAATCTATATGTTGCCAATTTGTACTTCCCAAGCGCTTAGTCCAGTGCTCTGCACATAGTAAGCGCTCAATACGATTGATGATGATGATACATATTTATTACTCTATTTAACTTGTACAGATCTATTCTATTAATTTTGTTAATATGGTTCTGTTCTGTCTCCCCCTTTTAGACTGTGAGCCCACTGCTGGGTAGGGACTGTCCCTATATGTTGCCAACTTGGACTTCCCAAGCGCTTAGTACAGTGCTCTGCACACAGTAAGCGCTCACCACATACGACTGATTGATTGATTTCCCAGGGAGCCACGCGACGGGGGGGCGGGGCTTGAGGGAGCCGATGAGCAGCCGAGCCGGCACTTCCGGGAGCGACTCACTTCCGAACTACATCTCCCAGGGAGCCCCGCGGCGAGGGAGCCAATGAGCAGCCGGGCCGGCGCTTCCGAACTACATTTCCCAGATGGCCTCGCGGCGAGGCTTCGGGGGAACCTATGAGCGTCCGAGCCGGTCGGATTTTGCCCTCCCGACTACGTTTCCCCGTAGCGCCGCGAGGGGGCGTGGCCTCGGGGAGCTTATAAACGTCGCCGCCGCCGCTGTTTTAGGTCCTCGTTGTCCGGTTTTCGGCCATGGGCCCGCAGCTGGAGGCGCTGAAACTCCGGGCGTCCGAATGCATCGACGCGGCGGCGGAGCGGCTGGCGGCGCTGAGCCGGGAGATCTGGGCCGCGCCCGAGCTCGCCTACGAGGAGCACGGGGCCCACCGGGCCCTCACCCGCTTCTTCGGGCGGGAGCCGCCGGACGCCCCCTGGGCCGTGCGGCCGCACTACCTGCTGGACACCGCCTTCCGGGCCGAGTGGGCGCCTTCCCCGTGCCCGGAGCCCCTGCGGCTGGGCTTCCTGTGCGAGTACGACGCGCTGCCGGGCATCGGGCACGCCTGCGGACACAACCTGATCGCCGAGGTCGGGGCGGCCGCCGCCCTGGGGCTCCGGGGGGCGCTGGAGACGCTGCGAGAAACCACCCCGCCCGTGCAGGTGAGGAGCCTCTCTCTCCCTCCTCCGTCGCCGGCGCGGCTATTTATAGGCGCTCCGAGGCCACGCCCCCCGGCCGCGGGGCCTCCTGGGAAACGTAGCCCGGCTCGATCGCTGATAGGCTCCCCGAGGCCACGCCCCCCTTCCGCGGTGCCTCCTGGGAAATGCAGTCCCCCTTAGCGCCCCCTCGATCGCTGATAGGCTCCCCGAGGCCACGCCCCCCCTCCGCGGTGCCTCCTGGGAAATGCAGTCCCCCTTCGCGCCCCCTCGATCGCTGATAGGCTCCCCGAGGCCACGCCCCCCCTCCGCGGTGCCTCCTGGGAAATGCAGCCCCCCTTCGCGCCCCCTCGGTCGCTGATAGGCTCCCCGAGGCCACGCCCCCCCTCCGCAGGGCCTCCTGGGAAATGCAGTCCCCCTTCGCGCCCCCTCGATCGCTGATAGGCTCCCCGAGGCCACGCCCCCCTCTCCGCGGTGCCTCCTGGGAAATGGAGTCCGCACGGGCGCCCGGCTCGATCGCTGATAGGCCCCCGAGGTCACGCCCCCTGGCCGCGGTGCCTCCTGGGAAATGTAGTCTTGCGCTGAGTCGCTGATTGGCGGGGATTTGGGCCTGCTTAGTCATTTATCATCATCAATCGTTTTTTTTGAGCGCTTACTATGTGCAGAGCACTGTACTAAGCGCTTGGGAAGTACAAGTTGGCAACATATAGAGACAGTCCCTACACAACAGTGGGCTCACAGTCTAAAAAGGGAAGACAGAGAACATTCATTCATTCAGTCAGTCGTATTTATTGAGCGCCTACTGTGTGCAGAGCACTGGAATCCATAAATACGATTGATTGATTGATTATGATGATGATATTTGTTAATCAATCGTATTTATTGAGCGGTTACTGTGTGCGGAGCACTGTGCTAAGTTGGCAGCATATAGAGACGGTCCCTACCCAACAGTGGGCTCATTTGTTAAGCGCTTAGTAGGTTCAAAGCACTGTTCTAAACGCAGGGGAGCATACAAGGTGATCAGGTTGTCCCACGGGGGGCTCACAGTCTTCATCCCCGTTTGACAGAATGAGGGAACTGAGGCCCAGAGAAGTCAAGTGACTTGCCCCCGGTCACACAGCATTTGTTAAGCGCTTACTAATCAATCGTATTTATTGAGCGCCTACTGTGTGCAGAGCACACAGCATTTGTTAAGCGCTTACTACGTGCAAAGCACTGTTCTAAACGCAGGGGAGCATACAAGGTGATCAGGTTGTCCCACGGGGGGCTCACAGCCTTCATCCCCATTTGACAGATGAGGGAACTGAGGCCCAGAGAAGTCAAGTGACTTGCCCCAGGTCACACAGCATTTGTTAAGGGCTTACTACGTGCAAAGCATTCATTCATTCATTCAATCGTATTTATTGAGCACTTACTATGTGCAGAGCACTGTACTAAGCGCTTGGGAAGTACAAGTTGGCAACATATAGAGACGGTCGCTACCCAACAGTGGGCTCACAGTAATCCAGATGGGATAG
Source organism: Tachyglossus aculeatus (assembly GCF_015852505.1). NCBI lineage: Eukaryota > Metazoa > Chordata > Mammalia > Monotremata > Tachyglossidae > Tachyglossus > Tachyglossus aculeatus. The sequence goes on from NC_052084.1 coordinate 32,684,877, forward strand.
GATGAGAGCTTGAACAAGCACTGTTCTAAGTGCAGGGGAGGATACAAGGTGATCAGGTTGTCCCACGTGGGGCTCACAGTCTTCATCCCCATTTGACAGATGAGGGAACTGAGGCCCAGAGAAGTCAAGTGACTTGCCCCAGGTCACACAGCATTTGTTAAGCGCTTACTAGGTGCAAAGCACTGTTCTGAGCGCAGGGGAGGATACAAGGTGATCAGGTTGTTCCATGTGGGGCTCACATTCTCCATCATCATCATCATCAATCGTATTTATTGAGCGCTTACTATGTGCAGAGCACTGTACTAAGCACTTGGGAAGTACAAATTGGCAACATATAGAGACAGTCCCTACCCAGCGGTGGGCTCACTGTCTAAAAGAGGGAGACAGACAACAAAACCAAACATACTAACAAAATAAAATAAATAGATTTGACGGACGAGGGGACTGAGGCCCAGAGAAGACAAGTGACTTGCCCCAGGTCACACAGCTGACAAGTGGCGGAGTCGGGATTTGAACCCACGACCTCTGACTCCCAAGCCCGGGCTCTTTCCATTCATTTATTTATTCAATCAATCGTATTTATTGAGCGCTTACTGTGTGCAGAGCACTGTACTAAGCGCTTGGGAAGTACAAGTCGGCAACATATTGGGACGGTTCCTCTCCAACAACGGGCTCACAGTGCAGAAGTGGGAGACAGAAAACAAAACACGGAGACAGGTGTCAAAATCGTCAGAACAAATACAATTAAAACTATATGCACATCATTAAGAAAATAAATAGAAGAGTAAATATGTACAAGTAAAATAAGAAGTAACTGAGCCACGCTGCTTCTCTAACCACTTGAAAAGTACAGTTCACGGGCTTGGGAGTCAGAGGTCACGGGTTCGAATCCCGACTCTGCCACTTGTCTGCTGTGTGACCTTGGGCAAGTCACTTCACTTCTCTGGGCCTCAGTTCCCTCATCTGTAAAACGGGGATGCAGACTGTGAGCCCCCCGTGGGACAAACTGATTACCTTGTATTCGTTCATTCATTCAATCGTATTTATTGGGCGCTTATTGTGTGCAGAGCACTGTACTAAGCGCTTGGGAAGTACAAGTTGGCAACATAGAGAGACAGTCCATTCCCAACAAAGGGCTCACAGTCTAGAAGGGGGAGACAGACAACAAAACAAAACATGGATAGGTGTCAAGTCATCAGGGTGATTACCCTGGCAACCTTTCAGTTAAAGGCAAAGCCATTGTCTAACACAGAATAAAAGCTGATTTTACATACCTCCATCAAAAATGAGTTAACCAATTAATATGTTTCTTGACGTTTATCAAGCCAACAAAATCACTTGAACTTCCACAAAACCTCCACTTTACCTGGACATTCTTTAGCTTGCAGCACGACAACATACGGAGTGATGTTATTTTGAAGAACCTCTGTTAAACCTTTGAATGTTAAATCGTGATCTGTTACAATGACACCTAAGACGAGGGCAGCCCCAGCGCTTAGAACAGTGGTTGGCATATAGTAAGCACTTAACAAATACCAATATTATTATTATTATCCATTCAGGTGGGACAGGGACTGCGTCCAACCCGAATTGCTGGCTCCACCCCAGTGCTTAGTACAGTGCCTGACACATAGTAAGCACTTAACAAATGCCACAATTATTAGTAGCAGTATTACTGTTATATTTGCACTTAACAAATGGCACAGTTATTATCATTATTATGTTTATTGAGTGCTGACTGCGTTCAAATCATTGTACTAAGCCCTTATTGTCGTATTGGCCTCTCCCAAGCGCTTAGTGCAGTGCTCTGCGCAGTCAATATGTTTATTGAGTGCTGACTGCATGCAAAGCACTGTACTAAGCCCTTATTGTCGTATTGGCCTCTCCCAAGCGCTTAGTGCAGTGCTCTGCGCAGTCAATATGTTTATTGAGTGCTGACTGCATGCAAAGCACTGTACTAAGCCCTTATTGTCGTATTGGCCTCTCCCAAGCGCTTAGTGCAATGCTCTGCGCAGTCAATATGTTTATTGAGTGCTGACTGCGTGCAAAGCACTGTACTATGCCCATATGGGCCTCTCCCAAGCGCTTAGTGCAATGCTCTGCGCACAGTCAGCACTCCATAAATACGATTGAATTGAATGAATGAGTTTGCTCCTTCTAGACTGTAAACTCATTGTAGGCAGGGAACTTGTCTGCCTATTTATTCACTCATATTTTTGGAGCACTGACTGTGTGCAAAGCACTGTACTAAGCGCTTATTGTTGTACTGGCCTCTCCCAAGTGCTTAGAGCAGTGCTCTGCACATAGCACTCAAGAAATACGCTTGAATTGAATGAATGAGTTTGCTCCTTCTAGACTGTAAACTCACTGTAGGCAGGGAATGTGTCTGTTTATTGTTGTATTGTACTCTCCCAGGCCCTTAGTACAGTGTTTGGCACACAATAAGTGCTCAATAAATATGATTGAATGAGTGAATGCTTTGTACAAAGTAAGCACTCAATAAATACCACTGAATGTATGGACTTTATTTACCCCTTCAGCCTCCCAGTGCTTAGGTTCATCTCTGAAACTTATGTATTTATACTAATATTTGTCTCCCCCTCTAGACTTCAAGCTCACTGTAGGCAGAGAATGGGTCTACCAACTCTATTACCCCATTAGGAGAAGCAGAGTGGCTCAGTGGAAAGAGCCGGGGCTTTGGAGTCAGAGGTCGTGGGTTCAAATCCCAGCTGTGTGACTTTGGGCAAGTCACTTCATTCCTCTGGGCCTCAGTTACCTCATCTGCAAAATGGGGATTAAGACTGTGAGCCTCCCGTGGGACAACCTGATCACCTTGTAGCCTCCTTAGTGCTTAGAGTAGTGCTTTGCGCATAGTAAGCGCTTAATAAATGCCATCATCATTATTATTGTTATTACCTTGTATTCTCCCAAGAGCTTAGTACAGTGTGCTCTGCACACAGCCAGCGCTCAATCAATACGATTGATTGATCGGGACCTATAGACAGGTCACTTGGAATCGCTTGGCAATCCCTGGCCCTTGGGTTGAGCAAATCGAAGGGGCTGAGGACCTGGATGGGGGGTCGGACACGGTCTTCAACTCAACTTTCCAGCTCCCTAGTTGAGTTAACTAAGTGAGGATCGCTAGCTCTCGGGGTCAGTCAATCAACATTAATGCTCTTGGTGCTGATCTGTACAGATCACTGCGCTGAGCGCTTGGGAGAAGACAATAGAGAGGCCTCCAAAGTCCACCTTCCCAGGCCTCGGCTGCCTTGTTCAACATTGAATTTGCCCCTTTTATTCACCACTCCCTCTCAGCCCTGCAACACCGTAAGCATATTTCCGTTTGATGCCCATCTCCCCCTCTGGATTGTAAGCTCGTTTCGGGCAGGGAAAATATCTACCAACTCTGTTGCGTCAATGAATACTCTCCCAAGCTCTTAGAACAGGGCTCTTAGAGCACACATTAAGTGCTCAACAAATTCCTTCGATTGACAAGTAAATACACCATTGCCGTCAAGGGAAGCATTTTGAATTTTGAGCGCCACTATTAGGCTTTTTTTTTCTCCCATGCACTTAGTGATTTAGAAGGCTTTCTCTTTCTTGATTACCTCCCCCTTGCCCCTCCACCACCACCCAATTAGCATGCCTCTCTTCAACTTTCTTCTCCTTGCCAGTGGCATGCAACAGATAAGCTTTTCAGAGCTCCTTTGGTTGCATTACTCAGCTCGAAGAAAGGCTGACCATCCCGGGCATATGAGAAGCTTCTAGTGATCTGCATTGCTCACATACTAAACCCTGGGGACCCTTTCCAGAAACTCAGGCCCGGACTCAAAAGGTGGAACCACGGAGAGGACCCCCATTAAAGGCCAAGGCTCTATTTTGGGGACGTAGAGGGAGCAAACGTGGCAAATATCAGCTGTCCTCAAGCGGCAAAAGTCTGAAACCTGCATCTCACAACTGTCATAGTGGAATCCCCAATCTTACATATTTTCCTGTTTTGTAAGGTAGACTTCACGCCCAGTTTATTTCACTGAATTTTCAATTACGGTTTTGGTAGCACAAAAGCCCCGTATACAGACACCACTTTCTTTTTTTTTTTTTTTTGGTCGTTTAAAACTGTGTATTTCGACAAGTTGAGATTCAAATATTAAAGTAAAATGTTTATTCTGTAAAGTTCTTTTTTGTTTAATTAGGTGTTTGGTGACCAATAAATCTGCCTGGTTGACTGGTGGGAACGAATTAGTAAGTTTGTGTAATAGTTGGTTATTTCTAACTGGCATTAAAATTGCTTCGGACCCTTCTAAAGAGGATTAATACGTTAACTTGAAAGAAATCTTAGTGAGATGGCCAAAGTCTGGAGGATGAAGGACAGGACTGGAAATCAGGAAATCCGAGTTCTAATTCCGACTCTGCCCATTCCTTGCTCTGTGCTTCTTGGGAAGATGCCTCATCTCAGGGCCTCAGTTTCTTTACCAAAAATGAGGATAAACCTTGGGTGGCTGTGAAGATTAACTGATAAAGGATCGGAATACTCTCTGGAAATGTAGTGCTTATTAATGTTAATCACTAAACTGTGGTCAAGAAAGTAACAAACAGTTCTGCAACAAAAGCTTCCTCCAAAAGTTTTTAGGAGCCAGGTGACATCCATTTATTTATCCTGGGCATATTGAGCGGTCCCTAAAACAGCCAAGATTTCAGTCACGTCAAAATCTGTAAGGGGTGGGGAGGTGAGGGGGGGTCTTTGCAACAAACTGAGACTTTCACTTGCTGTTGCAATGTGTCCTAAAATTCAGGTAGAGCCTAGTTTTAGCTGATTGGGTCACACTTTTGGAAAGTTTGAACCCCAAACCATGTCCCTTAGTGTGAGGTTAAAATTAGACGGCTCACTAAGTAAATAATTTAATAGAGGCCCGTATGCTATTGTCTTCTGAACTATTTTTTGACTACTAGGTACTTCTTAATAATACAGGCTTTCTTTTCCAGATAATTGTTCTGGGAACACCTGCGGAAGAAGATGGAGGTGGCAAAATTGACTTAATTGAAGCTGGCGCTTTTAATCACCTCGATGTGGTGTTTATGGCCCACCCGTCCCAAGAGAACGCAGCTTATCTGCCTGATGTGGCAGAACATGAGTGAGTGGTCAAGCGGAGTAGAAATCTGTTTCCCTCACACACCTTGCCCTCCCCGCACCCCACCCCTTCTTGATATAAGGTGTTTTACTGCGTGTTTCTGGAGACCGAGTGCCTCCTCTGTCCAGCTTTCCTGAAAATGAGTGTTAAAACACCGACGCCTGTAGATATTCGGGAATCCCCAAAATTCATTTCCCTAATTTTTTAGTCCGACTGGGGAATAATGTAACATATCTAACTTCTAGAAAGACATGATTTGGTGCATTTGCTTTTCGTGAACCACTTTGTAAAGTCTGGAAATGACTTCAGAATCTCTTAAAAATTGTCTAGTAGTAATAAAGATATTTACTGAGCGCCCACTGGGACAGTACAATAGAATTAATAGACCTGCATTATGCCCTTAAAGATCTTACAATCTAGCAGGGGGGGAAAGACACAAGTATAATATGGGTAGAAAGAAGTAATAATGATGGTATTAAGTGCTTACTATGTGCTGTTCTAAGCACTGTTCTAAGTGCTGGGGTAAATACAAGGTAATCAGATTGTCCCACATGGGACTCAGTCTCAATCCCCATTTTACAGATGAGGTAACTGAGGCACAGAGAAGTTAAGTGATTTGCCCAAAGTCACACAGCAGACAAGTGGCGAAACTGGGATTAGAACCCACGACCTCTGACTCCCAAGCCCGTGGCTCCTGTAATGGAGTAGATGATATGTATACGTGTTACGAGGTGTTGAATACATAGTTTAAGGTGAATTAAACATGAAACTTTCTCTTTTGAGTTAAAACTGCCGCAGTCTAACTCAGTGCAAATTATTTTTAGCTAATAATCCTCTGGAAAATGAGGATTCATTGCCTCTTCTACTGAGACTGCGAGCTCCGTGTGGGACAGGGACGGTGTCCACCTGGTTATCATGCATCTACCCCAGCACTTAGCACAGTGTGTGGCACATTGTAAGCATTTAATAAATACCACAAAATTATGTTACTAGTTCCCTAAAAATTTGGAACATACTTGTTTCCGTTTTTCTTGATTTGGAGCAACATACCGTGATTGTTAAAACCGGGGACCAAAACCCACCGTTCTAAGGTTCGGGCTTATGAAATCATAAAGAATCAGTGGATGTTGCGTTTAAATTCTCTGGATTGGAGGGTCCCCACCAAAAAATAGGTCTTGAACATCCAAGTTTGGGAACCAGGAGCTGAAGCATTTGGGCAGAGCTTAGTAGGCTTTTTAGTGAGTATCTGAGAAATGTGGTTGAAAAAAGAATTTGTCAATTGTAAAATGCTAAGTGTTCCTGAAGGGAATAACAATCCACAGTCATTAGAAGAGTCTGGCCAAACTGCAGCTTTTAATCCTACTCCAGCTTTTGGCCTTTTGACTCGGAGATGATTTCTAAACAAAGAGGTGGATTAGTGTTACTGTTGTGTGGTTAATCTGAAGATTAAAATAATGCAGTCTATCCTGGGAACAAGGGCGATTTAAAATCAAGTGTCAGTAACCCTGTGCAAATTGATTTAATAGCTCAAAGTGAGTCCCTAGTGAACAAATGCCAACTCTCCTAATGGTTTCCATATCAGTGATTGCTAATGCAGGCGGGCACTCATTAAATATTATGGATAATCACCAATAATTATGGTCCGAATTTTTGAAGAACTTTGAGGAGGCATTGGGACTTCATGAAGATGTCGGGGGAGTGGTCAGTCGTTGGGAAATCTCTCATAACTTGAAATAATTTTTTCCTTCATTAGTCATTTTTGAAGAATTTTCTTTACTTCAGACAAAAAATGGATTTAGTAATCGGAGGTGAATAATTCTAAAAAGGACTGTTTGGAGAGGTTTTTTTTTAAATCCGGTTGGGTGAACGATGGAAGTGAATAACACCGAGTGATTTTTATTTCCTAGTGTGACTGTGAAATACCATGGAAAAACTTCTCATGCTGCAGCTTATCCATGGGAAGGAGTAAATGCACTAGATGCAGCTGTTCTGGCGTACAACAATCTGTCAGTTTTAAGGCAGCAAATGAAACCCACCTGGAGAGTTCATGGTGAGAACTTGAGTAACTCTGGGCAGCAAGTTGCGCTTAAAGCTGTTCAGTTGCACCAGTCAATCAATCGCATTTATTGAGCGCTTACTATGTGCAGAGCACTGTACTAAGCACTTGGGAGAGTACAAATCAACAGATTTCCAACGTTCCCCGCCCATAATGAGCTTACAGCCTCGTCGAACCCGATGCTGAGACGGGAGCAGTTGAAAACTATCCCTGCGATTCTAAGCTAGTTGCTGTGAGAACGTTTGCTCAAGATGAACGGTTTCAGAAATGCAATAGGGAGTAACAGATGCTGTGAAGAGATCCCTGTAGATTTGTAGTCATTGACTGAACACCTGAGTCTGGAAAATTATACTAAAGAAATAGGTGAAATTTTTGAAGGTGAATGAGGGCTTGCTTTCCCCATTTTTACTCTCCCCAAGCTGTTGAACAGGTAACAGTCGCTTTCTACTTCCTCATTCTTAGAGTATTTCCAGAGGTGAGCTGACCTTTCAGCACGTTCTAGGTGAAGTGGGCCATCCACGTGGTCTTTCGTCAATAACCCACCACACTGACCTCAAACAGGCTCTCCTTGTAGGAGGAATGCCCTCTAATCACTTTCTGGCCAAAACATATATTAAAAGCCCGAGTTGTGCCACAGCAGCGTGGTGTAGAGTGGATAGAGGACTTGCCTGGGAGTCGGAAGGTCATGGGTTCTCATCCTGTCTACATGTTTTGTTTTGTCGTCTGGTGTCTCCCCCTTCGAGATTGTGAGCCCGTTGTTGGGTAGGGACCGTCTCTATATGTTGCCGACTTGTACTTCCCAAGCGCTTAGTACAGTGCTCTGCACTCAGTAGGCCCTCAATAAATGAATGAATGAAATCCTGGCTCCACCACTTGTCAGCTATGCGAGCTTGGGCAAATCACTTCACTTCTCTCTGCCTCAGAGTTCTCATCTGTAAAATCGGGATTAATAATAATGGTATTTCTTAAGCGCTGACTATGTGCCAAGCACTGTTTTAAAGCTGTGAGCCCCACGTGGGACAACCTGATCACCTTGTATCCCCCCCAGCGCTCAGAACAGTGCTTCGCACTTAGTAAGCACTTAACAAATACCATTATTATTATCATTATCATTATTATTATTCTCCATGCCTCAGTTCTCTCATATGTAAAATGGGGATTGAAACTGTGAGCTCCACGTGGGACAGGGACCGTGTCCAACCCAATTTGCCTGTACCCACCCCAGTGCTTAGAACAGTGCTTTGCACATAGTAAGCGCTTAACAAATACCATTATTATTAAGGCTGCACAGAATAAGGAAGGGATCAGTGGAGTCTTTAGCCAGTCATAAGATATAAACCCATGTCTGCTGCTGACTTCTGCAGTTTAGTTCAATTTATATTTTTTCCTTCTAGTGAAGCATATAGGATGTAGGCATGAAGGAAATAGAAAGCACAGGGATTCCCAACTGAGGATTTGACTTTAGTTTCCTAACAAACTTGCTTTTATTTTCTCTTTATGCAGGCTGAAATGTTTTGGCCATTGGTGAAAAGGTTAGAAGATCCTTGTTTTGAGTCATTTTTTCTTTTGTCTTGGTCATTTTTTGCAACTTCTCTCTCTCTCTCTCTCTCTCTCAGGTATAATAAAAGATGGTGGTGTGAAACCAAATATCATTCCCTCTCATGCTGAATTAGTCTACTATTTGCGTGCCCCATCAATGAAGGAGCTATCAACTTTGACCAAAAAAGCAGAAGACTGCTTCAGAGCTGCAGCTCTGGCCACAGGGTGCACTGTAAGACAGGGTTGATATTTTTAATATTTGATATTTTTAATAAAGGCTACTCTGCTTTCAGACGGGCTAAAGTTTAAGGGTAACCGATCAGTGACATTTGAACGCTTTTGGTGGATACAGTCCTGTATTCAATACTTGGGAAAGAATAGTTCTCATGCATTCAGAAAATGAGATTTAAAAAGCGGAGAAAAGAATTAAAGCAGATGCCTAGAGCATAATTATTAAGCTATTTAAAATTGGCATTTAACAAAGAAGTTTTCTCTCTGGCGGAGATTTAAGAGCAAAGATGAGCAATGTAGTCACTCAATTGCCTGGTTAAATGGTACCTGAAAGGTTTGTCTTTCCTGATTTTTGAGTTCAAGCTCCCCAGTTACTCTGGGCTGTGGGCCTGTTGTAATTTTAGTTTATGGGACAGCCACATACTAGATATATAGTAACTATAATAGTTGTAGGGAATGCACTCCATTTGCAGCAGCAAACTGTTTTCGAAGTTTTTTCGGGGGTAAAATTGCAAGTATTTGGGAGCAAGGGGATACACTTGTCTCAGGTGCTATCTAAACAAAATAGTGCTTGAGTGCCCACTGGGCCTGCAAATTGATTTAATGTGACCTTCAAGCCAGGTCTGCGGTGGCTTTTACCTGTCTCTGAGCCAGCCGGTGGCTTTTACCTGCCTCTGAGGTATCTTTGGCACCCTTTGATCCTACAAAGAGCTGCCTGGAGGAAATGGCTTCCTTACTGTACTCTCCACAGCTGACATGAAGACAGATAAGAGCTACCACATGGGACTGGCATAAGTGTCTGCCCTCAGCACTAAAGAGTGTGTGGGTATAAATATTTAGTATTAGAATGTCAGCTTCTTTAGGTCAAGGAACCAGTCTTGTGATTCTGAGATTTTCCTAGCACTCAGTTCAGTGCACCATACTCCGTAGGCGCTCTAAATGCCATTGCTACTACCACAATTTATACTCGCATCTCTCCACCCTCCGCTGCTGGGCCGCGGAAGATTTATTAAAAATAAGTGGCCTGTGGACTGAGGTCGTTACCAATCCCTGCTGTTAGATTCCATGTAGCCGACTAGAGCCCGTCTCCTCGAGAGACTCATTGCAGGGGTTACAATTCCTTTAGTTAGAAGGTTCAAAGTTTGTTCTAATTCTAGGTTGTTTTTGTCTAGGTTGAATTGATAGCAGGAGCACATGACTATTACAACGTGCTTCCCAACAAGAGTCTGGCGAAGGCATATGTGGAGAATGGAGAGAAGCAGGGGATTGAATTTATCTCTGATGATTCTGTCCTGAGTGGCTTGTCAGGTAATAAGAGTGTGCATATCTGCCCTTCAATCTCATGTCATCACTCCGAGCTGAGGGATTTAGCTTTGGGCACAGTGAGCAGTTTAAAATTTGAACGGAGACTTTTTTATGGATCAGCCAGTAAGAGGAGGAAGGAATCTTCCCAAACCCCCTACCAAAAAGAAAATGTGAAATGAGCACACAGTTTCTTGGTTGCAGCCCAGATACATTTCACTGTTTTAACCTTAAACATTTTGCTGTGGTGAAGTCTGTTAATTTTTAGTAGCCACATCAGAAGCGGGCCACTTAAACCAAAAAATGAACCCAAACACCACCAAGCAAGATTATCTCCAGGGCAACAAATATTTACTGTTGAAAGGAGGGCATTGTTTCGGCTGTTGCTGGGGAATGCAGACATTGGGCAAAAGATTTAAATGAGGTTGAAGCTACTCTTGGGTTAGCCATGCACTAAGCTGGATTGGACTTGGCATGGTTTGAATGCAGAGGCCAAATCTCTCCATATAGTGAAATCGGTTTGGGATTGCCTTTTGGTGCATGGTGCCGTGACTGTTATGACTCCCAGAAGAAGTCATTTGTAAACTTATTCTAGGAACTCATTTCTAAGCTTCTCTTCCCTAATGCTAGTAATTCGGCTGCGATGCCAGGAAACTAGTGGACCCTGTGCTGTCTTTGAGGGTCCTTATGAGAGCATAGCCCTCCCTGTTCCCCACAGCAGCCCCCGAACCTCTTCCCCTTCCAGTGCTTGAAGATTTTGAGACTTTTAGGCCCATGACCACTTAGTAAATGAACTGTTTGTCTCTCCTTAAGGAATCTTGCCCACCCCAGACTAAGCTTTATAAGTGCTTTGAAGTCGAGTTGCTGACTTTCAGTTTTCACTTAATTTTCTTTTCCCTCCCCCAGGTTCCACTGATTTTGGAAATGTCACTTTTGTGGTTCCTGGAATCCATCCCTACTTTTACATCGGTTCCGATGCACTTAATCATACTGAGGAGTACACGGTGGCTGCAGGTAGGGAATCACTGATGGCAATAGGACTGGAGTAGATTCAATGCAAAGCAATAATAATAATAGCGGTATTTAAGTGCTTATTATGTGCTAAGCTCTGGGGGACCTACAAGGCAATCAGCTCAGACGTGGTCTCTGTCCCACACAGGGCTCACAGTCCAGAGGGAGGAAGAGCAGATATTTTAACCCCATTTTACAAGGAAGGAAACTGAAGCACAGATAAATTTAGTGACCTGTCCAAGGTCACACAGCAGGCAAGTGGTGAGGCCAGAATTAGAACCCAGGTCCCCTGTTTCCAGTCCTCTGCTGTATCCACTAAGGCCACCCTGCTTCTCTGAAATGAAACATAACTGCAGAAAATGCCCTCCACTTCAGCCCCGAGTGGTTGAAGCAGCCCAACTGCGTTCCTCTGGAGAGGAAGCATAAGTATTACTGTAAGCCCATTACGGACAGGGAACGTGTCGGCTAATTTTGTTGTATTGTGCTGTCCCAAGCACTTATTACAGTGCTCTGCACATAGTAAGCACCCAACTATCATTCATTGGTTGATCTTTTTCCCCCCCCCTCCTCTTCCCTTAGGGTCACAGGAAGCTCAGTTCTACACTTTGCGAACAGCAAAGACTCTGGCAATGACGGCCTTGGATGTAATTTTCAAACCAGGTCTTCTGGAAAGGGTCAGGGAGGATTTCAAGCTGCAACTCCAAGAGGAAGGGTTTCTCAACGCGACGCAGGAAGACACCCCGGCTGTGGCCTAGGTGTATTCTGAGAATCCCACTCAACTTTTCCCCGCGGCCTGCTTCCTTCAACTACTGCAGGGTCACAGTGAGCTCCTGTTGCCTCGAAACTGGATGACACGATGTGAGTGGGGAAAGCACTTTACTTTCTGCCCACTAAAAGGAAAAGTTCAGTCAAATACTCCGTGAAAACAAGACCACTTTAGGACCTGGGAACTATGGAACAGAAACATCATAGAAGGACGTCAGGAACCAGTTGAAAAGATCTACTGCCACAGATGCTTGATCCATAATGTGACGATACTTGAGCGAAATTCACCTGTCCCCTTGATATTGCATTTGAACGGGATCCGGGAAAGACTTTACATTAGTCAGTGAGTCTTCAAAAGGAGGAGGAGATTTGGGATGGTGCAAAACTCACTGTAGATCTTCAGGGAAAAACTGTTCAGACATAATATCTGTGTGTGGCCCACGTTTGTCTGGATCACAGAGAATCAACTTTGCCACATCTTGATCGAAGTGGAACCCTGATCGTATATTGGGTATTTAAAGGGAAGCAGCTGGGGAAAGGGAGTACCTACAAAAGCACAATCTGCCTCAATCCCACCATTCATGCTTTTGGAGTGTGTTGTGTTGTTAGTGGTGGTGGGTTTTTTGGGGGGTTGTTTTTTTTTTTTGTTTTTGGTTTTTTGTCTCTTACGTTTGTCTAGTGTACTTGCCGGGTATTGAAATCACAATATTGGCAATATACTATCCCAAATTCAGCAGAGGACATGACCTAGGGAGGAAGTTTTTCTGAATTCCCCTTGAACAAATAGGCACCATGTTAGTACAAGGGAAGGCATTGCTTTTTGCAGTCCCGGCACCCATTTGGGGCATGGGGAAGGACTTGATATTGTGTGGACCTAGCAATGAGGGAAAGGGAGTGAGGCATGGGCTAAGTGCTTAGTGCAGTGCTCTGCGCACAGTAAGCGCTCAAATACAATCGAGTGAGAGAACCAAACCAAGAATGACAAGAAATGCAATTAAGTGGCAGGAGGCATGATCCATTTTAACAAGCATTTGCCATACTGGGATGTGTCTTCCTTTGTGTGCCAAAGTACCTCACTGAAATATATGAATGCAGGTTAAACCTTACAGTGCCTTGTGCCTGTTTCAGCCTTTATTCTGGTCAGCATGCAGTCTCTCAGCTTGGTCCTGACATTCAAATACTCCTGTTGCTTTCCTGTAGTGCTGTGCGGTGACTGTTTTGATAAAGGGTTGAGAGTGATAAAGCCTAGCACTTGGGGTTATTTATTTTGGAGGTGCTGGATTATTAGCAAGTGTGCTTTTTGCCAGCTGTTGTGTGTGAGAATTCAATAGCCTTTTCAGATTAATTGGAACAGTTACCTGTTTTGCATTAATTTGGTATAAGTTCCAAGGTAGCAGCAGTCATTATTTCAAATGAATTTTGTGGCACTGTGTTTATCTTGGTTTCTCACATCAATCACAGAACGGAACTCTTTCACAGAAGGGTATTGTCCCTTCTAAGAAGGAGAGAATCCTTTTTTATTGCCTTGCCTCTTATTTAGGAGTTAATAGTAGGTTAGATAAGCTCTCCTAGAATAATTTAGACAGAACCACACACTGTGATCAGTGGAACGAGTCGTTACAGAATAAGGGGGCTGTAGAGGAGAGAGATCCTCATGAACTCCTAAAGTTACCAAATATCCGTAGCCTCCAACCTTGTTCTACAGACATCTGCAATGGTGGGGTAAGTGGGATACCTGTCTGAACTGCTTTTTTTTTTCTCATTCTGTTTCTCATAATATCTCTAACTTACAAAATTAGGTCTTGGCAACTCCTCTAGTTTCCACGCTGGCAATAATGAGCAAGTTAGAACTGCTACAGTTTCTGCTTTTTCTGTATGTGTCTTTTCCATACTGATTGCCTTTTCAGCCAACCTGCACTTGGTTGGATTGTGGAGACGATTGGCTTTCTTGGAAATCTGAAGAAGCGTGCAAAATTTAAGTTCATGAGGCGTTTGTCTGTGTGCGAGTGGAAAAATGGAATGCAAAACCTTTCCACAACATCGTGATGAGGTTGCTCTTGTACAAAACTAGTCCTTTTAATATTTGTTCTTTTGCACACGAAGTTCCTGCATTTATAAACCAACTGTTCTATAGCCAAGAGGATTGTTACAAGCAAATTTTTGTGTAATAAATGCCTGTTTGGCACCTAGTCCTTTGTAAGGCTAAATGGTGGAAGAGCTTCCGAAGAGATGTTTGAACTCTGATGGGCTAGATGGAGCTTGCGCTACCACAGTCTTCACTTGTGGTTGAGTTGTACATGGGTTGATTGGGTTTGATCAGACGAAACAAGTCAATTTCTGTCTCTGTGGGTGAATCAAAAGTGCCTGCTTTCATCAGTTTGTAGTTTTGTGCAATATTATAAATCAGTGTGCTGGACAGAATATTTGAAAGAGCACTTAAAGTATCATTTTCTTTTAAGAATAAATGTTCTTATCTTAGACCCTTGGCCTCTTATTGCGTGCAATGGTTTGGGGTTTTAGGTTGGACTCTCATACCGTATTTGGAATGGTTTTCAAATACCACCTCAATATGGTTCCTTCTATCCTCTACCCTTCTGCAAAAACTCTAGCTTGTAGGGCAGGAGATGGCTGACTCCAGAGAACCTAATCTTATTTAGCCATAAAAAGGGAAAATGATCTGGCCAGACTTCCAAGATCATACTCCCCTCCCTCCCCTTATCCCCCAAACAATTATACATTATAGTTTGAGAGGAGCAGAATTTTTTTTTTCTGGCAGATGAATAATAAATTGCTTTGGAGGTGGTAGCTTGCATCTTTCTCCTCCACCGCTCCTCTTTTCCCCTCCTGTTCTTCTCCACCTCACTTCCTCAACTCCCCTTGTCGGAACAGAACCCTCAGCCTTCATGGGTGGTACTAGAAGTGCACTGCTAAATTGACTGTAAAGCATTTATCCTTAGAAGGGTTAGAGCAGAAGAAAGAAGATCAACTCACAATGAAGTCCCTCTCTCCAGCAAAGTAGTATAACATCTGGTTTTCAGTGTCTGATCTGTCCATCTACTATTGTCCGGTGAAGAGGGTTGACAGCCTGGGCTATCAGCTTGGCCTCAGACCAAGTTTTAGGGAAAAGGGAGTTAAACACTTTATAAAAAAAAATGATATTTGTTAAGCACTTAGCATGGGCTGGGCACTCTACTAAGCTCTGGGATAGAGACAGGATAATCAGATAGGTCGTAGTCCGGGTCTCACATGGGGCTCACGATCTTCAAATCTTATTTACAGATGAGGTAACAGGCACAGAGAAGTTGTGACTTGCCCAAGATCACCCAGCAGAAAAGTGATGGAGCTGGGATTAGAATCTAGTCCAGTGCTTAGAACAGGTTGTGACACATGGTGAGTGCTTACAGTAGAACCAACATGTTTTAGTGACAGATAGAGAAGGGAGTCGAGGATAATGCCAAGGTTGTGAGATGGAGGGGAGAGGATGCAGCCCAGTCACCCGACAAAGCTCGGATAGTGACAGACCAGTTTGGGGGAGATTTGGATGTGGGTGTGGGAGTGGAAAATGAAAAGTGGGAGCGATGATACCTCTTGGACTGATAGCTCTGATATCAGCTCTGATGATCCCTCTAGACTGTAAGCTTGTTGTGGGCAGGGAATGTTCTGCTGTTCTATTGTAGTCTCCCAAGTGCTAAGCACAGTGCTGTGCACACAGTAAGTGCTCAATAAATACGATTTACTGACTGACAGGTTGCTTTAAACACTCAGTCCACTCACACAGCAACATCAGTCACTCCAGGCTCCATCCTCGCTCACCACAGACCTAGTCAGTCCCCTGTCTGGGCCTGTTTTGTGACGGCAGATGCCTTGATCAGAAGCCAGGGTTTGGCTCCAGCAGAAATGAAACATTCCTCTGGCCTCCTCTGACACTTCTCCAGCTTGTAGGACTCAGGCTTAAACAGGAATGTAGGAGTAGCAGGGTGTACATGTACGGGCAAAGTGTTAGAAGTGTATTTTTTAAAGACCACCAATAAACAACTCTATTTGATCTTTATGGAAGGGGAGAACAGGAGGCTCATGCTTTTATCCCAAGATTTACACTTCAAAGTCAAAGACAGGTCATTTTCCTCAAGTTACCGATTTTGAAGTAAACCGCTGCTTATTTATTTGAATTATCCTGGTCTCTTAGAAGAATAGGACCCCAAAGTCACCAGCATGGAAAATAATAGATTAAAAATATGGGAATGATAAATTCATAACTAGAATTGGAAAAGCTAAAGCTAAAAAAAAACCCCAGACTAATAGGGGAATGAGAAGCAGTGTAGCCTCATGGAAATGGCACGGGCCTGAGATTCAGTGGACCTGGGTTCTAATCTCGGCTCCGCCAGTTTCTGTGTGACCTTGTACAAGTTGCTTAACTTCTCTGGGCCTCAGTTTCTACAATTGTACAATGGGGATTAAATCCTATACTCTCAGACTGTGAGCCCCATGTGGGTCAGGGACTGTGTCCAACCTGATAAACTGGTATCCGCCCCAGTGCATAGAACAGTGCTTGTCACATAGCCCTTAACAAATACCATAAAAAATGAGGAGCTGTTAAAGGTATGCAGGCCTGATGTGTTGAAGTAATTTCTAAAACAAACTCTAAATTTAATGATACTAAGCTTAAACTGTTTGAGGCAGCCATTACACTTCCTGATTTAACATACTTAAGAATTCCAGGTATCACCATTGTTCTCAGATACATCGAAGGGATTTTTTTCCTCTGTATCCTATGAGTTACTAGGAAGTCTTTTTTGAAAACTTCCACCTACAGTGGCAATTCTTTGTAAATACAAGTTCTTTGAGGAAGGATATTTGGAAAACATTTAGGCTAAGGCCAAGTCCCAGGGTAAACTCCATGGTAAATAAGAAACACTGCCCAATCTACCTGCCACGAGAGCAGGAGAAAATGGTCTAGTACTTACAGGGGGAGAAACTGATGAATGTAGGTGTAAAGAGAAAGGAAATCCCTTGGGATTTAATTCCACAGATTCCCCTATATCCTAACATCAGCATGTTCCCTCATTGATAGATGACGTGTATCCTTTTCCCAATCTTCTGCACATAGTAAATGCCTAGTTAATACCATTGATTAATCAAGAGACTGTAGAGAAATGTTCTTTTTTAATGGTATTTGGTAAGAGCTTACTATACGCCAGACACTGTACTAAAGTGCTGGGGTAGATACAAGCTAATCAGGTTGGACACAATCCCTGTCCCACATAGTGTTCACAGTCTTAATCCCCATTTTACAGATGAGGTAACTGAGGCTCCAGAGAATAATAATAATGATGATGGTATTTGTTAAGCACTTCATGTGCCAAGCACGGCACTGGGGTAGATACACGGTAATCAGGTTGTCCCACGTGGGGCTCACAGTCTTAATTCCCATTTTACAGATGAGGAAATCGAGGCCCCAGAGAAGTTTCGCGACTTGCCCAAGGTCATGCAGCAAACAACTAGCGGAGTCTGGATTAGAACCACTGCCATTGTTAGCTATTCTTGAGGTCTCCTTAAATATGAACATTTGAGCAGGGCTCTGTTTAGGGTCCCACTGAATCCATCCATGACTTCTGCCAATCACTCAATTACCTAATCAATTAATGTCTGATCACCCTTTTGGTCACGCCTGGCTTCTGGATTGCTGTTCTCCTCAGGTCAGAGTGAGTCCCTCCCGTTTAGGCGAGAGCCTCGTTGGAGAGAGAGAGAGATGACTCAGGGCCCAAAGAGCGGGTGGAAGCGGGGGGATGGAAATGTGAGAGCCATTCTTGTTCTCTTAAATTACGCCCCGGAATACCGAGCCAGGTAATTTGGCTGTAAATTAGCAGTAGTAGTAATATTTATTGAGCACCCACTTGGTGCAATTTGCTAAAAGAATTTGGAAGTGATATGCACCCTGCCCACAAGGAGCTCATACTCTAATGTGGGAGACAGATATAAAAAAAGTCCCAATCGAAGCAGAGATCCAAGTGAAATTATCCCCTCTGCAGATGGCCCCTCTAGCCAGGGTGGCTTTAATCATGACTGTCAAATACCTACTCTAAGCAAAGTAGGGTACTAGGTCTTCGGGGGGACATATACGAATAAACAAACTGGGTGTACACTCAAAGTCAAACTGCCGGCCTTAAAGTGCGGTTACTATCCAGAGGGTTGATTGTTGCCAGGGCTGCTGTTGGGCTAAATTGAGCCCCAGGAGTTGGGGAGAGGCAAGAACCCCTGCTGAAGAAGGGGCAAACTATGTTCTGGAGGGGGCAACCTCTTCCCCAGTGTTTAAACCTGGCCCCGCCACTGTCACCCACCGCTTCTAATGGACGCCTCTGTCGGGCTTTATGTTAAATATTCAGGGGCCCACAGAAATGAACTGTGGAGACTAATTTTAATAGAGCTGGAACTCCGAATCCTGTATACTGCATCTTTCAGGTTCCCACTGCTCTCTGATGTTGGGGAAGCAGCATGGCTCAGTGGAAAGAGCACGGGCTTTGGAGTCAGAGGTCATCAGTTCAAATCTCAACTCCGCCACTTAGCTGTGTGACTTCGGGCAAGTCACTTAACTTCTCCGGGCCTCAGTTCCCTCATCTGTAAAATGGGGATTAAGACTGTGAGCCCCACGTGGGACAACCTGATCACCTTGTAAACTCCCCAGCGCTTAGAACAGTGCTACATAGTAAGCGCTTAATAAATGCCATCATCATTGCTATTATTATTATTATGTACCGCTACCATGATAACGATGACAGTGAGTGAAGGTTGAAAATTTTGGCCAGCAGTTGCGATTACAAAAATCTCACTCACAGGGCTGAATGAAGTGATTCTCTTCCCCCTTTCGTTTACGTCACTAATTGAGTGAGTGAGTTCCTTGGGCGCGTGGGTGTACTGAGTGAGCATGGAGAAGGGTGGGCATTTATGAAAAAATGGACCAGTATATTAAGTTAAATAAAATATACGCCGCTGGGAATATTATCCGGGAATACTTATCAATGGCATGGGTGTCAATCCGCATGCTTACGTAGCTCCTCTGGCTTTTCCTCCGGCTGGCGTTCCTTTCCGGGCCCAGGGTCAGCTGCACCATCATCCTGTCTGGTTTATCGCCATTTTCAGAAACAAAATGTCCCAGTTCGTTCACCTCTCCATCGCTGTAACTGCTGTTCACCATCATGGGCCGGGGCTGAGGTAAACCACACGCGCAGGGAAGCTGGGAACAGGGGAAGGAGCGAGTCTGACAGGCAGAACAAGTTGCATTTTTCCTCTTGCCTCTTCCCCCGTCCCCACCTTTTCTGTTGTTCTTTTTCGCTTCAGGGGACAAAAGCAAAAATGTTCTGAGATACAGTCCTTGCTCTCGCAAGACCTTACATGTTCATAGGGGCGGCAAGAAGAACATACAGCCAAGGTAAATCCAAATAAACTTAATCATTTTGTAAGGGCTGAAGGAGACAGCCTGGTTGGGAGGTGAAAATAGGTGAGGGGTTAATCAAGGAAAGCTTCCTGGAGGAGGAGGAGTTGGTAGAATGAGGGAGCTAAGGCACGAAAAAGTGACTTGACCGAGGTCACGCAGCAAGCAAGTGGGATTAGAACCCAGGTCATCTGACTCTAAGACCTGTGCGCTCTCCACTAGATCATGCTGCTTTTCATTCTTCTTCTTTTTATTATTATTATTATTGTTGTTGCTATTATAAATGGAGCAGCAGGCTGGGGCAGAACCATCCCGATGACAGTCCCAGGGCTTCATAGGCACCCCAAACTCACCCTGTCCCTCAGCTTGCTCTCCTTGCGCTCCTGGACGGTGGTCAGATAGTTCACCGCTGCGTATTCGAGCACCGAGAGGAACACGAACACGAAGCTGACCCAGAGGTAGATGTCCACGGCCTTGACGTAGGACACGCGGGGCATGGAGGCGTTCACGCCCGTGATGATGGTCGACATAGTCAGGACCGTCGTGATACCTGGGGACAGATGCATCGGGCTTCAATGAATGGTGCCGCAGAATCCGAAGAGGGGAGCAAGGGCAGGTGGGAGTCCTGAATGACATTGGTCACTGCTAGTCTTAGTGTGTTTCTACCTCTAAAAATTCACCTTTCACGGCGAGTGATTCGCCCTTCTGTAATGGCATCTGAACATTTGGTGAGCATGTTTAAATTCCCTTGTGAGAAAAAGCATAGTCACTTAAATCAAAGCCTCGGAAATATTAATATTTCTCCCTTCAAGGCCCTACTGAGAGCTCACCTCCTCCAGACTGAGCCCCTTCCTTCCTCTCACCTTCGTCCCCTTCTCCATCCCCCCGTCTTACCTCCTTCCCTTCCCCACAGCACCTGTATATATGTATATATGTTTGTACATATTTATTACTCTATTTATTTATGTTACTTGTACATATCTATTCTATTTATTTTATTTTGTTAGTATGTTTGGTTTTGTTCTCTGTCTCCCCCTTTTAGACTGTGAGCCCACTGTTGGGTAGGGACTGTCTCTATATGTTGCCAACTTGTACTTCCCAAGCGCTTAGTACAGTGGTCTGCACACAGTAAGCGCTCAATGAATGATTGATTGATTGATTAATATGTTATAATGGGAGAACTGGGAGGAAAGCTTGATGAGCCAAATGCCCGAGATTCATCAAACTGTCCCCATCCTGAGCCATTTCAGTCCCAACTACTGAAGAAGATGCAGTAATCTTAATAATCGTAAATTATCCTCAACAGTTTCGCTTTCCCTTCCTCCAGGTCATTCCACTTCAACTGGCTCAAACATGAATTCATGGTTATTGCCACTTCTTGGTTCGCCCAGGAATCCAATCAGTCCAAGATTCTGCCTCCAAGCAACAGGATGTTTGGAGGAATTGTGGGGTGGTTTTTTGCATTGTGCCTACAGAATCTGCAATATTGCCCCACATAACTTTTTAGAGGCCGCAGTCCCGTGGAATCTGGATCCTCAGACAGTCCCCAGGCAGGTAGACCTTTTTAGAGAAGCAGTGTGGCTCAGTGGAAAGAGCCCGGGCTTGGGAATCAGAGATCAAATCCCGGCTCCTCTACTTGTCAGCTGTGTGACTTTGGGCAAGTCACTTAACTTCTCTGTGCCTCAATTTCCTCATCTGTAAAATGGGGATGAAGACTGTGAGCCCCACGTGGGACAACCTTGATTACCTTGTATCCCCCCCAGCGCTTAGAACAGTGCTTGGCACATAGTAAGCGCTTAACAAATACCAACATTATTATTATTATTATTAGAGAAGCAATAGAACAGTTCACTAAGTTTTATTCGCAAACATTTTAACGTGAAGTTTTTCCACATTGGTTAATGACTCCCAAGGAATCAAGATACCTTACTCTATAAACACCTGGACTGAACCCTTCAGGCACTTGATATTCACCCCACCCTCAACCCCGCAGCACTTATGAATGTACCCGTAATTTTTTTATTTGTATTAATGCCCATCTCCCCCCTACATTGTAAGCTCCTATGAGCAGGAAGTGTGTCTACCAATTCCGTTGTACAGTACTCTTTCAAGCGCTTAGTACAGTGCCCTGCACACATTAAATACCATTGAATGATTACCTAGGGGGACCCTGGCGGGTACCGCTCTGCGATCAATCCAGAAGGACACCCAGCTCAGCATGACCATCAGGGTGGCGGGGAAGTAGGTTTGGAGCAAGAAGAAGAAGATGTGGCGACGCAAAGTGAAGTTGATGTACAGGCGGTTGTACCACCCTGTGGGACAGGGGAGGAAAAAAGAGCCTTCCCTCAGCAACTCCAACCCTTTCCTAGAACACTTTTCATTCAACGAGTCAAAGGGGCTTATTAACAGTCATTAAACCCTGGCTCTCCTGCAAGTAAAGGAGCTGAAGTCCATTAACAGTTCAATCCTCCCGTTAACCCCAGGCTGTTCCAGGAAGGGGCTAAGAATAGTCAGCCAGATAGACTCCAGCAGTCTTAAATCACAAGTTCAGGGTTTCTAGTAAGTTCATGCTTTCTCACAGCACCATAGCCTAGTGGATAGAGCACAAGCTTGGAAGTCAAAAGGACCTGGGTTCTAATCCCAGTTTCGCCACCTGTCTGCTGTGTGACCTTGGGCAAGCCACTTAGCTTCTCTGCGTCTCAGTTACCTCAGCTGTAAAATGGAGATCAAGACTGCGAGCCCCATATGGGACAGACAGATTAACTTGTATCTACCCCAGCACTTAGAACAGTGTTTGGAACACAGTAAGCGCTTAAAAAGTACCATAATTTATTTTTTTGTTAAAATATCAAAGCCTTTTCCCAGAGGAACGCTTGAAGCCATCTCTGGGTTTTTTTTTCTGCCCCTCAGTACCTATTTGCTGTTCCATAGCACGTAGATGGTTAGCAGTGGAAGAAGCAGAAGAGCTGTAAAGCTGCAGAGCTGGGGATGGGGGAGATGGAAAAGCACAGATATGATTGTTCTCTAAAGGCAGAGAGTGTGCAGTAAATGGGAATGATCCCAAGAGTCCTGGGAGTCTTGGAAGAGAAATTTGCCAGAGGTTCTGTACAGAAGCCCAGCATCTACAGGGCTAGCTAAATAACGAGCTTCCCTGACTGTCCCTTTCCTGGGAAGGATAAGTGACAGTGATCATGGTTACCAGTCCCATCACTGCATCCCTTCTAGACTGTGAGCCCGCAGTTGGGTTGGGACCGTCTCTATATGTTGCCAACTTGTACTTCCCAAGTGCTTAGTACAGTGCTCTGCACACAGTAAGCGCTCAATAAATACGATTGATTGAATGAATGAATAACATCTTGGATTGCTTTGTTATGGTTTCCAACATCACCCCCTGATATAAAGTGGGCATGATACACGCAGCACAAAGACCCCACCTGCCAGTCACAATCAATGCAGAGCTTAGTGGCAAGAGGGAATGTTCAAATCGACTGCATTCCCCCACTTTCGACATATTGGCTCCTGCAGATTCAGATTTGGCTACTGGGTTGGGCAGAATGTTGGTCCTGGGCACGCACGTGAATCCGGTTTCCCTCATCCCCACTCGGCCCTCTCTCCTGCCTCTCCCCTCTCCAAAGCTCTCCTTCATTCCTCCTGTCCATAGCAGACTTGCCTGTGCTGCTGTAGAAGGCAAGTTTTGTGGTTGTGTGAAATTCTTGTATGAGGAACTGGGATAGTGAGATCCTCTCATCTGTCTTTAAAGAATCATTTCCTTTTTTCCAGTAGAGCATAAGGTCATCTTCCGTGTAGGCATCTAACAAGACAGGAGCATGGAAGACAGGTATAAAGCAAGTGCTTAACAAATCCCATTAAAAAAACAAAAACCTAGTAGAGAGAGAGGCCGCATGGAGTAGTGAGAAGAGGGCAGGTCTAGAACACAGAGGCCCTGCATTCTAGTTTCTGCTCTACCTTTTGTCTGCTGTTTGACTTGGAGCAAGTCACAACCTCCCTCCACCTCAGTTTTCTCATTTGAAAAATGGGGATAAGACTATAATTCTTGCCTTTCTCCACTTCACAGGGAGGTGAGGACAAAAATGGCCCAAGTCATGTAAAAGTGCTACATAAAATCAAGATGGCATAGCGTGGCTCAGTGGAAAGAGCACGCGCTTTGGAGTCAGAGGTCATGAGTTCAAACCCCACCTCTGTCAATTGTCAGCTGTGTGACTTTGGGCAAGTCACTTAACTTCTCTGTGCCTCAGTTACCTCATCTGTAAAATGGGGATTAAGACTGTGAGCCCCGCATGGGACAACCTGATCATTTTTTAACCTCCCCAGTGCTTAGAACAGTGTTTTGCACATAGTCAGTGCTTAATAAATGCCATCATTATTATTACTGTTCATATTATTGTTAATGAAGGAGGGACATCCTTTAAGAGTAGAGCAAGTAGACAAAAATCCCCTGGGAATTTTCTAGGGAGAGTGGGCTTTCTATTCCTGCACTCTCCCGGGGTTTGGGGTGGGGACCCTATGCCTAGCCTCTTGATCAGGTATTGATACCCTCATCAGTGGTTTTGGAGGAGGCTTTTTTGCAGACCTCTATTGAACCATTGCTGGAAAGGGAATACCACCATTAAGAAAAGCACAGGGGGCCTTGGAGACTCATTTTGAGTTATCTCTGGCTTGTTATCACCACTTCTTTTCTACTTACAACTTTCAAACTCAAGCGAACATGTTTGCGTGTCCAGGGGAAAGCGGCTGAAATCCATATTGCACATCGCAGTGACCGTGACCCTAGAAACAAAATTCCATCATTGAAGATTTTTAATTCTGCAAAATATCTTCGGTCTTCTTCTTGTCAGTAGAAGGGGTATATACTGTACTGTAAACTTGTCCACTAAACTATAAGCGGGAATGACTCTCACTGTTCTGTGTTTTCCTGACTGTCAGGACTAAATGCCCAGGAGAACGTAGGCTGGGAGCTGGGACATAAATCTGAAAATCTGCCTCACCTTTCACTGCCCATCTGGCCCTACAGTGAGTCACTGGAAAATGAACACTGCACCCTGGTAGGGAGCCGGGCAGAAGGATTTAGAAGGTTGCATCCCCCCTCCTTGCCCTCCCCAAAGCCTTTCCTGTGGGAGCCATTTCAGGCATTTGCAGATGAAATTGTCATGAGAGCATTCTCCAAAATGATATCTGATACCAGACCGTTCGGATTGCAACCGGGGATGGAAAATACAATTTCTTTCCTTATCAGGGTTTAAAATATTGCCTTTTTTTGGTGGCGGGGGCTGAATGAGCGGGTGTGGAGGGGCAGAAAAAAGTATCTGGATACACTGCCATAAAAACAATGTCAGCCAAAGGGAAACTGTAATTATATGCACCAATATTCGGTACATGAGCAAAGATGGAAATTCCAACATTGAGATTTTGGCAAAACTGGTCAATTTAGCTCTGGAAAGCCTTGAGAAAAGAAGTGAATTTCTTAAGGGCAGGGAACTCTGCTCCATCATTCAGTGGTGTTTAATGAGTGCTTACTTTGTTTAGAACACTGTACTAGGTGCTTGGGAGAGCACAATGAAGAATTATAATAACTGCTCCTACAGATGTGTTTTTAAGTTCTATTAAAATCAAGAATGATTCATCTCTATGCCCTTGCCCACAGGCCTGGTGGGATTTTCTGTACTTCCGAAGAAGAAATAACCAGCCTGGAGAAAGAATCCTCAGACCAGCCTACAGAGTGGACATTTTTCAGGCAGAAGGTTTTTCTTCACTGGGCTTCAAGGTCCATCTGGTCATTTCTACCTTTTTTTCTCCTTTTAAACTGCTTGTCAGAGGGAATCGAAGACCCTCCCCCTCTTGGGACTAAGGCACCAGGGTCTGGCCCGGCCAGCAGCCGCGCAGGGAGTGGGGCAAGCGGCCGGTCGGGTACCTGAGACTGTAAAGCACCTTCCCGTCGGGCTGGACACGCAGCATGACATTATCAGTGGTGGTGTCGTGGATGAAGGAGCGCTTGGAGTGCACGAAGAACATGTCGGGGACCCAGATCTTCTTGACCAGCCTGCCGTCGAACGTCATGCTCTGGTTGTTGGTGCTCGGGAAGGACAGCCTCTCGTCCTTCCAGTAATGCCTCAGATACAGCGTCATGGTGAAGTCCTGCACCAGAAGAGGGGAGTCCACCCACTTAACCTCTCAGCCGCGCAGAACGCCCGACACTGGGGAATGGATGAGAAGCACGTTTCGCTTCTCCTTTCTCTCTTCCTCCCAGGGCCCTCGGAGGGTTCAGAGGTAGTTGGGATGAAGCGAAGGGTGGGTCTGTGGGACAGAGTGACAAATGTCACCTGTGTATGAAGCCATTTGGGTGTGTTGTGTGTGGTGTCCCATCCTGTTGTCCAGTCTGCCCCCTACACACACACACACAAATATTGAACATGGAGGCACCCCATCTCCAACCCCACCCCATCTTCAGGACTCTTTTAATAATAATAATGGCATTCATTAAGCGCTTACTATGTACAAAGCACTGTTCTAAGCACTGGAGACATTACAAAGTGATCAGGCTGTCCCACGGGGGGGCTCACAGTCTTAATCCCCATTTTACAGATGAGGTAACTGAGGCACAGAGAAGTTAAGTGACTTGCCCAAAGTCACACAGCTGACAAATGGCGGAGCTGGGATTTGAACCCATGACTTCTGACTCCAAATCAATCAATCATATTTATTGAGCGCTTATTGTGTGCAGAGCACTGTACTAAGCGCTTAGGGTCCACAGTTTTAATCCCCATTTTCCAGATGAGGTCACTGAGGCACAGAGCAGTTAAGTGACTTGCCCAAAGTCACAAAGCTGACAGCTGGCGGAGCCGGGATTTGAACCCATGACCTCTGACTCCAAAGCCTGGGCTCTTTCCACTGAGCCACGCTGCTTCTTTTAAATTTCCATCCCCACAGTTCCCATGCTCTCATCCCTTATGCCTCCTTGAATCCTCATCTCACTTCCAGGAGCAATTTCCAAGAAATGGTCGAAAACCCGTTTAGAGCTATTTGTTGGCAAAGGGAAAAGGCAGTTTTAGAGACTTGGAAGAGGGGAATGTAAAGGCTCCAGAGCAAGTCTTGTGAGGTGTGGACAGTCCCCTCCTCCCCCAGAAAAACAGCCTAGGTTTGGGCAGACTTGGTGGAGGCTCGGACCATCTCTATATGTTGCCAACTTGTACTTCCCAAGCGCTTAGTACAGTGCTCTGCACACAGTAAGCGCTCAATAAATACGATTGATTGATTGATTGATTCTACAGGAAGTTGTGTTTGATGTCAGTGTAACTCCTATATTTTCACGCGCCCTCAGGGTGCTGAACCTGTGAGGTCCCTCAGTGGCCATGGTAGGTAGGAGGGAGGAAGGGGACAGTTAACATGGATGCCCCGGGAGGGAATCAGGCTAAGGGAAGCTGTTGACCTCAGGGAGGGGGCTAATTTGCTCTCAGAGCTCCAGGATCACTGGACTGGGGGCTCAGATATAACACTCAGCAGCTTCTTGCTTCAGAGCAATAAAGCACACCAGCTGCTTTGTGTTAAAACCTGAGCAACTAGGACAACACTTACCATATCCACCTCTGAAATGCTGTCCAGGCTCTCAACTTGCACATCTACTCCAACGGGGATGGCAGGGCCTAGATAATGTAGAATATATGCACATACATATATATATATATATATATATATATATATATATATATATATTTAAAACAGATTATGACAAGACCAGATAGTCCTTTGTTTTGGTTTTAAAGTTGCCATTTTAAAGCCAGAGTAAGTGGGCCAACCCACTGGAGTGGCACCGGCAGAGCCATTTTTCACAAACACCCTGTGTCTATGAAGCCAGTCACACCTGAACAGGTTAGTCAAAAGCCTCCTGAGAGGCAACCTGGAGAGTTCAGGCAAGTGACTCCAGCTTCATGGTGCAATGTTTCAAACCAAGGTCAGCGTCACAGAACATCAATCGATCAATGGTATTTATTGAGCACTCGTGTGTAGAGCTCTGTACTAGGCGATTGGAGAAGCAGCGAGGCTCAGTGGAAAGAGCCCGGGCTTGGGTTCTAATCCCAGCTCTGCCACTTGTCATCTGTGTGACTTTGGGCAAGTCACTTAACTTCTCTATGCCTCAGTTACCTCATCTGTAAAATGGGGATTAAGACTGTGAGCTCCCTGTGGGACAACCTGATTACCTTGTATCCCCCAAGCGCTTAGAACAGTGCTTGGCACATAGTAAGCACTTAACAAATGCCATTATTATTATTATTATTATTATTATTATTATTATTATTATTAATAGAGTTGGTAGATGTGATTCAGAGTAAAGGGGAGCCCTTATCGTCATCATCATGTTGATCTTGAGTAAGATCTTCCCCTCAACCCAGGCAATAACTTTCATGCCTTTCCTACCTCCAAAGCCTGGCCTCATGCTGAAGTCATGGTCATCTATTCTCAGAAGTTGTTCTGATTTTGTCATTGGCGATTTGGTGATGTCAGGACTCCTTTTTAATGTTGGGCTGTTCGGAAAGCACAGATAAGGTTACTTAGGCCTCTACAGGGGGGAGTGAAAGTTGTTCTAGCATTAATTCCCGTCAAGATTTTGATGGTTAAAAACGGTACTGAAATTTCCTCCCTCCCTCCTTCCTCTTCCACCTCTTTCCATGACTTTGGCAAATACTGAGAAGTACTCCACAGGCATATAATCCCATGAAATCCAGAGTCCAAGGGGACAGGAAAGAGAGGCAGAGCCTATTAAGTTTATTTGAGACTCCCTGACTGATTTCCACAGAGGTCAACCAATGTCTCTGAGGCAGAGAAGCAGCGTAGCTCAGTGGAAAGAGCCCGGGCTTGGGAGTCAGAGGTCATGGGTTCAAATCCCAGCTCTGCCAATTGTCAGCTGTGTGACTTTGGGCAAGTCACTTCACTGTGCCTCAGTTACCTCATCTGTAAAATGGGGATTAAGACTGTTAGCCCCACGTGGGACAACCTGATCACCTTGTATCCTCCCCAGCGCTTTGAACAGTGCTTTGCACATAGCAAGCGCTTAACAAATGCCATCACCACCATTAGGCCTGATGCTCAAGGCTTATTTTCATGGCAAGCATAGGCCCAGCCTAATTGTTTATTCTTTCTCATGCTCTGCTTCAGATTTCCTCTTCCCACTCGAATCCCCAGAGATAAGGGGAAGCCCAAGAGATTCTGGGGTCTGTTTAATAATAATAATTGTGGTATTTGCTAAAGCTGAAGGAGGAGGGAGAGCCTGGGTGCTTAAAATCAAATATATCCAGTGATGCATCAGAACCAGATAGAAGGCAGATCAGCTGAAAATAAAGACATTGGGAAGCAGCATGATGTAGTGGATAGAGCACGGGTTGGAGAGTCAGAAGATCATGGGTTTCTAATCCCAGCTCTGCCACCTGTCTGCTGTGTGGCCTTGGGCAAGTCACTTCACTTCTCTGAGCCTCAGTTACCTCATCTGTAAAATGAGATTGAGACTGTGAGCCCCATGGGGGTTAGACTGTTTCAGAGCCAGTAAGAATATTTTCCTTCAAAAACCTAACACCCATCTTCCTGGGATGCCCCCCCGCATCAGCTACCTTAGCACTCGTGTGTATTTATTTGTTAGCAGTTTATTCATTTTTTTTTTTCATTTGTCTTGACCCGTGCTCTCTTTTACCTATTATATTTTTGTCAATTAGGATTGTCTTGTCCCACCCCTTAGATTGTAAACTCTTCCAAGGCAGGGTCACAATAATAACAATAATGATGCCATTTATTAAGCGCTTACTATGTGCAAAGCACTGTTCTAAGCGCTGGGGAGGTTACAAGGTGATCAGTTTGTCCCACGGGGGGCTCACAGTCTTAATCTTCATTTTACAGATGAGGTCATTGAGGCACAGAGAAGTGAAGTGACTTGCCCAAAGTCACACAGCTGACAATTGGTGGAGCCGGGATTTGAACCCCTGACCTCTGACTCCAAAGCCCGGGCTCCTTCCACTGAGCCACTTGTACCATCCCAAGTGCTTAGCGCAATTTTCTGCACACAAGAGACCTTCAATAAATAATGCTCTGCCTGCTGAAAAATCCCTCCTACCTATATGCCTCAATCAATCAATCAATCAATCCATGATATTTATTGAATGCTTACTCTATGCATCACACTATGTTAAGCCCCAGGGTCTTGTTCTTTTCCAGTCACATTTCATGGTATGTGTCGGTATGTGTCCCTATGTAGGTGACTAATAATAATAATGATAATTGTGGTATTTGTTAAGCCCTTCCTATATGCCAAGCACTGTACAAAGTACTGGGGTAGATACAAGCTAATCAGGATAGACCCAGTCCATGTGCAACCTAGGGCTCACAGTGTTGAACCCCATTTTACAGATGAGTAACTGAGGCACAGAAAAGTTAAGTGACTTACCCCGGGCCTCACAGCAGGCAAGTGGCAGATCTGGGATTCGAACCCGGGTCCTCTGACCCCCAGGCCTGTGCTCTTTCTGCTGGGCCATACTGTTTCTCATTGTTGTTTTGCTTATTTTCACTAGTCAAGTTCTCTCTGAAAGTCTGCTGGCCCTTAGCGAATGAGCGTGCTGGAGGAGCCGGAGATGGCTGTGAGAGGGATAGAAAGGCAGTAGCAGTGTGGCTCAGTGGAAAGAGCCCGGGCTTGGGAGTCAGAGGTCATGGGTTCTAATCTGGACTCCGCCACTTGTCAGCCGTGTGACTTTGGACAAGTCACTTAACTCCTCTGTGCCTCAGTTACCTCATCTGTAAAATGGGGATTAAGACTGTGAGCCCCCCATGGGACAACCTGATCACCTTGCATCCCCCTCAGCGCTTAGAACACTGCTTCGCATGTAGTAAGCGCTTAACAAATACCATTATTATTATTATTATTATTATTATTATTATTATTATTATTATAAATGTCGCTGGGCTGTGAGCCCCATGTGGGGCAAGGACTGTGTCCAACAACCTGATTATCTGGTGTCTACTCCAGCACTTAGCACCATCCTTAGCACATAACAGGGCCTAACAAATATCACAAGTGTTGTTATTCACAATTAGTAGTATGGACACATGAGCATGTACCCTTTAAAACAGTGACCAAACAGCCAATTCGGTGACCAGACTTTCTTCGTATCAGACGCTAGAACTGATTATGTTACCAGGATTCTCTGTCTGGGTTTATTCTTTGTCATTCTTTGTCTTCCCAAAAGGCTTGGAATATGATCCTTAAGCACAACAGGAATAGTTAGACCTTACTGTCACCTCTTCTTGCCAATTATCTCCATGTTAGGGCTTCAGTATTTCCTCACTTGTAGGCACCAAATAATAATGATGGTATTTGTTAAGCGCTTACTATGTGTGAAGCACTGTTCTAAGTGCTGGGGGATACAAGGTGATCAGCTTCTCCCACTTAAGGCTCACAGTCTTCATCCCCATTTTACAGATGAGGGAACTGAGGCACAGAGAAGTTAAGTGACTTGCCCACGGTCACATAGCTGACAAGTGGCTGAGAATGGATTCGAACCCATGACCTCTGACTCCCAAGCCCACACTCTTTCCACTGTGCCACGCTGTTTCTCAGACCAAAATAACCGTCTCTGGGCCAACAACAAAAGTCATCCAAATCCCCTTCTCCCAGAACAATCATTAAGAGATTTAAGAACAAGCAGCCTCATATTTTAAAACAAAACCCTCATGCAAGCATTTGAAAGTGAAATATAATTTGTCTCCCAAGGGGTATAAAACCCAAAGGGTGAGATAAAATACGCAGGTAAAATACCATCTCTCCTTCAGCAACACCACCTACGTTGGAAACAAAATACTTATTTGCCCTGCTGCCATAGCCTAAAAGCCAGATTTGGTTAAATAGCCTAAAACTGAATTCATAGACTCACCTGCCCTTCTTGGAAAGTTCAAGAGTTTCTTTTCCATGTCGGTGGGCTCTGACTTCAACGGCCCAAACCCATCCAAACGACAAAAGGAAAAGGCCAAATTGCATTGTATGAGCTGTCAACATGGTACTCCCCAATCCACACAAAGCCCCCACGAGAAGCAAACCGCGGAAAAAGTCGATTGCTTTTCTCTCTTAAGACATTATGGGTCTGTTTGTTATTAGAGGGGTGTTTACTCATGCAAAAAAAAATCATCCTGCACCGGTAATCTAGGCAGTGGGAGAAAGCAATTTCCACTAAACCTATAAATCCTCCTACGTCAGATATCGGGGATTTTCCGAACCGGGTTGAATTTCTGTAACCCCGTAGGACAATTATTTTGGTGAAGACGGGCTCGGGTATAAATTGGCTTAAAGCGAATGCTGCAAGTATGTTGAGAATGGCCAGGCATTGATCTGCCCTGTGATCAAAGAAATTTGCAATCGTCCAAGGCAGTCTCAAGGAATCCCTCATTACGAGTGTTCAGAGGGCAGCCACACATACCAGAAAATCAGCAGCGTGCCAGCCTGCGTCTCCTCATCCCTCCCTGAATCTCCACCTGGTATTGTCGCCCCAGTTTTGCTTGAGCTCTGACAGCCCCTTCCCTAGTTTCCTTCCTTGCAGGGAACTCTGATCCTAGATGGTTCAGGGCTGGTTTTCAGGAAGCCTAACTGTTTGTGCACAGAAGCAGCCAATTGAGGGGAGTGCTGATGGGGAGTTGTGTGTGATTCTCCCACAGCCTCGCCAGTTGGAAGCTCGGGCCGGATCATGGCTTTTTGTCTTTCATACAAGCAAAGGAGATGAGATTAGGAGAGTGGGTGAGGAGGGGGCGGGGGGAATAAAAGGGCTTCTATAAATGGAAAAGTGCTGTGGTCTGAATAAATTGCCAGGGGATTTTTATTACTAAGACCAGAAAGCAGAGAAGCAATGAAGCCTAGAGAAATGAGTACAGGCTTGGGAGTCAGAGGGCCTAGGCATCCTGGCTCTGCCACTTGCCTGCTGTGAGACCTTGGGTGAGTCACTTCACTTCTTTGTACCTCAGTTTCCTTGTCTGTAAAATGGGGGTCAAATACCTGTTGTCCCTCCTACTTAGACTGCGAGCCTCATGTTGAGTGGGGACTGCGCCTGACCTAATTCATTACCTTGTACCTACCCCAGCGCTTAGAAAAGTACTGGATAATAATAATAAGGATGGCATTTGTTATGCACTTACTATGGGCAAAGCACTGTTCTAAGCGCTAGGGAGGATACAAGGTGATCAGGTTGTCCCACATGGGATACACAGTCTTAATCCCCATTTTACAGATGAGATCCCATTTTACAGACGACCTGGGTTGTAATGCTGGCTCTGCCAGGTGCCTGATGTGTGCTTCACTTAACTTCTCTGTGCCTCAGTTCCCTCATCTGTAAAATGGGGATTCAGGGCTTGACCTCTTTTATTTAGACTGTGAGTCTCATGAGGGACAGGGATGGTGGCTGACCTGATTAAGCTGTACCTATCCCAGTGCTTCAAACAGTGTGTGACATATAGTAAGTGCCTAAGAAATGCTCTAATGTATTTGTTACATTGCAAAAATATTGCAAATATTGCAATATATTGCAAAATAATTAATCAGTGATTGAAGATTTCTGTGCCCCTAGTTGATAATTGATAACGGAAATCTTCAACAGCAGAAATGGACTCTTGGAAACCATGGACACCCTAGAAGAAGGAAATAGATCCAATGATCTCATTTTCCTTTTTCCCCAGAAATTGGATATAACCTTGTCTCCCTCTGCTGGAGTATCAGTAAGATTGCTTACTACTTTTTTTCTGCAACTTTCATTCTGACTTGTCTTCAGCCTCCTGTTTTAGATTGTGATCTACTGGAAGGCAGAGATTGTAACTTATTCTTCGTTTTGTATGCCATCCACTTCGCCTCCAGCACATACATATACATGCCTCCGCTGGGAGCGGATGGGGACCCTCCCCGCCCCCCGTTGGGCCCTCCCCCATCCATCTGTCAGTAGAGTTCACTGAGAACCTGCTGGGGACAGAGCGCTGTAGTAGACTTTAAGCTCGTTGTGGGCAGGGAATGTGTCTGTCTTGTTGTTGTATTGTCCTCTCCCAAGCGCTTAGTACGGTGCTCTGCACACGGTAAGCACTCAATAAATGCGATTCAGATGCCCAGACTGAGCCCCTTCCTTCCTCTCCCCCTCGTCCCCCTCTCCATCCCCCCATCTTACCTCCTTCCCTTCCCCACAGCACCTGTATATATGTATATATGTTTGTACATATTTATTACTCTATTTATTTTACTTGTACATATCTATTCTATTTATTTTATTTTGTTAGTATGTTTGGTTTTGTTCTCTGTCTCCTCCTTTTAGACTGTGAGCCCACTGTTGGGTAGGGACTGTCTCTATATGTTGCCAATTTGTACTTCCCAAGCGCTTAGTACAGTGCTCTGCACACAGTAAGCGCTCAATAAATACAATTGATGATGATGATGATGATGCTGTACATACGTGGCCAGTCAGTACTGCTCAGAGTGCTACTAAAACTGTGAAAATGCTTCTTAAACATGAACTGTAAAGGAGCATATATAAACCTCAGTCCTGGTCCTGGTTGGTCTGTCCTAATAATAATAATAATAATGGCATTTATTAAGTGCTTACTATGTGCAAAGCACTGTTCTAAGTGCTGGGTCTGTACAAGGTAATCACTTGTCCCATGTGGGGCTTGCAGGCTTCATCCCCATTTTACAGATGAGGGAACTAAGGCCCGGAGAAGTGAAGTGACTTGCCCAAAGTCACACAGCTGACAATTGGCGGAGCTGGGATTTGAACCCATAACCTCTGACTCCAAAGCCCAGGCTCTTTCCACTGAGCCACGCTGCTTCTCCAACAGTGTGGCAGCTGCTTTCCGTGTTTTCCAGGGTTTCGGGCCAAGGTCGCCCAGCATGCTGCTCCTCTGTTATTATTATTAATAATAATGAAGATATTTGTTAAGAATATTCAGCCCATATATGACTATACAGCTGCATGTGTGAGGAACCAGAAGAAGAGAAGCAGCGTGGCTTTAGTAGATAGACCACGGGCCTAGGAGTCAGAAGGACCTGGATTCTAATCCTGCCCCGCCACGTCTGCTGTGTGATCTCGGGCAAGTCGTTTAACTTCACTGGGCCTAAATTCCTTCATCTGTAAAATGGGGATTGAAAGTGTGAGCCCCCTGTGGGACAGGGACTGTGTCCAACCTGATTAACTTGTATCTACCCTAGTGCTTAGAACAGCGCTTGGCACATAGTAAGCACTTAACAAGTACCATTATTACTTGGCTTTCCAAGGCCATCGGGGCTGGGAGGCTGCTGTAGGGAGAAATGCCCAGTTCGACCCGCTTGGGTTGGGCAGCCATAAACTTGATTTCCTGTCCACCACCAGCATAAGGCCCACTTTTGGCCAGCGGGGCAGTCGGGGTTACAGTAGTGGCCGTCCGTCCCCGAGCCCTGTAGCCAACAGTCCAATCAATCAATCAATCAATCGTATTTATTGAGCGCTTACTGTGTGCAGAGCACTGTACTAAGCGCTTGGGAAGTACAAGTTGGCAACATATAAAGACAGTCCCTACCCAACAGTGGGCTCTCTGCTCCTCTGCCACTGCCGTGCTCCCTGTGAGCTGAATAGGGGCAGAAGCCTGGTCCTGGGGGGACAGAATGGAGGATTTGGGCTTGGGAGAGTTAAGCCCAAGCTATTTCCAGAAGGGACCGATGAGATGATAGGATTTGAGGAATGCGAGGCCCTGAAAGTACCTGTGAAGGTATGGAAGGCATATAGGATTTTGGGCATAGTCCCAGGGTTCGGCTTGGCGAATTGGACACTAGGAAAATGGTTTATGCTCCAGGACAGCATGTCAATTGAAAGAGCAGGGCCTAGTGGATAGATCATGGGTCCGAAGGTCAGAAGGACCTGGGTTCTAATCCCAGATCCACCACTAGTCTGCCGAGTGACCACGGGCAAGTCACTTCACTTCTTTGGGCCTCAGTTACCTTATGGATAAAATGGGGATTAAGACTGTGAGCCCCAGGTGAGACAGACACTGTGTCCAACCTGATTAGCTTGTATCTACCCCAGCACTTAGTACAGTGTTTGGCACATAATAAGCACTTAACAAAGACCACGCTACTCCAACCTTTTTGTGAAGCAAAGTAGCTTGGACCACCTGCCATTTACCTTCGGTCTTCACCACTGATGATAATGCCCGAAGCGTTTCTTCAGGATTAGCGTGAGCAGGGAGTCCGCTGATCCCAATCCAGCACTAATCCCCAGAAAGTGGCCCTGGCCAAGGTCATCATTGCTTTTACAGAGATATAGGAAAAAAAAAACGGATCTCTGGGAATACCGATTCCATATTTATAATCTCGAAGGGGGCAGAATCGACAATGACCTGAAATAGTAGTGGTTTAACTGGCTGAAAAAAAAATCCTCCTTTGGTTTTTGTTTCTAAATAGAGTGGGCCCAAGTGTTTTGGAAAGACCTTGGTACTCACATTGCCACGGTGTTGTTTATGCTAGGCATTTTAACTTCAGATAGTATACTGGTCCAGTGAATGTCACACCTCCGCCTAGCATGAGAATGGGAAACAGGGTGGGCTAATTTCTGGAAATTCTAGGCACAGGTTGAGGTTTTCCCAAGATGGATGGTCAGCCTACTCACCAGTTCTATTTTCCAACTCTCTCATTATCTTTGGGACTTGGCAATGAATCAACTCATCTTCTCTACTGTATCTTAAATTATGGAGCCCGAAATTGACACACTCCTCTAAAAACAGTCTGGCCAGTAGTGAAGATAATGGCAGGATGACTTCATAGCTTTTCCATTCTATTCTCCTGTTTTTACACCCTAGTATTATGCCTGCCTTTTTTCAACAATGACGATATTCTTGTTCAGTTTGCAGCCCTAAATCATTTTGGCCAGATTTGTTCCCTGTTAGTCTGTGTTTAGAATTTATACAGTTATTTTGTCCTCCACAAACTAATCCCAGTTTACCTTCGTTTTGTTGGTTTCTCCATCTTTTCAAGCCCTTTTTGAATTCTGTCTCCCTCCTCCAAGAGATACCCACACATCCCTTGTTTGTCCCTGCCCCCTAAGCTTGATGTCACTGACAAACTCTCTGAGCTTGTATTCCTTGGCAGCATGGCCTAGTAGATAGATCAGGGGCCTGGAAGTTAGAAGGACCTGGATTTTAATCCTGGCTCCACCACTTGTCTGCCGTGTGACCTTGAGCAAGTCACTTAACTTTTCTGTGCCTCAGTTGCCTTATCTGTAAAATGGGGATTAAGACCGTGAGCCCGATGTGGGTCATGGACTGTGTCCAGTGTGAGCCCGTCTTTTAGACTGTGAGCCTGTTGTTGGGTAGGGACCGTCTCTATATGTTTCTAACTTGTACTTCCCAAGTGCTTAGTACAGTGCTCTGCACACAGTAAGTGCTCAATAAATATGATTGAATGAATTTGTTTCTAGCTTAGTACGGTGCCTGGTACATATTCAGCACTTAATAGATACCATGAAAAACAAGCAAACCAAAAAAAAACCCAAAACTCTGGAGACTTTTTCCTGAAGTTGACAGCCAGGACCATTGCTAATGGTTCTGTTGCTATCGATTCAGTCAGTAATGCATAACTATAACACTTGTGTACCTCAGCTGAATTTCCCTGCTTCTTACTGAGCCTGAATCGAAAGCTTTTGCTTCCTCTCGATCCACAAGGGGATATGTCACTGAAGGAGAACAGATTAGTTTGATGGGATAATAATGACGGTATTTGTTAAGTGATTACTATGTGCCAAGCACTGTTGTAAGCGCAGGGGTAGATATAAGGTAAGCAGGTTGTCCCACGTGGGGCTCACAGTCTTTATCCCCATTTTCCAGATGAGGTAACTGAGGCACAGAGAAGTTAAGTGACTTGCCCAAAATCACACAGCTGACAAGTGGCGGAGCCGGGATTAGAACCCATGACCTCTGACTGCCAAGCCCGGGCTCATTCCACTGGGATGCCCTTCCCTGATTGATGTGCATGATGGAGGCTGTTTGTGTGGCTGCGTTAAGGATGAGGGAGTTGTGATTTGCTGAGATTTTACCCCCATTTGGTGTGTGTGCCAGAATCTAGACTACTTTCCACAGCCAGTTGGTCCAGATCCTAGACGGGAGGATCATAATCTCTGCCCCAGGGACAATTTCCATCCCCCATGGACTCACCCATGATACCGAGTGACTGTATGAAGTGAGGTTGTGGAGAAGTGAAGTGTCTTGTTCTGTTGTCAGGAGTTGATGAAGATACTCAGGAATACTCAGGCATGGAACAGCCCCGAGTTGAGACTGAACAGGAGGTGTCTAGCAAGAATTACTTAAACTGGCCCTCTACCCAAAGTCACTCATGATGCTTAAATTCACGGTACTTTGGAATTATCCTAGAGAAAATCAGTTTTCTGGCTTCCATTCAAAACTCACCAACTCGCTGGGCTTTAAGATAATGTTGCCCTTTAGAAGATCGTGTGTTTAATATTTAAGAAAAATAAAACCATTTGTCTAGCTTGGGAAGTTCCTATTCTCTCCAGCAGCCTTGCCAAAGTGGGAAGCAAATTAGCACCGGCCTGGGAGCCAGAGTACCATGGTTCTAATCCTGGCTCTGCCACTTGTCTACTGTGTGACCTTGGGCAAGTCACTTCACTTCTCTGAGCCTCAGTTACTTCATTTGCAAAATGAGGATATAAGACTGTGAGCCCCATATTGTGACATCATCATCAATCGTATTTATTGAGCGCTTACTGTGTGCAGAGCACTGTACTAAGCGCTTGGGAAGTACAAGAATGGTTTGAAAAGAAGAAGAAAGAAGAAAGGAAGAATGATTACATTTAAAATTACTCACGGAAGATGTCTCAGATGCAAGGTCACCCCTGATGCGGAAGCCGTCTGAGATCTGGGTGCCGTTTCTTTTCAGAGCTTTTGACATGGACTTGTGTCCAACCCGATTATCTCATATCAACTCCAGCGCTTAGTTCAGTGCCTGTCACACAGTGGGCGCTTAACAAAAATCATTTTAAAAAGTGGCCTACTTACCCAGCTGTCACCAGGATTACCCAAAGTCCTCTCCATCTGCGTCCCTTCACCACCTGTGTCTTGCCAGTGACACTCTTAGACAATATAAATCTCAAAGGGTCTGAGTTAGATTTGATCCTTTTGTTTCAGAAGCTGAGTAGCCATGTCAGGCAACCAGTCTTAAATACAGATATAGAAGATGTGTATACAGACAATTGCTCCATACTGGCAGGACAGAACACAGAGCATAAACACCCAACAAATGAGCTTGTGGCAGAACTTAATATGGTAAACTGTCTGGGAGCTACGATGGGGGCAACTTCGCCTGCTGCGGGACTGCTGTCCAGTACTTTCTGCGCTTAGAGGTCCAGGGTAGACCACGCGAGCCCCTTGCTGAGTTGTAAATGTCTCTGGCCTCTCCCAGCCATGACTCCTGCACATCTAGCAAAAGACAGACCAATATATCAAGTTGAAAAATATGAAGGAGGCGGGGAATATCAATCTGGAATATTTGTCAATGGAATGGGTATTTTGGATGAGGCGTCGGCCTACGTGTCCCTTTAGGCCTTTTTTCCGGGATGAGTTTGATTCATTGCTCAGGGCCAAGTGAACCGCTATCTTATCCTGCCTTTCTTCCTCAGTCACTACTTGGCCTCTTGGATACCCGGCCAGGCTGTTGGCTTCAGATTCACTGTAGTTCCCATCCAGCATCATGGTTTTTGAATGAAGCATTCCGCACATGCAAGGGAACTGAGGAGTCAAATGAGCAGAAGAGGAAAGTCAGGCATGGCATGAACTGAGAAAAGACAAAAGCAGGGCTTATTTTTTTAAGAGAAGAACCACATCGCTGTGTGCTAGCTGAGGGCCTGAGTGAAAAACCAGTGATGCTCTTGGGTCTTTTATAGAAGGTAAGTGGGAGGGCAGATTAAGCTGACAGTTGTGGAAGGGGTGGTGTGGGGAGGGTTGGATTCATGACTATCACTGACCTACTGTACGGACAAGTCACATAATTTGAGTCTGAACTTGTGTCCGGGTGAACATATCAGGCTTGTGAGCTAAGACACACCTATTTCTTCTCACATTACATCGTGCTGTATTCAAACAAGATCCTCATGGTTGGAAGAATGATCCTTAATTGTCAACAGAGTTCTAGCCAAAATACATAGTGAAAATCTGCATTATGGCCAAACTGAGGCCGTTTCTTTACCCCTTCTTAGTTTAGGCTCTATAAAGTCCCAGAATAGACCACAGAATTCCTCTGCTATAGGTTCATCCTAATGCACTTGGGAATCCCGTGATTTAAATCTGTTCTTTTGCTCCAGGGACCAACAAGACCTGTAGCTGTGTGGTTGAGACTGGAACCTCTTTGTAAACTCTTTAGTGATTTAAGATTTCCTCTCTACCTTCCTCTTAGGAATATTGGCATGGTTGAATTGGTTCTGAGAGCAAAGGGGCATTTTTCCCCGAGGAAGTCTTTGGAGGAGAAACCCCAAGCATCCTACTTCAGGACCCAGGGCTCCTCTCTGCTCTATTCTCTGCCCCTTCCACCTAAGTATAATCAGTCCAGGCTTGAACCTTAGACCAAGGGGAAGACAAACTCACTGTGGGGAAGGGAAAAAAAGTGTTTCGCACCCTGTCCCTCGGCTTCCTCTCCTTGTGCTCCTGGACGGTGGTCAGGTAGTTCACCGCCGCGTATTCGAGCACCGAGAGGAACACGAACACGAAGCTGACCCAGAGGTAGATGTCCACGGCCTTGATGTAGGAGACGCGGGGCATGGAGGCGTTCACGCCCGTGATGATGGTCGACATAGTCAGGACCGTCGTGATACCTGGGAAAATCCCCAGGCACGGTTACCTTGGGCACTGAGCTCACAACAGCCTTCCTGTTTAAACTGGATTCTCATCCCAAACTTTACTTCTACATGTCAGTTTCAAAGAGTTAGAGAAGCCTAATGGGTAGAGCATGGGCCTGCGAGTCAGAAGGACCTGGGTTCTAATCCTGACTCTGCCTCATCTGCTGTGTGACCTTGGGCAACTCACTTAATAGTCAAGTGACCTGCTCAAAGTCACACAGCAGGAAACAGAACTAGGATTAGAACCCAGGTCCTCCGATACCCAGACCCGTGCTCTTTCCACTAGGCCACACTGCTTCCCTGTGTTCAAACACAGACATTAAAATGATGACCAAACAAACACCATACAGTAACCTTCTGCCTAGCAAAGTATCCTCAGTGTATCTACGGAGGAGCATCTTTTGTCTTATAATTCAGAAAGGGAATCTGAGGCTGGGGGATTAAATTCTTAGAATCAGTAAATCTATGATAAAGACAAGGCAGCTAAATTTCATCCCACTAGAGAACCTTCTATCTTCATGAAGTAAGCTTGTTTTTTTTCCCATAGTATTTGTTAAGCACTTACTGTGTCAAATACTGTTCTAAGGGCTGAGATAGATACAGCATAAACAGGTTGGACACAATCCCTGCCCCACATAGGATTCATGGTCTTAATC
The DNA here is from genome assembly GCF_015852505.1 of Tachyglossus aculeatus. Lineage (NCBI taxonomy): Eukaryota > Metazoa > Chordata > Mammalia > Monotremata > Tachyglossidae > Tachyglossus > Tachyglossus aculeatus. The sequence goes on from NC_052084.1 coordinate 32,725,880, forward strand.
CCCATTTTAACAGATGAGGTCACTGAGGCCCAGAGAAGTTAAATGACTTGCCCAGGGTCATACAGCAGGCAAGTGGTGGACTCATTTTGAGCAGGGAACATGTCAAACACGTCTACCAACTTTGTTATGTTCTCCCCCAAGTGCTTAGCACAGTGTTCCACACACAGTAAATGCTCAATAAATTCCATTGATGATGAAGAAGCAGAAATCTTTCTCCTCAATAGTTGAAAAAAAAAGTCCCAAATTTGGGCAAGGCTCTTACCCAGGGAGACCCTGGCAGGTACCGCTCTGCGATCGATCCAGAAGGACACCCAGCTCAGCATGACCATCAGGGTGGCGGGGAAGTAGGTTTGGAGCAAGAAGAAGAAGATGTGGCGACGCAAAGTGAAGTTGATGTACAGGCGGTTGTACCACCCTGTGGGACAGAGAATAGGTCAATCAATCAATCAATCAATCAATCATTGGTCTATCTTGAGTACTTACTGTGTGCAGAACACTGTACGGAGCACTTAAACTTGAGAGACATTCAGCCAATGCCAAATCTGTCTTGCCCTCCTCTCCCGCACACAGCTCTGTTTGGCAGCTTCACTTGCACAGAATTTCCAATAGATTAAATAACAATCAGGAAATATGAAGAGTTTTGATCTGTCAGAACCTTAATTGCCACAAGCATAAAGTGGTTTCTTAGACAATATCTCATTTGTCCTCACAACATCTCTGAAAGGTAGATAAGGGCAAGGACTGTTTTTCCATTTTATAGGTGAAGAATTGGAGGTTGAGGAGTCAGTGGACCTGAGTTCTAATTTCTGATCTGCCACTTGGCAGCTGTGTGACTTTGGGCAAGTCAATGAACTTCTTTGTGCCTCAGTTTCTTCATCTGTGAAGGATTCAGTACCTATTTTCCCTCAAACTGTGAACCCCATGTGAGACAGGAACTGTGTCCGATCTGATTGTCTTGAATCTGTCCCAGCAGTTAGTGTAGTGCTTGACACATATTAAGTGATTAACAAATACCACAATTAAAATTATTATTTTAAGCAAATTGTGAAGGTCACACACCAGGCTAGGGGCAGAGCCAGGGTTAGAATCTACATCTCCTGCCCTCAATCAGAGCGGGGTTTTTTCAGTATTCTACATAACTGCCCTGGATTAAAAAATGATAACTGTCAGTAAGGACTTGAGGCATTTGGTATTTTTGGGTCACAACAGGACAGAGGAACTCAGATGTGAGTAACTCCTAACACTAACTCTGGTGAGTCTCACCCTCTCCCAATTTAACCTAGGGCAAAGTCCTTCTGACTCCTAGACTCGTGCTCTATCCACTGGGCCCGGCTGCTTCTGGGTTCTTTGTTTTGGAAGAATCACCAAGACCTGTAGTACTTATTAAGGGTTTACTATTGCCAAACACTGTTCTAAGCACTGGGGTAGAGATACAAGATAATCATGTTGGTCCCAGTCTCAGTCCCACATACGGTGCACAGTCTAGGTAGGAGGGAGAACAGCTACTGAATCCCCACTTTACAGATAGCAATAAGAAGAAGAAGAATGGTATTTGTTAAGTGCTTACTATGTGCCAGGCACTGTACTAAGCCCTGGGGTGGATACAAGCAAATCAGTTTGGGCACAGTCCCTGTCCCACCTGGGGCTCAAAGTCTTAATCCCTGTTTTACAGATGAGGTTATCATATCTCTGGGCAGACCACCCCACCTCTGTGGCAATTCTAACTATACAAGAACCCCTTTAAACAACTGCGGCACTCTCCCAAGACAGCACTGTCGGTACAAACATTTCCAGGGATGTATGTAAGTATCGAGGTGCTAGAGAATTTTCCAGAAGGGGTTGGAGTGCACCCCTCTATTTCTCATTGACAGAAAAATTCCCTGTTGCTGATTTCACTGTGGATAACTAGAAATAGCAGCGAAAGTAAGGTACCCGTGCTACTGTAGAAAGCAAGCCTGGAAGTGGTGTGGAATTTCTGAATGAGAAACTGAGACAGGGAAATCTTCTCATCGGTTTTTAACGATTCGTCCCCATTTTTCCAATAGAGCATCAGATCTTCATCTGTGTAGGCATCTTAGAGGGAGAGGAAAAAAAATGGGATGGTTTGATACCTTTGCTTTTATAAGAAATTGAAATGACATTAAAACCACTGGTCTACTAGGGCCTCAGAGTGCATTATGCCCACGGTTTGGTCCCATCGGCCCCCCAAAAAGAGAAATAACACAAAAGAGCCATCTGGGAGGGCTTAGAATAAAAAGTAAAGTGGCAACTTACAGCTTTCCAACTCCAAAGAACAAGTCTGCGTGTCCAAGGGAAAGTGGCTAAAGTCCATGTTACACATTGCAGTTACTGTAATCCTAAACAATGCAAAAATCGGATGAGTCCTTAAAAGAGAATTATTGGTACAGCGCTCTGCAAACTGTAAGCACTTAAAAACCATTGATTGATTGATAGATTGGCTTCAAGGGTCTCCATTAGCTGGCTCCCTCGCTATCTGCTTCTTCTTCCACTCCACCCTGCTCCTCCCATGCAAACCTTAGAACTCCTTTGCTCTCATCAGTGCTGCTTTCAACTCATTGCCCATGCTTTCCCCCACTCTTGCAAATAATAATAATAGCATTTATTAAGTGTTTACTATGTGCAAAGCACTGTTCTAAGCGCTGGGGGAGGTTACAAGGTAATCAGGTTGTCCCATGTGGGGTTCATAGTCTTAATCCCCATTTTACAGATGAGGGAACTGAGGCACAGGGAAGTTAAGTGACTTGCCCAAAGTCACACGGCTGACAATTGGCAGAGCCGGGATTTGAACCCACGACCCCTGACTCCAAAGCCCGGGCTCTTTCCACTGAGCCACACTGCAAATCCCACCGCCCCACCTTAGCGTTGCCAAACCATATCCCTCCCTTCTTTGAAAGTCCTTCTAAAAAGCCACCTCCTCCAGGAGGTCGTTCTTTGTTAACCATCACCATCCTGATCGGCCACTTCGGCACCCATGGAGGCATCTGTTCATTTGTACTGATTTGTTTATCCACTTTTAAAAATGACCCTTTTTGGTTCTTACGGTTTTAAACTATTGTATAGGATATTTAGCAATTTAAGCCCTCTTGTCTTTCCTATTATATTGTAAGCTCCTCGAGGGCAGGGATTGCTTCTTAAATTTCTTTTGTATGTTCTCCAAATGTCTAGGACAGTGTTCTGCCCTCAGTAGGTACACAAGCCATATTCTTAACGGACTGAATGACAGCAGAAGGCAAACATCACGAATGAGATAGTAAAAGATAAAGAATCTTCTTGGATTTACTATACAAGGTTTTATAAGGCTCACAGTCTTGATCCCCATTTTACAGACGAGGTAAATGAGGCCCAGAAAAGTGAAGTGACTTGTCCAGAGTCACAAAGCAGGAAAGTTGTGGAACCGACACTAAAACCCAGGTCCTTCTGACTCTCAGGCCTGTGCTCTTTCCAATAGGCCATGCTGCTTTTGGGTACTCAGATAAATCACTTAACCTGTCTGGGCCTCAGTTTTCTTATCTGTAAAATGGGGATAAGAAAATGGGGATATATATATCTACTAGGCTGCACTGCTTCCAGTGCTGCTTACTGTGTGCAGTTAAGTGATTGGGAGAGTATAGTACTTGGGAGAGAAGCAGCATGGCCTAGTGGAAATAGTACAGACTTGGGTGCCAGGGGACCTGGCTTGTAATCCTAGTTCCGCCACTTGTCTGCTGTGTGACCTTGGGCAAGTCACTTCACTTCTCTGTGCCTCAATTACCTCTTCTGTAAAATGGGGATCAAAACTGCGAGCTCTATGTGAGACAGGAACTGTGAGTGACCCAATTATCTTGTACAGTACCTAGCACTTGGTCCTTAAATACCACAATTATTATTATTATTACAATACAACAGAGTTGGTAGACGCATTCCCTGCCCACAGGGAATTTACAGTCTAGATGGGGGAAAACTAAGGAACGCTTCCAAAATTTGCATGTCATCTTCTTCTCCAGCATTTATTTATTTTGCCTTTCTCTGGCCACTGAGCTCAATATCGAGCCGAGGTGTAGCATCTTTCTAGCTACCGGTTTGTCTTCCCAGCAATCACTTTGGCCTCGATGGTTTTGTTTGGACAGTTCAGTCTCCATCACACTGAGCCATATTGGAGCACGTGAACATCTAGTTTAACCGCCCCCATTTTCGCTCCAGGAATGTCAGTCGAAACCTTCCGAGTCGGAAAACCACCGGGAACGCAAACGGCGACATTTTACCTCATGCTGTAGAGAACGTGGCCGTCTGGGAACACCCTAAGCATGATGTTTTCAGTGGTGGTGTCATGAATGAAAGACCTTTTGGAGTGAACGAAGAAGACATCGGGAACCCAGATCTTTTTCACTAGCCGGCCGTCAAACGTCATGCTCTTGTTAGTAGTGCTGGGGAATGAAAGGCGTTCATCCTTCCAGTAGTGCCTGAGGTAGAGAGTCATGGTGAAGTCCTGCATTGGGAAGAGGAAGAGCCGTCAGAAAGAGCTGAAAATGATTCTCTCCCAGTGTAGGTAAGATATAAGCAAAGCCACGCCGGGTCTGACCAGTGGTAGTATTCCTTGTGGGGTAGTGGCAATAGGATGAGTGGAGAAATCATGTGATGTTTGGCTTTCCGGACATCAAGCCTAATAGTTGTCCCTAATGTGGGACAACCTTATTACCTTGTTTCCCCCCCAGCGCTTAGAACAGTGCTTTCCACACAGTAAGCGCTTAACAAATGCCATCATTATTATTACTATTAACAATGGTTAGGGATGGGTTGTCTAGCAGCCTTAACTTTTTTTTTTATGGTATTTGTTAAATGCTTACGATGTGCCGGGTGCGGTACTAAGAGCTGGGGTAGAGACAAGCTAATCGGGTTGGACACAGGCCACGTCCCATGCGGGACTCAGAGTCTTAATCCCCATTTTACAGATGAGGTAAATGAGGCTCAGAGAAGTGAGGTGACTTGCCCAGAGTCACACAGCAGACAAGCGGGGGAGCCGGCAATAGAACCCAGGTCCTTCTGACTCCCAGGCCCGTAGCTGTTTTTGGGTAACCTTGGGCAAATCATCATCATCAATCGTATTTATTGAGCGCTTACTATGTGCAGAGCACTGTACTAAGCGCTTGGGAAGTACAAATTGGCAACATATAGAGACAGTCCCTACCCAACAGTGGGCTCACAGTCTCAAAGGGGGAGACAGAGAACAAAAGCAAACATACTAACAAAATAAAATAAATAGAATAGATATGTGCAAGTAAAATAAATAGAGTAATAAATATGTACAAACATATATACATATATACAGGTGCTGTGGGGAAGGGAAGGAGGTAAGATGGGGGGAAGGAGAGGGGGACGAGGGGGAGAGGAAGGAAGGGGCTCAGTCTGGGAAGGCCTCCTGGAGGAGGTGAGCTCTCAGTAGGGCCTTGGGCAAATCATTTAGCCTGTCTTGGTCTCTACCTGTAAAATAGAGATTAAAAAACCTGTTTTTACTACCCAATAGATTCGATCCCAATGTGTAATGGGGACGGTGTCTGCTCTGAGAATTTTGTTCTCTACCCCAGTTCTTAGCATAGGGTTTGGCGCACAGTGCCAAGCACTAAGTATAGTTTTATTATTGTTGTGACTTAGAATCCCCATGCCTGAGTTAACCATTCCTGGATGCTGACAGAGTTCAGCTTGCCCCTCTGTGGGCCATGGATTGTCCCTGGTCAGAAAACCAGTAGGCAGGATAGGTTTCATTTTGGAAATATTTCTGACAATGATAGAATGACCATTTTATACTAGAAAGTATTTTCTTCACCTTTCCCCTGTCCAGTACAGATATTGCACCAGACACCTTTATAACTGGTCATTTTAAGTTCCCTAAGCCTTTCTCCACCTTGACTTCTGCCGCCAAGTTCTACAGCTCGGAAGCGGCGCCCATGTTCAGAAGAAACTGAGAGGGGAATAACCAAGGTTATTACCCCTTTCTAGACTGTGAGCCCACTGTTGGGTAGGGACTGTCTCTATATGTTGCCAACTTGTACTTCCCAAGCGCTTAGTATAGTGCTCTGCACACAGTAAGCGCTCAACAAATTTGATTGATTGATTGAATACAAAACCTCCAGACCGAGTGGGTCAGGGCCCCATTTGGAAGAAAACTCTAGGTTAGATGGTCTTCTCCCAAATGTTTTGTGTGTCACCATGATGGTACAGTACACTCCACGCCCAGCGCTACACAGATAACGTGACCAACATCCCAGTGAGTCAATCGCTGCCCTATTTAATGACCACTGTGGTGGTGGAGTGGAACACTGGCATCAAACTTGGACTAGAGAAACAGCTCAATACCAAGGCCCAGGGGAGACACGGAGCAAGGCTGGACAGGCACGGGGGAAATCGTTTTAGTAAATTTTTAATTTACTCAAATCCCACCCAGGCAACAGAAGGTAGAACTACTTTAAGGAGGGATACCGTCTAGTGAGCCTGCTGAGGAGACAAGCTTCATCTCAACTGGCTGAAACAAGGAAGAAGTTGATGTAACAAGGAAGAGGTGATGTTACAAGGTTGTTACGTACCATATCGACCTCCGAAATGCTGTCCAAGCTTTCTACCTGCACATCCACCCCAACTGGAATTGCAGGACCTGTAGAAGAGGCACATGGAGATATTGAAAGCCGAGGTATTTTAGTTCTGTGTGAACCTGTCAGGCTGAACACTCTTACTATTTCCAGTGGTCCTGGATCTGTGATTATTTGGTGAAAAGAGAGAATTTTCCAGCAATCAAAGCAGTGTTTTCACCACTGACTATTGTAAAGAGTCCCTGAGATTTTCAAACCTCAGTTTCTGCACCTTTTGAAACTGGATTCATACGAATTCTTTTTGATTAATTGATACTAGTACTAATTTATACTAATACTGATTGACTAATAATCCTAACTCTACTTCATTGGTGTGCGTGAGGGTTTTTTGGGAGTACTTGCGATGCACCAGGCACTGTACTAAGTGCTGGTGTAGATACAAGATAGGTTGGACATAGTCCCTATCCCACATGGGGCTCACAGGTTACCTAGCAGGCAGTAGGGTTTTAATCCCCATTTTACAGGTGAGATAACTGAGGCACAGAGAAGTTAAATGACTTGCCCAGAGACATGCAGCAGGCAAGTGCCAGAGCCTGGATTAGAACCCAGGTCCTCTGACACCCAGGCCCGGGCTTTTTCTACAAGGCCTCTCTGCTTGATGGGGTAGATGACATACTGTTGGTAAAGGGCCTGGGGCTTAGTTAATATCATCGGTCGTCTATTGGATTTGTTCAGTTAGATCTTAGAAGTAAATCTCAGACTTCAAATGCATCCAGAAACTCCTCACTTGTATAGGTTTCCAACAAACCCCCTGAACGGTCACGGTCCAGCTGAGACATCTCTCAGGTCAGCACCCCATAGTATTTATTAAGCACTTCCTTTGTGCCAAAGCACTGTGCTAAGTACTGGAGTAGATGCAGATAATCAGATCAGAAACAATCCCTTCCCCACACAGGACTCATCATCAAAAATGTTGCGATAACTGATACCTTATCCCCATTTTACAGATGAGGATACAGAGGCCCAGAAACTTGCTCAGAATGATTTAGTCGTCCAGCAGCGGAGGTGGGATTAGAAGCCTGGTTTCTTGCCCCTCCTTTTTTTTTTTTTAACGGTACTTAGTCCTGTGCTGTTTTCACTAGGCCACAAAGTACACTTCAGGGCAGATGGATTGGAGTCAAAAAGTCAGTTGAGAGGTTTTTCTTATTTTTCTTATCTTTCCCTTTTCCCTTAAGCTTCTCTAAGTGCTATTAAAATGATTTACAATCCAGTAAGGTCTTACATGACATATGATCATTTTCAGAGATTAAAACACTGAAACCCAATTTCCCAATTTCCCCCATTAAGTGCCAGGCGATCTGCAAGCTTAAAACCAGGCTGTGCTGCAACTCAATAAAGCAATATCAATCAATCAATCATATTTATTGAGCGCTTACTGTGTGCAGAGCACTGTACTAAGCGCTTGGGAAGTACAAATCGGCAACATATGGAGATACTGTGACAACCGATAAAACATCTTTGTTTTGTTGTCTGTCTCCCCCTTCTAGACTGTGAGCCCGTTGTTGGGTAGGGACCGTCTCTATATGTTGCCAACTTGTACTTCCCAAGCGCTTAGTACAGTGCTCTGTACACAGTAAGCGCTCAGTAATTAGGATTGAATGAATTGAATGAACTGCCCAGAAATCTCTTCCTTGGAGCCATGACTTTCGGATCCCACAGGCTGCTCACTGGGATGGGGAACTGTTTCAGGGAAGGATACCTTCCAAGGAAGGCATAGCACCTTGCCTGTACTGTGTCATTCCCGTTGAAGAGTAATTCCCCCGCAGCACACACCCTGACACCCTGAATGCATGGTCACTTCATTTCCTTATTAAAAATAAAGAAAGCTCCATTCTGTCTGACTGTTTGGAGAATGCATGGACTGGGGACAAGGTCAGCTGTTCTAACTTCCATTTTGGGATGATTGAAGACTAGCTCTAGGGATTTGTGAAAGGAACGCTGCAGATTCAGGGAATTCTGCATTTTCTGTCCGTAAGGCGTGTCGCCAAGCCTTTTCACAGCAGCTTCTTGATGTATAACGAGGTCACCCCAGATTTATCATGAAACTGCCAGCGTGGAAACACAACTGTCATAATATCCACTGAATTGTTTGTATAAAAGGAATATCCTTTACTATCTCTTTTGCTCCAGTAACCACTGATCCTAGCCCTGATATGGATCAGGTGCAGATGAGTCAAGCACCTCTTATCGACTGCCAGCATATTTCCAGGAACATTTGTTCAATAATAATCAAAATTGTGGTATCTGTTTGTTAGATACTATGTGCCAAGCTTTCTAATCCCGGCTCTACCCCTTGTCTGCTGTGTGACCTTGGGCAAATCACTTAACTTCTCTGTGCCTCAGTTACCTCATAACTTGGAAAGTACAATTCAGCAACAAATAGAGACAATCCCTACCCAACAACGGGCTCACAGTCTAGAAGGGGGGAGACAGCACTGTACTAAACGCTGGGATATATACAACATAGACAGATTGGACACAGTGCTTGTACCACATGGGGCTCACCCTCTAAAGAAGAGGAAGAACAAGTATTTCATTCCCATAATGGGGAAACTGGGGCACAGAGAAGATCAGTAACTTGCCCAAGGTCTCAAAGCAGACAAGTGGTGGAGCCGGGAGAAGAACCTACGTCTCTTGACTCCTAGGCCTGTGCTCTTTCCACTAGATTAGGCTGCTTCCCTACCAGTTCTGGCCCAAACCAAGGGCAAGCATTAATCTATCCTTTTTGCAAATGAATTGGTGACCAGTGGTTTTAAATTCAACATCTTTGAAGCCATTTTCAGCAAGGCATTAGGTGACAGAAATTGCAAGGTGAAAATTCACAACGGTCCCAATCCCTCTCGCTAATGGTATACCTCCTTTTTTCTAGCTCCCACCAACTCTACTTGTGGTTCTTCTTGTTCCAAGACTGAAAAGAATTCATTCATTCAATGGTATTTATCGAGCGCTTACTGTGTACAGAGGGCTGTACTAAGTGCTTGGAAAGTACAATTCGGCAATAAAGAGAGAAAAATCCCCGCCCACACCAGGCTTACAGTCTAGAAGGGGAGCGAGCTACCCAACAGCTCTCCAGCCTGGATCTGGGCAAGCAGGGTCACAGATTGGCACCAGCCTCCCTCCCTCTTTCCCCAAACCAGAGAGGTGAATACATCTCTGAAGTGACTTGCCCAAGGTCACACAGCAGACAAGTGGAGGAGCGGGGATTAGAATCCATAACCTTCTGACTCCCACGCCAGTTCTCTACCCACTCGACCATGCTGCTGACGATGGGGAGCTGAAGCCTTCTGAAATCCACTTCTTCCTTGGATTTTATTCAAGTAAAACAATCCATAGGAGGTTTTTGGAGAGGCGTTTCAGTGTCCCTCTTTCAAATGAATCAAATCTTTTCTGGAAGAAGGGCCATTTCGGTAACAAATCGCAACCCTTTGTTTATCATGAGCTGAAGTTTCCTCACTCCTGTATATTCACTTCTCGTTAGGACCGACTACGGAAACGTTTTTCTTTAGAGGAGAAATTTACCTGAGAAGTGGAAGGGGAACATTGCCCTCCTGGAGTCCCAGAGAATCAGACAGTTGTTGCTGCCCAAGAATCCTCCATGTTAACCCTTCCAAAAACAATGAAAATCTAATTGCAATAAAGGGAATAAAATTCCTACCTCCGAAGGCTGGCCTCATTGTAAAATCATGATCATCTACTCTCAGGAGCTGTTCGGTCTTTCCTTTTTGAGTTTTAGTTATGTCATGATTCTTCTTGAATATGTGACTGCAAAGACAAATAACAAAACCTCTTCCGTTTGGGATGCGAAATGACACCATAGTTCACAGATTCATTATTATTATTATAATTATTGGTATTTGTTAAGTGCTTACTATGTGCCAAGCACTATTCTAAGCGCTGGGGGTAGGTACAAGGTAATCAGTTTGTCCTACATGGGGCTCACAGTCTTAATCCCCATTTTACAGATGAAGTAACAGCCACAGAGAAGTTAAGTGGCTTGCCCAAGGTCACACAGCAGACAAGTGGCAGAGCTGGGATTAGAACCCACGTCCTCTGCTGTGACCTTGGTTAGGAACTGTAAATCACTGGGAAGATGGCAGAAGGGTCACTTCAGATTACCTGGAGGAATTATTACATCTTCTTACCTGAACTTGGTGATTTCCAGCTGCTCCGCCCATCTTCTCCTCCGGTGCTTCTTGCTCTCCCCAAGGAGGATCAGGCATAAAATAAATAGGAGTTTCGTGAAATGAGGCATTTTGTGGGGTTCTGGGACAAGACCAGTGCTCTCCCGGAACCGCTGGCTGGCCAACTCTGCCCGGGCAGAAGCATTGACTCAACTAATCGGCCCTGGGGGTCACTGTCAGGATGGAATGGGTCTGGCTGACGAGCTGAGCTCCCTCTCTCATGGCTGCTCGGTGACTGGCCATTAGTGACGAAGTTTTTCGGCTCAAACTATGTCTCCCCTGGGTCCTAAACCACAGCTGGGGCTAAAACTGTTATATAAAAAAAAATACCCTTCTGTGTACCAGCTTGATGCTTGGATATTAATCCCCCGACAGGCTGCCTAAAACCAGGCTGCCTCTTTTCATTAGAGCCCTAGCCGTGTGTGGGTGTATATTAGGGGGTTTGTGGTCCAAAATCTCCCGGTAGCCTAAGGCCGTACGTATCTTGGGCCAGTCCACATCTGAGGCAAGAATCCCTTGCCCTGATAATAGCAATGACGATTTGCTTGTATCCACCCCGGTGCATTTAGTACAGTGCCTGGCACATAATAAGCACTTAACAAAAACCATTATAATAACAATAAGGGGTTTTGTTAAGCGCTACTATAATAATAATAATAATAACAATTTTGGTATTTGTGCCAAGGACTGTATTAAGTACAGGGTAGGTACAAGATAATCATGTCAGACACAGTCCTCTGTCACATGGAACTCACAGGGTGTCTGATATTTATTCTTCTTTCTCTACTGTACTCTCCCAAGCACCTAGTACAGGCTTCTGCGGAGTAAGTTCTTAATAAACTCCCTTGATTGATTCTTTCAGAGATTGGAATGTAGTTTTTCCAAAGAGAAAGGCAATGAAGAATTTCAATCAATCAATCGTATTTATTGAGTGCTGTGCAGAGCACTGTACCAAGTGCTTGGGGAAGTACAACAGAGTTGGTAGACATATTCCCTGTTCATAAGGAGCTTACAGTTTAGAGGGGCAGACATTAACATACATAAATAAATCATAATGTAATAATAATATATTATGCAGCAATATAACAAAATAAAATAATTTACAAACATATACATAAGTGCTGTGGGGCTGAGTGGGTAAATACATTTAACCTAAGTATGGAGTCATTAAGTTGTCTCATTCTCAACTCTCCCATCGCTGACGTCTTGCTCACTCTCTCACCCTTCATGCCCAGCAGAACAAAAGCTTTCTTCTTATTTTTAAGCCCTTTGGATATTACATCTATTCCAGGAGGCCTTCCCTGATTAGGGTCTAACATCCCACTTTTTATCTCCCTCAACCACCATTTCAGCCCTTCTACATCAACTAAGCACTCACAAACCCAGTTCACTATTTTCTCATTTTTTAGTATTTAAGCGCTTTACTCTGTGTCAAGCAGGGTTCTAAGCTCTGGGGTAGATACAAGTTAATCAGATTGGACACAATCCCTGCCCACACAGACTCACAGTCAATATAAGAGGGAGCACAGGTATTGAATCCCCTTTTTACAGATGAGGTAACTGGGACCCAGGCAAGTTAAGTGACATGTCCAAGGTCACACACTAGGCAAATGGCAGAGCAGGGGTTAGAACCCAGGTTCTCTTTTTCCCAGGCCAGTGCTCTGTCCACTAAGCCACCGCACTAATTCCTCCCATCTGTAATTTATTTTAGTGCCTGTCTCCCGGCTAGATGATAAACATTCTTAGGGAAGAGATTACATACACTGGTTCCATTGTACTCTCCCAGGACTCTGCGCTCAGTAGGCGCCCAAAACGATTTTGATTGACTAATCAGTAAAAGGAACTTCCATGCTGAGAGTAATGATTAATATAAAATGTTGGTTGGTTGCCTGTCTCCAAAGATGATATCCCAGACGGTGAAATTCACCCCTGGGGGAAGGAATGGCTGAAAAGGCAGTTACTGCCAGATCCTACCTCACTGGGCATACATACGAGCCATTCCTACTGGGACGAGGTGCTTGTTTTTCATTTTTCTTTTAGTACTCCTGCTCCTTCTCCGCTTCTTCCCTCTTGTAAGAGGCATTCCTCTCAGTGCACCACACGAGTCTATCTGTCATTATTGTCTTCCGGCATTCAGCTGTGGGTAGGCAAGACACTGCTAGGATCATTTCAGCATTGAGCAATGAGAGAGGCATTATAGAAGCTTATTGACCTCTCAAACCGTGTCTGTTAACTCAGGTATTACAGAATTTTACTTCCTAACTCGTCAATCTTTCCTGGTGTGCTTGCTCATTTGGGAATCATGGAAAATAAACTGTCATCAGTATTGGAAGAAGAAGAAAAAACCCATTATTTGGCAGGGCCATTTACCCACGCATCAGTGAGGTGAGGATAGAGGTGAGGGGCTTGAGGGGTAGCAGGATTACGGGATTTGAGCTGGCAGTTTCATTTCTGCTGCACTTGCCCCAGAGAAGATCATTCACGGGATAAACGTGAAGCAAACTGAAAAAGAAATCCCGAAGACGGATTCTTTAGAGCAGCTGGAGAGAAACCAGCAGACTTACACTCTTTTGGATAGCTGACAAACATGTACCTCTTACCACGCCCGCCCACCCAGACAGGAGTGGCTGTATGGTTCCAAGCACAGAATGTGTCTCCTAGGGGGAAAGAGGAGAGGCAAGTTAGCAGTAACCAGCACTGACCCACCTTTCCCAAGCAAGAAGAGTTCTGGGAAAATGTGATTTTGATTCATTAAGATGAGACTAAACATTTTCACTCAAGCAGGGAGTTTAGATCAGGTGTCTCATTAAAAATAATGGATGAATGGGGATCTATCCAGTGATCTTTCTTTGGAGTAAAGATTTCACTCGCCTTTTCTATCAAGATTTCTAAATATAACAAAGTTAAAACAACAAAGCCACTGTAAAGGCTTTTTAATTAACAAGTGCACATGAAACTTTTTTTAACGCATTATGTATATTTCCGGAATAATTAAAAGACAATAGCTCTGGGTAAATAATTATATTACATATTTAATAACAACTGGTGCAAGAATAGACATGTGTTTATATAATCAATTTGTAAAAAGCAAGATATACAACTGGTAGAGGAAACATTCAAATTCCAGAATTATCCAATCAAACAACAACAAAAAAATGTTCCACCTGAAGCCTCTCTTTCAGTTAGGAACACAATTTCGTGGGGCTTTTCTCCTAGAACTCTCTTGATAAATGACAGTGATTACAAAACATCAATTCCTTTCCTTAATTAAACACCATTTCAGGGCACAGATTTCTGTGAAAAGAGCCTCGCTCTGAGGTCACCTTTCTCCTTCATTCAAGACCCTGAATTCCACAGCCTCGGGAACAAGGATCCCCAGTCTGCTCTGTCTCCTGGGACTGCCTTTTGAGAAGGGGAGGAGGTGTTGCTTTCGCTAAGTCTCTGCATGCCCCTCACGATTTTGCCTGGATGGAAACATAACGCTCACTACACAGGAACTGGACTATTGGCATTACACGGAACTTCGAAAACACCTTGTATCCAAGGACCTCAAAAGGACTGACATCCAAATGTCACATTTACTCGAAAAGAAGCTGAGGCACAAAAAAAGTGAGTGATTTCTCCACAGCCCCAGCACATCAGTGGTGGGGGGTGGCAGAGGCTAGAACCCAGGCACTGAGCTCAGCCCCTTGAACGAACAACTAGACACTCCCGCTGGACGCAATCAGCAACCAAGTCCGCCTAGAGTCACGTGCCTCATCTATACTGACGTTCATGAGGACCGAAAAAGGGGATAAATACCAAAAAAATCCTTTGTAAACAGTTCTCGTATTATAGCCAATGCAGAATGTTTAATGAAGCGTTCAAGTCACAGCTCTTAAGACAGAAGCGGTATTATTATTCAAAGTCAAATATGTACTCATTGGCCAGGTAGATCCGTCGGAATATAAGAGCTGCCAAGGCTAAAGTCAGGATGATGATCAGGGCGGCCGATCCAGCGTGATCCGTGTTTCGGTTGCCTCCGAGCTGTTGGGTCTGAATCACCTCAGGGGAAGAGGACGCTCGTCTCTGACTGCGCTGTTGCGCGCGGCGTTGGCGAGGGCTCAGGGAGGTGCTCTTCGGCACCGGCGGGGTAAGTTCTGGAAGGGTGGTGGCCGTCTTCTCCTGACTCTCTTGACCCTCGCTCTAAGATAAGAGAGAAACTGATTTAAATGGGTGAGGCAGTGTGCAGTGTTAGTAAATGAACTTGTTGGTAGCTAAATGAGAAAATAAATACGGAGCAGGGCAAGGACACTGGGAGCCGTCCCGGACCCTAAGCCCCAGTCTCGCAACCCGCGCTGATGAGGTTTGCCTAAGGACTTTAAAGTATGGAACAGATAAAATAACTTACTCACAGTCCTCTCTGCTTGATTTCTCAGCCCCAAACTTGCTGCCCTCCAGCAGTAAATCCTGGCTGACCTTGAAGGGCCCCTGTATCTAGCCACTCTGTTTCACTCTCTCAGGAGGCCTTTGTGGACAGGAGACCATTTCCCACCAACTATCTGGCCAGCCACTCAATCAATCAATGGTATTTATCGTGCACTTACTGTGTGCGGAGCACTGCACTAAGCACTTTGGAGGAAACATTACAATATTACAACATTACAATACAGTTGACAGACATGTTCTTGCCCTCAAAAAGCTTACATCAATCAATCAATCGTATTTTAGACTGTGAGTCCACTGTTGGGTAGGGACTGTCTCTATATTTTGCCAACTTGTACTTCCCAAGCGCTTAGTACAGTGCTCTGCACACGGTAAGTGCTCAATAAATACGACTGATTGATTGATTGATTTACTGAGTGCTTACTGAGTGCAGAGCAATGTTAAGTATTTGGGATAGAACAATATAAAAGAGTTGGTAGACAGACCCCCTGCCCACAATGAGCTTGCCGTCTTATTTATCCTGCCACTCCCCATTTTTCTTCTAAATTATACATGGAAGAGTATAACTTACGTTCATAATTTGGAGAATTTTTGGTTTTAAAGATTAATTCTATTTTGTCTACCCCAATCTTAAAATACTCCCTGCTCCCCTATATCCTGATGTCCCAATATTTATTTCCTTCTAAAATCATCATACTATCTCTGGTTTACTGCATTCCACTTTCTTATTGTAATTATTTTTCTTTGCTCATAGAATCCTGAAGGTTCTGATAGTACGGTTCTTGTTTCCTCCTTTCTCCCTCTTCCGGCTCTCGATAGGACAATGCCCATTAGAGCTATTTACTCTAGAATGACCACATGATGTGTTTTCATTTCTCTATTTTTGTCTCTCTCTCAAATTATGTTTTTTTATAACCTTTTGTTCACCTTGTTTTTTCTCTCTCTCAATTCTCCATACAGCAGGACTTCGATTTCTGATCACCTTGGGGTAGGACATAATTCAGATGCTGATATTCTCGATAGTCCTGAGAGACGCTTAAAATGGGCCCGACAATATTCATGCATAATGTTCTACCGGTTGGTAAGATGGGTCTGGGGGAATTTTAGAAGTGGCACGGATAAAGCTCTAGTTTGAGAAAACCGGTACGATGGGTCTGGGGGGAATTTTAGAAGTGGCACGGATAAAGCTCTAGTTTGAGAAATGCAGACACTTGGGTTTCTTTTTTGCAAGGCCAGTAACACTGGCGTTCAGTTTCTTTTTCTCCTCCATCCTTGGCTGTAGACTCACAAAGTTTTTCTCTCTTGAGAATTTACAAACTAAGAAGGGAGACAGTCATAAATTGACATGTGTAGTTAAGAGCGAGAAAACATATGAAAGGTACATGAGCAAATAACTGCAACAGAGAAATACGTGATGCTGATGGTCGTGAAAATAATGACCGTTGGTGTCTTCCCTCGGGAATGACAGATGGAACCTTGGTTCTGAGACTTCGGAACCCAGAATCTGAACAAAGGAATTGTGATGCTAGCTGTTTCCTGGGAGAGACCAACTTTCCCAGGACTAGGCAACAGGCCCATGACTCCTGACCCCTGCATCTCCTCCAAGAGGCCTTCCCTAACAAAGGCCTTATTTCCCCTATCACCTTCCCCTTACCCTCACTATACACTTAGCTGTGAGCCCCTGTATACTCTGCGAGATACTCACCCCAACCTCCTAGCATTTATGCACATATCTTTTACTCTACTGTTTCTCCTGCCTGTAATTTATTTAATGCCTCCCTCCCCGTTACAGCAGCTTACAGTCTGCTGGTGGGCAGGGATCATGTTTATTAATCAATCAATAGCATTTATTGAGCATGTATTATGTGCAGAGCACTGACCTAAGTGCTTACCATTGAACTAATCTATTGTACTTTCCTAAGTGCTTGGTACAGTGTTCTGCACACAGTAAGCGCTCAATAAATGTCATCCATTCATTCGTTCGATCGTATTTATTGAGCGCTTACTGTGTGCAGAGCACTGGACTAAGCGCTTGGGAAGTACAAGTTGGCAACATATAGAGACGGTCCCGACCCAACAACGGGTTCAGTCTGACACTGATTGATTAAAGAATTCTGGGTTACAACAGCTCACGTGGGACAGGGACTTTGTCCAACTCAATTTGCTTGTATCCACCCCACCACTTACAACAGTGCCTGTACTGTAGCACTTAACAAATACCATCATCATTATTATTATTATATTATTAAATCAAGCTACTCACTTTGTAAAATTTATCCCCTCAGTAAAAACATTACACTGACCCCAAACCTGACAAAAATAGGCAGCCTACTACGCTGACTGTACCTAAAGAAGGACAGCGGCTTGGTTTTTCAAAGGATTTTCAGATATATGCATAGTGAGGCAATATGAGATCTGGGAAATTTGATCTTTTAAAACATTAAACTACTTGGCCTCTCAGCAGACCATCACATGCAACAAAGGTAAATATTTACATAAGTGTAAAGCTATAACTGAGAAAGTATCACAACAGCAGCATGGCTCAGTGGAAAGAGCAGGGGCTTTGGAGTCAGAGGTCATGGGTTCATATCCCACTTGTCAGCTGTGTGACTTTGGACAAGTCACTTAACTTCTCTGTGCCTCAGTTACCTCATCTGTAAAATGGGGATGAAGACTGTGTGAGCCCCCTGTGGGACAACCTGATCACCTTGTAACCTCCCCAGAGCTTAGAACAGTGCTCTGCACATAGTAAGCGCTTAATAAATGCCGTCATTAACAGGACAGATCGAACTTTCTTTGCCATCATTGTGCTCTGACCAAACTATTGCACATACTATTTTTTACTTTTACATTTTTAGCCCATCATTTTCAGTAGCCTGACATCTTAGAGTCAAAACTTATATTTACAAAAATAAAAAGCTTATTAAAAAGAATACGCAAACAATTCTCCCTGTGGGATCGGATGCCCATTTGTGTTTCTGCATTTCCACAAAGCCGGGCAGTGAACTTCAACACACAACAGATGGTCTGACGTTATTTGACGTGTTCTAGATTTTTACCAATCTCCAGCCCCCTCACTGCTAAAAAAACACAGCTTATCTGGGATTTGACCATAACTTATCAGTGAATTTATATTGCATTTGCAGCAGACTAACAGCAGCTGCCCTGGCCTCACACCAGTTTTCAGCTTTTTCCATAATGGCCAGATTATATAAGCACCATCCCTAGCAGCAATAAGAAGCACATTTCAGAAAAACGAAGTGTTTTTCAAGTGACAAAAACGAACAATTTCCATAAATCCTCATATTTTTTGAAATGGTGAAACAAACGTGGGAGCCCTACGGCTATTTTAACAACAAGGACGAGATTGACTCCTATCTCACTCTGTGCACTGGGGTTCTGTCTTTTAACCAGACTAGTTAAAATATAAATGACTATACGTTTACTAATGAAAATATTCCCTCACAACATTTTGAAGCCGACCCCACATTTTTTCAGTACATTAAGCCAGGGGGAGTAAAATGCTTGTGACACTATTGGTACAAGTTTCAGTGACCTGTGTGTCCCCGAGCTGGTCTCAAAAGTCAAGTCCTCGTTCTGTTTTGAGGTCCACCAAAACTTATTCTGTGGGTAGGCATCTGTGCTGGGAGTGGAGTAATAACACTGAAGAATGACCGAGAAAACATGCTTTTAAGAGGCTACACGACTCCATCTTGGTTCCAAGAGCAATAGAGGTGAACGTAGTTGTCTTTTGGAGTTCAAAGAAGAGACTAATGATAGCTAGACTTTACCTTTCTGGGTGGCTAAACGACTTATTTATGACCACTGAATGGAATTCACTGAGTGCTTACTATGTATGTACAGAGCACTGCACTAAGCACTTGGGAGAGTACAATATAGAAGAGTTAATTGGTAGTTATGATCCCTGCCCTCTGGGAGCTTACAGTAGGTCTAGTGTAACAATCCCTTCAACACACGTACAGGCCCTCTGATGTAGGATTTGTTACCCATAGTACCCGCTCCCATCTCTGTGCTGCCTTTTGTTGCCACTATCTTCTCAAAGCCTTGTTCTGAGAGAATCACTCCATTTCTAATCACCGTGGGCCGGGCCGCTGTCTGCTGCTCCTCTCTCCCAACTGTCTTCAGCTTCTTCACGCCATTAAAATGGTTTGTTCTACTACCCTGTTTATAATTTCCCTTGCTGCTTGGCAACGATCCTGTCACCCACGTTTCACACGTTCTACCCAGCGAAGGTATCGGCTCATTGCTTTAATGTTGGTAGACTGACTGTTTACCAGGACCTCAGTGTTGGTGCTCTTTTGCTACTTAATATTATGAGTAGCAGCCTGAATTCCTGTGCAGTTAAAGTCTCCCAGTTACCTAAAAAGGCGAAGCTACAATTGCTCCTTAGGCCTTCAGTCTGATCGGAAGCGCGATGCCATGTTACCACCACACTCTTTCTCCCAGGAGGCATGCTGGTTTCCTCAATTTTGTTTTCTCCCTCTATGTCTACTCTGAACAAGGCTCAGCCTAAAAAGCGAAATGAATTCAGCGTCAGCATACAACTTTGACCTCGGTGACTGTGTCGGGCGGTCTCTGTGGAGGCAACCTGATACTTAAACCTGGCTGCCCCCAGACATCCAGTCTACCACTTTTTTAAAGCTGAAAAGCAGCTTGTAATCATCTGCACGTCACCCTGTGCAGGGCAGAGTCATCACAGGAGTCCAGTTCAATCAGTCAAACAGCGGTATTTATTGAATACTTACTGTGTGCACAGCACTATACTAAGGGCTTGGGAAAGTGCAAGTGCAAGACAACAGAATTGGTAGATGTAATCCCTACTCGGAAGGACCTTAGAATCTACAGTACAAGATCTGGGAAGGCTGATGAACTATCAAGAAGAGAGGGAGGGACCCAGGAATACACTAGGGACAACAGGAGTGGGGCTGATCACTTATTTCATTTAACTCCGGAATGTGGTTTCTGCATAGAAACCTTTTGGCCACTTTCTCTCTCTCCACATACTGTCTCTAATATCGCACTTATAACAGCCTCTATGGTGTAGGGCTTTTTTGCTGCTCAGGGTGTTTTATCAGCACGGTCATCTCATCACAGAGTTGTGAAATGCTAAATCCGTACGTCTTAGCTGGATTTGGAAATTATTTTGCCAGGAGCAGAGGCTTCTTGTAGTCGTCTGGCCATCTGGCCAAACGAACACCCCAAAGAAACAGCCCCAGTTCACACAAACCCACCTAGTATAGGCACTTAGTAGAGCCCCGACAGGGACAGGAACCGTGTCTAATTCCCACCTATGTCTTCTTTCCCAGCACTGGGTACAATGTTCAGTACACAGATAATGCTCAATAAACACAGTATAACTCCATTGCATTTTAGGCTAGGCCAGAGGCCCTGTCTCTGCGTCTGGTTTGCCGTTTGGTCGTCCAGCACAACACGGATGCCCTATCAACGTTACCTGATGACAGCGATAAACTTAATGGGACAAGCAGCTGTTCATACCGATGTACTAGCTGTAGCATCCGGGAATGTGGTAGGTGTGTCTGCCTGGGGCGAATCGCTTGAGGAGAGAGAGTGGTTTAGGTCCGGCACTGAGAGAGACTTTCCGGATGAATTGACTTCTGCCTACAAAGTCGAGATAAAGTTCACATTAAAAGAGACTACAGTACTTATGTACGGATCCATAATTCATTTACATTAATGTCCGTTTCCTCCTCTAGACTCTGAGATCGTTGTGGGCAGGGAATGTGCCTGCTGTATGGTTGTATTGTACTCTCCCAAGCGCTTAGTACAGTGCCCTGCACACAGTAAGTACTTAATAAATACAACTGATTAATTGTATCAGCACTCCTTGACTTACCTGGTTGTCTATTGGATACCGATTGGTTTACCGACTTATATTTTTCTCTAACTTTTAAATAAGTGTCAGTTTATTTCTGATGTCTCCCTCAGACTGTAAACTCTTCAAGAGCAAAGACCATACTTGTCCTTACTGTGGGTTTTCCAAGTAGAACAGAAAAACATATGACTACAGAATGATATGCTCTACTTTCTCTTCCTCACAAGAATGGAGAGATTGCAAAAGGATATAGCGGACACCAGCAAGTTTTTTCCTCGGAATGCTGCTTCCAGGTAAAAAAGGGCAGAACGTGAAAGTTCCTAAAAAGTAGAATTGGAGGGGTGAAGGAAGAGGAGGAGGAGAAGAAGTAGTAGTCTTTCGGTATTTCCCAGTTTTTCCACCCTAATCCACTCTCCTGCTCTGTCCAAGACCTTGGCTGGCCATGACACCCTGACACTTGAGCGACAGCATGAGTGCTCTAGAACAGTGTTTGGCACATAGGAAGTGCTTAACAAATATCTTTTTTTTAAAAAAAATTATTTTTATTCAGGAGGGAGTAGTCGGGAACCTGGGACGGAAGAAGGGAGCCAGAGGCGGCCACATGGGAGGTGGTTGGACTGCTTGGAGCAGCGGAGTCAGGGAAGCTTCAGCCCTCCTGGCGCCTGTGCCGGCCGGCCAGGTGGAATGGCTTGGTGCGGCGTTATTTTCAGGTGTACAGGGCGCTTCTGGTGCCTGACCAACAAACAAAAGAACTCATTTCTGAATGCTGCTTTACCTTAAAACTGATTTGCTTGGCAAGCTCCTTGGCTTCTTTGTCAGCTTGGCTCGAGTCGCTTCCCGATGTTAAAGGCAGCAGGGCAATTTTCATAACTGAGCCACACCCTTCGCAACAGAAATCTTGTGACCTGGAGAGAGAGAGATGACAATTCTAAGACTTGACAGTATGCACTCTCTCATAAGCAAAGTGACAAGGTCTGCAAAATACAATGGCCTTGAGTTTTCTCACGAGGAAAATTTGTATTTCTTATTTGTAGCCCGTTCACATTTTAAATAAGACGAGCTCAAGACTACTGGAAGCTTTTGACAGATGTCCTTTTCCATAACAAATCCTTTTAAATGACAAATGTTGTGGCAGGATCCCAGATGACTGATGTAATTCAAGCAAGCAGCACAGTTCCCTAAGGAATTCACCTATCATGTGGAGGTGAAAGTCCTTAATAAAGACTTGACCATCCCATTCACCTAATTATCTGAATGGCAAGACTGATAGGTTTCCCGATCCCCACCTATCATGTGGAGGTGAAAGTCCTTAATAATGACTTGACCGTCCCATTCACCTAATTATCTGAATGGCAAGACTGATAGGTTTCCCGAGCCCCACAGTATTTATAATACGGTTTGATGAAAAGTGAAGACCAAGATCCCTGGCTTCCAGAACTGACTCCTCCAAATGACATCTTGAGGACGTTCAACAAGCTCTTACCCTGAAATCTAACCCATCTTCAAATGCTCTCTGTCCCATAGGACTGAAGAGTAATGATGTGCTTTTCTCAGGTACTTGGCCACCGAATCAAGGTCTAATTACATGGTTCTTGCAATAGGGCTCAGGAAGGACATATCCTTTATACTTTTGTTAATGTTTTAACCATTCCCTCTTACCAATTTAATGGTATTTATTACCATTCCCTCTTACCAATTTATGGTATTTATTAAGTGCTTATTACGGGCCAAGCACTGGGACAGGTCCAAAATAATCAGATTGCATACAGTCTCTGATCCACATGGAGCGCACGGACAATGAGGGAGGGGGAAATGGAAGCAGCACGGCCTAGGGAAGCAGGGAGGCCTAGTGGAAAGAACACGGGCTTGGGAGTCAGAGGACCTGGGTTCTAATCCCGGTTTTGCCACTTGTCTGCCGTTTGACCTTGGGCAAGTCACTGAACTTCTGTGCCTCAGTTACCTCATCTGTAAAATGGGGATTAAGACTCTGAGCCTCATGTGGGACACAGATTGGGTCCAACCTGATTATCTTGTATCTACCCCAGCGTTCAGTACAGTTCCTGGCACTTAGTTAAGAGCTTAATACATTAAAAAAACACAGACACACAAAAACAGGTATTTAATCCCCATTTACAGAAAAAGGAAGACGAGGCACAGAGAAATTAAGAGTCTTTCCCCAGTTCAAACAGCAGGCAAGTGATCGAGCTGAGGCTGGAATCGGGGCTTCTGACTCCTAAACCCCAGGCTCTTTCCATTGGGCTACTCTGCCTTCCCCAATTCAGTATCAATCAGTGGTATTTATTGAGCACTTAATGTGTGCAGAACACTGTACTAAGTACTTGGGAGAGTACAAGACAATACAGTATGTAGAAAGGAACTGTGCCCACAAGGAGCTTACAGATTCATTAAGAATGTATGGATCACTGACACACCTTTTCTTTCTTTTCCAGTGTGGTAAAACTGAATGAAATCGTGATTTCCAAACATCTCCCATCTCTGACTTTTAAAAAGGATCAGATGTAGGTTAAGAGGTAAGTGTGCCATTTGATCTGAAAACATCTTTATGAAAAAGGTCAAGTCTGGGCCATTAGAAAGCTCAGCCAACAAGAACTTCAGCATTTTTTTCATTCCCTCTTCCGATATAAGCCTGAAGGAATGGCTTTTGTTTTAAAATAAATCCCAAATCAATATAGGGGACTCTAACAAACATCACAAAAAGATCATGTCCTTTGGTCACAGTCAAAGAGAAAACCCAACCCGACTTACTTTTTGGCAAGAGCTCTTCGTTCTTCAGGGGTGTAGTCCAGAGACCCAATGGCACCTTCCCCTTTGGTTGGCATAAACCCAATGATGGCCAGTAATGCTGTTCTTACTGAAACACAAAGTAACAATCCACATGAAAGCATCCCTAAGATGGAATGGGCGTCCGCATGCTTAGATTTAGATAGGGGGACCTTCACAGCCCCAGTAGCTTGACGGACAGCTTTTACGCAATCAGTCTGTTAGTACTAAGAGCTTGGGAGAGTACACTAGAAGAAGATATGATCCTTGGCCACAGAGGAATTTGTAGTCTAGCAGCGGAGAAAGGAATCAAATAGTTTACAGTTAGGAAGGAGTGCTCGAAAAGCAGCACGTTCTAGTGGAAAGAGCCCAGGCTTGGGAATCAGCGGTCCTGGGTTCTAATCCCATCTCTGACAATTGCTTGCTGTGTGACCTTGGGCAAGTGACTTCACTTCTCTGTGCCTTGGTTACCTCATCAGTAAAGTGGAGATTAAATACTCCTCCCTCCAATTTAGACTGTGAGCCCTGTATGGGACAGGGCCGATGTCTGACCTGGTAAACTTGTATCTACCCCAGTGCTTAGAACAGTGTATGACAAAGAAGTAAGCACTTAAATACCATAAAAAAATAGCTGCTGGCTCATTTACTAACTCCCACTCTTGCCCTGTCCTTCAGTCTTTAGACTGGTCCTTTGGGGATTTGGGGGGCTGAGTGTTGTCAGAACTAGAAAGATCTAGGCTAAGAGTCTCTGAAAAGGAAACCCAGGGAAAGAGGATGGGACATTGGAATAGGGGAGGGAGTCTCTGTTCTAGAACAGAACAGTCCAGGTTGTGGGGGCTGCCACCATAAGGAGACACAACCTCTGGTGGGGGGGGGGGGGGGCGGGGAGCAATTCCAATTGAGACGGAAGGGATATGGCCAAAGTTGGTGACATTCAGGCCTGAAGATAGGCCGCTTCGATGTACATCATGTTACCCAACCTCTAAATTCAACTTAAGATACCTCAACTTCCTTTTCAGCCATCCTTTACAACCCTCACTGTTAAGAAATATTTCTTCTGTAGAACTCTTCTAATTCTTATTTCAGGCTAAACTCACTTCCTCTCATTCTGTCAGTGAAAATGGAGCAAAGATGTTCACCTTTATGACAAAAATGCCAATAAATCTGAAGATTATTATTTATCTCCCATTCCTGATAATCACAATCCTCATCTAAGCTACAGGAATTAAAGTCCTACTAGTGAATTCCAACCACACAAGTCAGACGGGGTTATGTGTTGGGCTGGGGGATTTAGGTCATAAAAGACCCAATTTGTTTCCACACTCACCCAGAAGATAATTACAAATCTCAATACCCATTATAGTCTCTGCCAACAGTTTCCTGAATGAGGTTTATATTTAAATGTAAATTGATACTCACTACTCCATGAAGGCTGCCAAGTTTCAGGATGATGTCCTGAGATGCTCAAGCAGATTTTCTTTCCAACTTCAAACCTGCCATTGGCCTTAAGAAGAAAAGAATCTACCTGAAAATATTATTTTACGATCTCTAAAAAGAACAAACACCAAACATTAGTTTTCCAGTTAGCAGTACTCAATAGCTACGTATTTGCACCCCCAAGAAATCTCCTTAGCTACGTATTTGCACTCCCAAGAAATTTCCTCGGCTTGGCATGCCAAACCACTGGTACAAGCAAACATGTACAAACAGCGTGTACAAACGTACATAGAGCAATTTAATTCAATTTACCATGGGCCTAATGTTTAGAATGTTCATGGGATTATGAAACAGAATTCTGGACATCACTCAGCTCTTGTCCATGACAAAGAATATTTAAAATGATTTTTAAAAGAATCAGCCATGTTCTAATTTGTCAAACAACTGTCAATAACCACAGGACTAAAAATCCTTACTGTTAACAGAATAATGCTCGGTGGCTTCATGGGATACTCGGGTGGCAGTACTATTCGTCCATGATAAACTCCGCCGTCAAAATCAGAATCTGGTGGTCCCCTAACAGTGAAGTGCCATTCAAAGAGATTATCCTAAAAAACAAATCAGTCACACATGTAGCAATTAAGCATTACAGAAGAAAATAATTTAATCACGTCTTCTGAAATCTCCGAGATTCACTGACAGTTGGAAGAACTTAGCTACTGCCTAAATACAACACGACATTTCTAACGTTTTAAAAATCTATTTGTTTATGGTCTTATGAGTTTGAGAGCTCATAGGAGACAAAGTGAAACCTTTAGGCCAGGAATTATGTTTTCTACTGGTTGTTTAAAATGCAGTATTGAGAGTTGCTTGGAAACTGGGGGCTGTAAAGATAGTTACCAAGAAACAGAGAACTGCTCTGCAGTGCATGTCTCACACGGTCTTTCTGCTTGCCTGATTTTCTTCCTGCTCCACACTACATTCCACCTACCTCCACCCCAGCAGATGCTGCACTGACAGCAGACCAATTCTCCCCCAAAACACACGTAAACAGCCCAAGCGAGCTGAGAGGCAGGGTGGACTAGTGGAAAGATTCTGGAGCCTGGGAGTCACAAGTCAGTCAGGTTTCTAATCCTGGCTCTGCCACTTGTCTGCTATGCACCCTTGGGCAAGCCACTTAATTTCTCTGTACCTCAGTTATTTCATCTTTTTTTGTTAAGGTATTTGTTAAGCATTTACTACGTGCCAGGCACTGTTCCAGGCACTGTAAAGTGGGGATTAAAACTGAGTCCCATGTAGGACATAGACTGGGTCCAACCTGATTATGTTGTATCTACCCCAGTGCTTAGTACAGCGCAACAAATGCCACATAAAAAAAAAGGAAGAATGCAAAGTACAGGAGTGGAACCTAGGCAGTAATTTTAAGATACTCAAGTTACTTGCCTTAGTTGTTGATTCCTAAAAATCAGCTGAATTTACTTCCCATGAATGTTTAAAACTTTACCATTTGAAATGTTCCAAATTTCTAAAACATGCTATTGCACTGGAATGCAGAATTTAAACAGGCCAATCCCGTGGAGACTTAGAAGAATACCACGCCAAAACTGTTTGATTCTGGCTTCTTTGCTGCACTTAGCTCCAGAAGAAGGAGATGGGCTAAAATGAACTTGTCTAGAATTTGGGGGCTGCAGGATTGTCAGGTTCAACCTGGGCCTTGCATCCTTTCTCTGGGTCAGCTCTGACCTGGCCGGAGCAAATTCTTGGGCAGGATACCTCTTGAACCTAAATTTCTAT
Organism: Tachyglossus aculeatus; assembly: GCF_015852505.1. Classification (NCBI taxonomy): domain Eukaryota; kingdom Metazoa; phylum Chordata; class Mammalia; order Monotremata; family Tachyglossidae; genus Tachyglossus; species Tachyglossus aculeatus. Next base: position 32,752,993 of record NC_052084.1, read on the forward strand.
TTCCCACTTATCAAAAGTGACAATTTTCGCGGATATGGCACATTCCAAGAAAGCGACTACAGGGTAATGATTTTTGTACGTGTCTCTAATATTCTTTTAAACTACTTTTTCTTTACAAATGAAGGTAGAAAATAAAAGATTGCAGCTGAGAGCTCTATAAAGTACATTAAATTTTCTCTTGGGGGGTGTAATCTTAATTTTAATATGGATTTTTAATGAGGTTTTCACATGTTAATTTATAAAATCCTGCCCGCTGCAGAGGCCCAAACAAATGACCTGTCAGACATCAGTAGTGAAAGAAAACAGATACCACCTGAAGACAGCCAAACAGGTAAGATGCGGCTTGATATATAAGGTACGAATATCTACTTAACCAAACTTAGGGCTATAGCAATGCCAATCTTTGTTCCAATTTAAGTCATTCAGGTGCTCTAACTGGAAAACAAAGTCCTTGAAAGAACAGCTAAAAAGTGGGCACTATCCAATCAAGTTCTCCCACCCTAAGAAACACTCAACTTGTTGCATAAGACCTAAAGCCCAAGCAAGTCTTTCAAAATGTTGGTTTCTGCTTGAGCAGACAGGCTATTCTTGCAACAGTGGCAAAGTGGCAACTCACCTCCAGTGGCTGGGCATGGTAGTGATCAGTGGGATCTTTCAGTTCAGCTGCTTCTTTCATCAAACGCTTGACGGCTGAAACAGGATTCAAAATATAAGTACAAGATACCACAAGATCAACCTGCCCTGAAAGTGACCAAAAGACTATTTGAACAGTTCTTGTTGCAATTGGAAATAGGCAGGAATAAAAAAAGCCTGAGATAGAGGTGCAGCTGCTAGTGTACTGAAGAGGATGAAATGAGGAATATCAGGTCGCTGAGGGGAAAATTGGTGGCCACCAAGAGAGTTAGAAAATAATACAGTTCATGGTATAACTGACCTGTTTGGTCCCCTTGCATCATGTCTCCCTAGACCGAAGCTTGAAAAATTTACCAAAGATCATATTTCATCTTCCTGAATTGATTCACGGAAAGGGATTGGGGAATCCAAGTCAGGACCTGCTTTGTTTTGGGAAGGTGGCAATTCTGATAGATTCTCATAATTCACACTTCAAATTCTGGTACACTTTAAGAACACTGTGTCACAAATTATGACCCTCCTCAATGAGTCACTCAGATATTTAATGACCTTAGAGGGGAGAAAGAGGGCAAAGCTAAGTCACAAAGATAGTTCTTCTTCCATCTTGCCTGTACCTGGGTAAAATGCTGTGGGGGAAACAGGGAAAGTTTTTCCGACAGTATAAGTATCCGGATAGAATATGAGGCAGTGTTAGGAGACATGGTTGTTTACATGCAAGAGGCACCAGTTCAATCAATCAATTGTATTTATTGAGCGCTTACTGTGTGCAAAGCACTGTACTAAGCGCTTGGGAAGTACAAGGTGGCAACATATAGAGACAGTCCCAACCCAACAGTGGGCTCACAGTCTAATTGCTGTGTATGCACACAGTTCAAGTGTGCATAATATGTGAGTTTTCCTTTCCACCGGGTTTGTCAGGAGTGTAAACCCCCCCTGGCATTTCAGAAGGACTAAGTGTACTGAAAATCCTCCTGCCTGCGGTGAGGCAAAGAAGTTTAAATTGCCCCTCAGGGAAAGTATGAAGCACTGAGAGGAGCCTTCTCTCTAGGTGAACGTGTATCTCGAAAGCTACTCCTTCCAGAGATCCTGGTACTGACCGGACCCAAGCTATCTCCGCTGGGGAGACCAAGGAATTCGGAGGGTGTCTGGAAAATCAGGCTGGGCAAGGGGGGAGGGAGAGAGATGGGGATCCTGTCAGTCAAATGACCCTAAAACTGCTCTGAGCTACTTCGGTTCCAGGTCCAGTGTGGACTGGAATAGATCATCATCATCATCATCATCAATCGTATTTATTGAGCACTTACTATGTGCAGAGCACTGTACTAAGCGCTTGGGAAGTACAAATTGGCAACATATAGAGACAGTCCCTACCCAACAGTGGCTCACAGTCTAAAAGGGGGAGACAGAGAACAAACCAAACACACTAACAAAATAAAATAAATAAATAAATAGAATAAATAAATAGATGTCCTGGAACCAACCCAAGACAAGCTAGGACCTCTGGGGGCCTGAATCAAACTGAATAGTGATTTGCCTACCTATAGTCTCCTTCCTATTTAACTGCCTCAACAGCAATTTCTGCTTAAACTGATGCCTTCAGTTGAAATCCATTTCACCTCAATAATGCCTTCTGCGGGAATACTGATTTCCCTGAAAGAATAATTAAAAATACCAAATGACTGACAAAACCGGTTTTAATTCTTCTGCAAACATCCTCCAGAAAAATCTACAATTAAAATAGTAAAGTTAACATGAACACCTTCCAGATTTGAAGAATAAACTCGAACTTTCAGCAAGTGGAAAAGTCGGTACCCTTAAATTTGAACATGCAAATTTGCTTTCTTTCCAGATGAAGCCAATTTGTGCTTAATGGGAAAGGAATTCTCATTTTCCCCCTTTCAATTAATGAAGGGAAATGGGGAATACTGTATTTCAAAGTTAAGCTAGTTAAGTAAGACTAATTAGCTGTTGTGCGTGGTTCCTATATAATTCATTCTTTGATTTGCTCCACAAACTATGTTTCAAATGGAATTAATATGCTTGGCTGAAAACTGGGTTTTGAATTTACAGATGTGAACCAACATTGGCAATTCCTTACCAGCTGGAAGAATAATTTAGTCAGGGACCTAGTCACCTAAACTCTCATATGAACTTCATAAAAGTCACACTTTCAGGTTATCTTTATTCTTCCCTCTGGGTGTTCAACCCTGAACCAATTTTAGGACAGATAGTGAGGGAGTCATGAAGATGCACTAACAGAAAATGAACCTGGGTTCTGAGGTTTTAGGATTGAGAACCTGAAGACTATGCAACCCTGAAAACCTGGCAGAGCCTTTAAACGGCCATAGAAAAAAGTTAAGCAGAAGTGTTGAACTCAGTTTTGACCACATTTACGTGCCTAGTGGATAGAACACAGGCCTGGGATTCAGAAGGTCATGGGTTCCAATCCCAGATCCGCCACATTTCTGCTGTGTGATCTTGAGCAAGTCATTTCACTTCTCTGAGCCTCAGTTACCTCATCTGTAAAATGGGATTGAGACTGTGAACCCCACTTGGGACAGGGATTGTGGATTTACTTGTATCCACCCCAGCTTTTGGTACACTTGTTGGAACATAGTAAGCACTTTAACAAATACCACAATTATTATATACTAGAGTGGAAAACTGTCCCAAAAGCTGTCCTGCCATTTTGCCAGCAAACTTTGAGGGTCTCTTCTGCTGTCATCAAGGATGATGTGTCACTGCAGCTGTTTCTGGGAGCCTATTAACCAAGCTGTTCTACATTTCTCATAAGTGGTCTCTGCTTTCACATGCGCTAGGAAACATAGCCAACAACAAGATGATTTTCAGCTGTGCCTGTGGTTAACTGCTCACATTCGCTGAGATTTTCATGTGGTTAATGTGCTTTGGCCGAGGGGACAGACATGGTCCATATATAACCTGTGTATCTGCAAAGAAAAACGAAAACTGTTTTATTTTTGGTCACTACCTCTCTGTTGCTCCCTTTGAAAAATTAACCGAGGCTCTTCGCAGAATTTTCTTTCTCGGTGAATACTGTCCTCACACAGTTCCTACTGTAATGCTGATTTTCTTCCTTCTTCTCTGACTCTTTAGGCTCCCAGCCTTTACTCTCCATTATCTAAGACCCTTCCACGACTCTGCCTTAGGGTTTTGGAGTTTATGGTGTGCTAACAGTGTTGCTGGACACCTAGAGACTGACCAATATGACTTAAAATAGAAAATTATTAAGTTAGTGTGGGACATATACAGCCCTTTTTTTCCCCTAAGGAAAAACTTGTTTCGATTTTCAAAATTATTTTTTTATTTTATTATTTATTTTAAAGATAAATTTGCGGGTAGGAAAAAAATCCACATCTGAGATAAATCAAAAGAAGCACTTAAAACATGCCACTCAGTAGGTAAATAAAAGGCTCAACCAGATGGAACAACCTAAAAGCTCCAAAATGACCTGGACTCTACCTGAGAGAAGCTGAAATAATCCTCAACCTGAAGTAGCAAGATCTGGCGGAATTACTGGAAGCGGAGAAGCAGCGTGGCTCAGTGGAAAGAGCACGGGCTTTGGAGTCAGAGGTCACAGGTTCAAATCCCGGCTCCACCAATTGTCAGCTGTGTGACTATGGGCAAGTCACTTGACTTCTCTGTGCCTCAGTTACCTCATCTATAAAATGAGGATTAAGACTTTGAGTCCCCCATGGGACAACCTGATCACCTTGTAACCTCCCCAGCGCTTAGAACAGTGCTTTGCACATAGTAGATGCTTAAAAAATGTCATTATTATTGTTATTATTATTATTATTAATCCCAGCTCCACCACTTGTCCACTGTGTATCTTTGGACAACTCACTGCACTTCTCCGTGCCTCTGTTACCTCATCTGTAACATGGGGAATAATACTGTGAGCCCCATATATGACAAGAGCTGTGTCCAGCCTGATTAGTTTGCATATGCCCCAGGGCTTAGAGCCTGGCACATAGTAGGCTCTCAACAAGCACAATAAAAAAAAAACAAACTAATTATCTGCGGGGCAGTCCAAAAATCAAATAGAACAGGGCTGGTCCAGTCCATTTGGCTGTCGTAACATTGATGAACACTGATGAGGGGTAACAATTGGATGGGAGCATTGAAACTGGGAACTATAGGGCCTACTTCTTTGCAGCCATACAAAAAAAAAAAAGACTGGAGAGATGAAGAAACACAATCTTGTCATTTAGCTTGTGGTTAAATCAGCCAAAATCAGGCAGTAGGTTTAAAGAAATGGAATCCGCTCCACCCCTCCCACCTTACCCATTTAGTCAGATTTTCGTGATAATTTTTGTTGGCAGAGGAACTCTGAGAAGTATAACAAGATGCAATCAATATGCCTGCTTTTTCTTTGCTATACGATCATATGAATGTCTATCTCCCCCGCTGGACTGCAAGCTCTTTGTAGACGGGGAATGTGTCCGCCGACTCTGTATTGTACTCTCCCAGGGGCTTAGTACAGTGCTCTGCAAATAGTGAGCACTCAATAAGTATCATTAATTGATATTTAATGAGGAGCAGAACGAGGGGGTTAGCCGAAAGGGAGAGGGAATGCCCACTGAGAGATATCTGTGGGCAGGTTCAATAGAGAATTTGCAGACAAGTTCTGCAAAGGTGGCCACAAGGGATAGAAGTACTTGTCCCAGAGCTAAAGGAAATGCTACAATTAGGGGATCAAATTTAAAAAAGCCTTGTTTTTGACAACTGTTGTGAAAAGCAGTGTGGCCTAGTGGATAGAGCCCGGGCCTGGGAATCAGAAAGACATCAGTTCTAATTCCGGCTCTGCCCCTTATCTGCTGTGTGACCTTCGGTGAGTCACTTCATTTCTCTATGCCTCAGTTCCCTCACCTGTAAAATGGGAATTAAGACTGTGAGCCCCATGTGAGTCAGGGACTGTGAGTCCAACCCCAGCACTTAGTAATAATAATAATAATGATAGCATTTATTAAGCGCTTACTATGTGCAAAGCACTGTTCTAAGCGCTGGGGAGGTTACAAGGGGATCAGGTTGTCCCACGGGGGGCTCACACTTTTCATCCCCATTTGACAGATGAGGCAACTGAGGCCCGGAGAAGTGACTTGCCCAAAGTCTCACAGCTGACAATTGGCAGAGCCGGGATTTGAACCCATGACCTCTGGCTCCAAAGCCCGGGCTCTTTCCACTGAGCCACGCAGTGCCTGGCACATAGTAAGCACTTAACAAATACCACAATTATTATTATTTTACTACTGCTGCTCCTCCTACTTTGTCCAAACCCTGGTCTAAACTTGCAGCCAGACCCGCCTGTTCACTGTGGTCACTGGTGTGTGATGTTTGGCAGGGCTGGCCAGGACTTGGACTCTGATGAGGTTAGAGGAATACCCCGAACCCTTTCGTCCTACACAGCAAATCCCACCATCTGAAGGAACTTCTTTCCAAGTTTGCTTTGGGAGGTTTCTCTCTAATCACTTTTCTTCCCTCAAAATGCTGGAAAGAACCGACCACCTCCAGAAAAGTAGAACCGACCACCTCTAGAAAAGCAGAGCTACGGAATGTAAATTATTCAGACAGTTACAGCTGAAGTTAGGGTTATGAAGAAACGAAATTGAAAACTTGCCTCCACGCCTTGCACGAGGCTCATCAGCCAATATACGGACAACTGGACAGCACAAAGGACACATGAAAAACTGGCTAATGAACACACATAAATACAAGACACTCAGTTCTGCCACAGCATGTATCTGTGCTATGCATTTCGGTTGAAATGTAAATAGGGACTTAGGGAATGATCTTCTGATGTCGTGAGCCTATTTGGGCTAAGCGGGCTGGGTAACTAAAGTAATTTTGTGCACTAGCGTACAGTGGTGAAACAAACAAGTACTACAGTGCGAGTTTTCCTTTAGGTGAAGTTCCACAAAAATAAGAATTGCGATATTCGTTATGCACTTACTGTGTGCCATGCGCTGTATTCAATGCTGCGGTAGGTACAATGTTAGCAGATTAGACGTAGTCCCTGTCCTCATGGGGCGGACAGTGTAAGGGGGAGGAACGACAGGTGATGAATCCCCATTTTACAGAGGAGGAAACCGAGGCACAGAGAAATAAAGCGACTTGCCCAAGGTCACACAATAGGCAAAAGGCAGAGCCGGGATTAGAATCCAGGACCTGTGGCTCCCGGCCTGTGCTCTTTCCACTAGGCCAAGTTGTTTCTCCGGTATCCCTCGTGTTACTTTCCTCCCTCTAGTTGATGATGATGGTGGAATTTTTTAAGCGCTTACTATGTCAAGCACTGTTCTAAGCGCTGGGGTACATACAAACTAATTAGGGTGGACACAGTCCCTGTCCCACATAGGGCTCACAGTCTTAATCCCCATTTAACAGATGAGGTAACTGAGGCCTAGGGAAGTGAAGTGACTTGCCCGAGGTCACACAGCAAACAAGTAGCAGAGCCGGGATTGGAAACTCCCAGGCCTTTGCTCTAACCACTACCCATGTATGCCAATTTGCAGCGGGCGATCTAAAAGTCAAAAGTTTGGCCTTTGGTGCAGACGGCTGAAGCTGTTTATGTCAGGACGGGCCAACCTAAAAGAAGTCTGTATTGTGGGATTTGAGTTTACTGTGGGAGCAAGACAAGAGTTGCTAATTTACAGAAAAATTCCAGCTTGACACCTCACTGGATTCTTCTCCATGGGGGCTACAAGAGGAGGGGTGGCCACGGCTGAATACAGCTGTGTTTTCTCTCAGGCCCTGGATGAACTCACTCCTACTTACACAGCAGACTGTGCCTGACCTGATTATCTTGTAGCTACCTCAGCGCTCAGTACAGTGCTTGGCCCTTAGTAAGTGCTTAAAAATACCACAGCTACTAAATATTACTAGGAACCTATCTGCTGCCCAGCCACCCCCGGGCAGATTCCTTAAATCGACAGGGCTATTGGGAGCATACTGCAAAGTGATTTGCCATCTCTAGGACTAAAATGAAAAAAATAAATGCACACTTAATGATGAGGCCTCTTCACTCTCTGGGCCTCTTCAACAGTAGATTGATTTTAGCAGGACCACTGTCACTCGATTCAATCCGGCAGCCCGGCCTAATAAGGTCCCACAAATTCTGACAGCTCATTCCACCTCTAGCAGATTTCTACTTAAACGTCGCTGGACTGAGTATCAAGGGGAGCGTTTTCACGAAGCCTTCTAACTCTGTTAATCACTCATCTCTAGCAATTGTTTCTACAAACATTCCCCTGCATTAGCCAAACCAAGCCTTTTCCTTTTCAAGGAAACGTAGCCAAAACAGGAAAGAGCATATCGGACACGTTTACCAAAACCCCACGTCCACTGAGTTGGTTTGTGTATTTGGGAATGGAATAGGATTCTGTAAACCAGCGACACGCTCTTCACCACAATCCAAGGCCCTGGTAAAGAGAACCAAGCAGTGTCCTCTCCTGGCTGCATCTTTGGCATCCACCAGCCACTTATTCCCAAGAACGTCTCCACAATTCCCAGGATTCTCTCAGAATCTGCAAAAACTAAAGGGTTGAACTGCATTCGAGGTGTTTCCAAACAGCTTAGTCTCACAATGCCAAAAGCCCTTCTTCCTCTGGACGCTAATGGGCAGAAACAGCCCTGGGTATCGCAGAGAGAGGCTGCAGGCACAAGCCCCTGCGTGGAAGGGTTACACATTGATGCATCCAATCAATCAATCAATCAATCATATTTATTGAGCACTTACTGTGTGCAGAGCACTGTACTAAGCACTTGGGAAGTACAAGTTGGCAACATCTAGAGACAGTCCCTACCCAACAGTGGGCTCACAGTCTAGAAGGGGGAGACAGGGAACAAAACCAAACATATTAACAAAATAAAATAAATAGAATAGACATGTACAAGTAAAATACATAAATAAATAAATAGAGTAATAAATATGTACAAACATATATACAGGTGCTGTGGGGAAGGGAAGGAGGTAAGACGGGGTGGATGGAGAGGGGGACAAGGGGGACGAGAATCCAACCATACTGGCATATCTGGGCAGAAATCTGCATCCTCTAGTCTCTAAACTTCTTGTGGGCAGAGATCATATCTATCAACTCTATTAATACTCTCCCAATTAATACAGTGCGGTGCACACAGTAGACATTTAATACCACTGACTGATGGATCAGAAGCATCTTCATCTCCCACTCCCTCCTGCATCGCCCTGACTTGCTCCCTTTATTCTTCCCCCATCCGAGCCCCACAGCACCTCTGCACATATCCATAATTTTATGTATTTGGATGTCTGTCTCCCCCACTCGAGACTATAAGCCCTTTGTGGGCAGGGAATGTGACTGTTTATTGCTGTACTGTATAATAATAATGATGGCATTTATTAAGCGCTTACTATATGCAAAGCACTGTTCTAAGCGCTGGGGAGTTTACAAGGTGATCAGGTTGTCCCACGGGGGGCTCACAGTCTTCATCCCCATTTTGCGGATGAGGGAAATGAGGCCCAGAGAAGTTAAGAGACTTGCCCAAGGTCACACAGCTGACAGTTGGCAGAGGCAAGATTTGAAGCAGCGTGGCTCAGCGGAAAGAGCCCGGGCTTTGGAGTCGGAGGTCATGGGTTCAAATCCTGGCTCCGCCAATTGTCAGCTGTGTGACTTTGGGCAAGTCACTTCACTTCTCTGGGCCTCAGTTCCCTCATCCGGAAAATGGGGATTAAAAACTGTGAGCCCCCCATGGGACAACCTGATCACCTTGTAATCTCCCCAGCGCTTAGAACAGTGCTTTGCACATAGTAAGCGCTTAAGAAATACCATCATTATCAAGTCACTTCACTGGGCCTCAGTTCCCTCATCTGGAAAATGGGGATGAAGACTGTGTAAAATGGGGATTAAGACTGTAAACCCCCCATGGGACAAGCTGATCACCTTGTAACCTCCCCAACGCTTGGAACAGTGCTTTGCACATAGTAAGCACTTAAGAAATGCCATCATTATCAAGTCACTTCATTGGGCCTCAGTTCCCTCATCTGGAAAATGGGGATGAAGACTGTGTAAAAATGGGGATTAAGGCTGTAAATCCCCCATGGGACAAGCTGATCACCTTGTAACCTCCCCAGCACGTGGAACAATGCTTTGCACATAGTAAGCGCTTAATAATGCCATTATTATTATTATTAATTGAACCGATGACCTCTGACTCCAAAACCCATGCTAAAATGGGGATTAAAAACTGTGAGCCCCCTGTGGGGCAACCTGATCACCTTGTAATCTCCCCAGCGCTTAGAACAGTGCTTTGCACATAGTAAGTGCTTAAGAAATACCATTATTATCAAGTCACTTCACTGGGCCTCAGTTCCCTCATCTGGAAAACGGGGATGAAGACTGTGTAAAATGGGGATTAAGGCTATAATCCGCCATGGGACAAGATGATCACCTTGTAACCTCCCCAGCGCTTAGAATAGTGCTTTGCACATAGTAAGCGCTTAATAATGCCATTATTATTATTATTATTAATTGAACCGATGACCTCTGACTCCAAAACCCGTGCTAAAATGGGGACTTAAAACTGTGAGCCCCCCGTGGGGCAACCTGATCACCTTGTAATGTCCCCAGCACTTAGAACAGTGCTTTGCACATAGTAAGCGCTTGAGAAATACCGTCATTATCAAGTCACTTCACTGGGCCTCAGTTCCCTCATCTGGAAAATGGGGATGAAGACTGTGCAAAATGGGGATTAAGACTGTAAGCCCCCCATGGGACAAGCTGATCACCTTGTAACCTCCCCAATGCTTAGAACAGTGCTTTGCACATGGTAAGCGCTTAAGAAATACCATCATTATCAAGTCACTTCACAGGGCCTCAGTTCCCTCATCTGGAAAATGGGGATGAAGACTGTAAGCCCCCCATGGGACAAGCTGATCACCTTGTAACCTCCCCAGCACTTAGAACAGTACTTTGCACATAGTAAGCGCTTAAGAAATACCATCATTATCAAGTCACTTCACCGGGCCTCAGTTCCCTCATCTGGAAAATGGGGATGAAGACTGTGTAAAATGGGGATTAAGGCTGTAAACCATCATTATCAAGTTACTTCACTGGGCCTCAGTTCCCTCATCTGGAAAATGGGGATGAAGACTGTGTAAAATGGGGATTAAGGCTGTAAGCCCCCATGGGACAAGCTGATCACCTTGTAACCTCCCCAGCGCTTAGAACAGTGCTTTGCACATGGTAAGCGCTTAAGAAAGACCATCATTATCAAGTCACTTCACCGGGCCTCAGTTCCCTCATCTGGAAAATGGGGATGAAGACTGTGTAAAATGGGGATTAAGGCTGTAAACCCCCCCATGGGACAAGCTGATCACCTTGTAACCTCCCCAGCGCTTAGAACAGTGCTTTGCACATGGTAAGCGCTTAAGAAATACCATCATTATCAAGTCACTTCACCGGGCCTCAGTTCCCTCATCTGGAAAATGGGGATGAAGACTGTAAGCCCCCCATGGGACAAGCTGATCACCTTGTAACCTCCCCAGCGCTTAGAACAGTGCTTTGCACATGGTAAGCGCTTAAGAAATACCATCATTATCAAGTCACTTCACCGGGCCTCAGTTCCCTCATCTGGAAAATGGGGATGAAGACTGTGTAAAATGGGGATTAAGGCTGTAAACCCCCCCATGGGACAAGATGATCACCTTGTAACCTCCCCAGCGCTTGGAACAGTGCTTTGCACATAGTAAGCGCTTAAGAAATACCGTTATTATCAAGTCACTTCACTGGGCCTCAGTTCCCTCATCTGGAAAATGGGGATGAAGACTGTAAGCCCCCCATGGGACAAGCTGATCACCTTGTAACCTCCCCAGCGCTTAGAACAGTGCTTTGCACATGGTAAGCGCTTAAGAAATACCATCATTATCAAGTCACTTCACCAGGCCTCAGTTCCCTCATCTGGAAAATGGGGATGAAGACTGTGTAAAATGGGGATTAAGGCTGTAAACCCCCCCATGGGACAAGATGATCACCTTGTAACCTCCCCAGCGCTTGGAACAGTGCTTTGCACATAGTAAGCGCTTAAGAAATACCGTTATTATCAAGTCACTTCACTGGGCCTCAGTTCCCTCATCTGGAAAATGGGGATGAAGACTGTAAGCCCCCCATGGGACAAGCTGATCACCTTGTAACCTCCCCAGCGCTTAGAACAGTGCTTTGCACATGGTAAGCGCTTAAGAAATACCATCAAGTCACTTCACTGGGCCTCAGTTCCCTCATCTGGAAAATGGGGATGAAGACTGTGCAAAATGGGGATTAAGGCTGTAAACCCCCCCATGGGACAAGCTGATCACCTTGTAACCTCCCCAGCGCTTAGAACAGTGCTTTGCACATGGTAAGCGCTTAAGAAATACCATCAGTATCAAGTCACTTCACTGGGCCTCAGTTCCCTCATCTGGAAAATGGGGATTAAGACTGTAAACCCCCCATGGGACAAGCTGATCACCTTGTAACCTCCCCAGCGCTTAGAACAGTGCTTTGCACATGGTAAACGCTTAAGAAATACCATCATTATCAAGTCACTTCACAGGGCCTCAGTTCCCTCATCTGGAAAATGGGGATGAAGACTGTGTAAAATGGGGATTAAGGCTGTAACCCCCCCCCCCCCGGGACAAGCTGATCACCTTGTAACCTCCCCAGTGCTTGGCACAGTGCTTTGCACATAGTAAGCGTTTAAGAAATACCATCATTATCAAGTCACTTCACTGGGCCTCATTTCCCTATCTGGAAAATGGGGATTAAGACTGTAAGCCCCCCATGGGACAAGCTGACCACCTTGTAACGTCCCCAGCGCTTAGAACAGTGCTTTGCACATATTAAGCGCTTAAGAAATACCATCATTATCAAGTCACTTCACAGGGCCTCAGTTCCCTCATCTGGAAAATGGGGATGAAGACTGTGCAAAATGGGGATTAAGGCTGTAAACCCCCCGTGGGACAAGCTGATCACCTTGTAACCTCCCCAGCGCTTAGAACAGTGCTTTGCACATAGTAAGCGCTTAAGAAATACCATCATTATCAAGTCACTTCACCGGGCCTCAGTTCCCTCATCTGGAAAATGGGGATGAAGACTGTGTAAAATGGGGATTAAGACTGTAAGCCCCCCCCCCCCCCCCCCACCATGGGACAAGCTGATCACCTTGTAACCTCCCCAGCGCTTAGAACAGTGCTTTGCACATAGTAAGCGCTTAAGAAATACCATCATTCTCAAGTCACTTCAATGGGCCTCAGTTCCCTCATCTGGAAAATGGGGATGAAGATTGTGTAAAATGGGGATTAAGGCTGTGAGCCCCCCGTGGGACAAGCTGATCACCTTGTAACCTCCCCAGCGCTTAGAACAGTGCTTTGCACATAGTAAGCGCTTAAGAAATACCATCATTATCAAGTCACTTCACTGGGCCTCAGTTCCCTCATCTGGAAAATGGGGATGAAGACTGTGCAAAATGGGGATTAAGGCTGTAAACCCCCCGTGGGACAAGCTGATCAATCAATCAATCGTATTTATTGAGCGCTTACTATGTGCAGAGCACTGTACTAAGCGTTTGGGAAGTACAAATTGGCAACACATAGAGACAGTCCCTGTCTCTCTTTGAGCCCAACAGTGGGCTCAAAGTCTAAAAGGGGGAGACAGAGAACAGAACCAAACATACCAACAAAATAAAATAAATAGGATAGACATGTACAAGTAAAATAAATAAATAAATAGAGTAATAAATATGTACAACCATATATCCATATATACAGGTGCTGTGCGGAAGGGAAGGAGGTAAGATGGGGGGATGGAGAGGGGGACGAGGGGGAGAGGAAGGAAGGGGCTCAGTCTGGGAAGGCCTCCTGGAGGAGGTGAGCTCTCAGCAGGGCCACCTTGTAACCTTGATCACCTTGTAACCTCCCCAGCAATTGGAACAGTGCTTTGCACATAGTAAGCGCTTAATAAATGCCATTATTATTATTATTATTATTATTTGAACCGATGTCCTCTGACTCCAAAGCCCGAGCTCTTTCCACTGAGCCCTGCTGCTTCTCTAATGAATGAGTGGAAATCAGGGGTGTGAGGGGGGCCGCCCCACTTAGGTGGAGGCCTGCTCCGCCCGGCCGAGCCGCGGGCTCGAGTAGGAAGCGTCCCCGGCCGAGCTGCCCTCCGCCCCGGCCGCTCTGCCGGGTCCCCCCCGGCCCCGCTCACCCGGGCTCTTCAGGTTGTAGCGGGCCTCCATGGCGGGTTCGGGCCGGTTCGGGCCGGCTCGGGCCGGTTCGGGCCGGTTCGGCGTTGGCTTGAGCGACGGCGGCCGGGGCCTTCCCCAGGGGACGCAGGGCCCCGCCCCTCGCGCGGAAGCCACGCCCCCCCATCTCCCATTGGCTGGGACGGGGCGGTGGGCGGGGCCCGAGGGCCGGGGCCCGTGCTCTCTGCGCTCCCATTGGTCGGTTCCGAGCACCGAGCGGTGGGCGGGGCCTGAGGGGCGGGGCCCGCTCTGCCCCACGTGCCCGGTTTCCCCTGACGTGGCAGGGGTTCGGGGTTGTCGCCTGAGGCGGCCGGAAGGCCCTGTCACCCCCGACCCCTCATTCATTCATTCATTCAATCGTATTTATTGAGCGCTTACTGTGTGCAGAGCACTGGACTAAGCGCTTACTATGTGCAGAGCACTGCTCTAAGCGCTGGGGAGCTTACAGGGTGATCAGGTTGTCCCAAGTGGGGCTCCCAGCCCTAATCCCCAGTTGACAGATGTCCAAAGCGCAGGCTCTTTCCACTGAGCCACGCTTGGGAGGTAACAGGCACAGAGAAGTTAAGTGACTTGCCCAAAGTCACCCAGCTGACAGGTGGCAGAGGCGGGATTCGAACCCATGACCTCTGACTCCAAAGCCCAGGCTCTTTCCACTGAGCCACACTCGGTAGGTAACTGAGGCACAGAGAAGTTAAGTGACTTGCCCAAAGTCACCCAGCTGACAAGTGGCAGAGGCGGGATTCGAACCCATGACCTCTGACTCCAAAGCCCAGGCTCTTTCCACTGAGCCACGCTTGGGAGGTAACAGGCACAGAGAAGTTAAGTGATTTGCCCAAAGTCACCCAGCTGGTGGAGGTGGGATTCGAACCCATGACCTCTGACTCCAGAGCCCAGGCTCTTTCCACTGAGCCACGCTCGGGAGGTAACTGAGGCACAGAGAAGTGAAGCGGCTTACCCAAAGTCACCCAGCTGACAGGTGGCAGAGGCGGGATTCGAACCCATGACCTCTGACTCCAAAGCCCAGGCTCTTTCCACTGAGCCACACTTGGGAGGTAACTGAGGCACAGAGAAGTTAAGTGGCTTGCCCAAAGTCACCCAGCTGACAAGTGGCAGAGGCGGGATTCAAACCCATGACCTCTGACTCCAAAGCCCAGGCTCTTTCCATTGAGCCACGCTTGGGAGGTAACAGGCACAGAGAAGTTAAGTGATTTGCCCAAAGTCACCCAGCTGACAAGTGGCAGAGGCGGGATTCGAACCCATGACCTCTGACTCCAAAGCCCAGGCTCTTTCCACTGAGCCACGCTTGGGAGGTAACTGAGGCACAGAGAAGTTGTGACATGCCCAAAGTCACCCAGCTGACAAATGGCAGAGGCGGGATTCGAACCCATGACCTCTGACGCCAAAGCCCAGGCTCTTTCCACTGAGCCACGCTTGGGAGGTAACTGAGGCACAGAGAAGTTGTGACATGCCCAAGGTCACCCAGCTGACAAGTGGCGGAGGCGGAATTTGAACCCATGACCTCTGACTCCAAAGCCCAGGCTCTTTCCACTGAGCCACGCTTGGGAGGTAACTGAGGCACAAAGAAATTAAGTGACTTGCCCAAAGTTACCCAGCTGACAAGTGGCGGAGGCGGAATTCGAACCCATGACCTCTGACTCCAAAGCCCAGGCTCTTTCCACTGAGCCACGCTTGGGAGGTAACAGGCACAGAGAAGTTAAGCGATTTGCCCAAAGTCACCCAGCTGGTGGAGGTGGGATTCAAACCCATGACCTCTGACTCCAAAGCCCAGGCTCTTTCCACTGAGCCATGCTTGGGAGGTAACTGAGGCACAGAGAAGTTAAGTGACTTGCCCAAAGTCACCCAGCTGACAAGTGGCAGAGGCAGGATTCGAACCCATGACCTCTGACTCCAAAGCCCAGGCTGTTTCCACTGAGCCACGCTTGGGAGGTAACTGAGGCACAGAGAAGTTGTGACATGCCCAAAGTCACCCAGCTGACAAATGGCAGAGGCGGGATTCGAACCCATGACCTCTGACGCCAAAGCCCAGGCTCTTTCCACTGAGCCACGCTTGGGAGGTAACTGAGGCACAAAGAAATTAAGTGACTTGCCCAAAGTTACCCAGCTGACAAGTGGCGGAGGCGGAATTCGAACCCATGACCTCTGACTCCAAAGCCCAGGCTCTTTCCACTGAGCCACGCTTGGGAGGTAACAGGCACAGAGAAGTTAAGTGATTTGCCCAAAGTCACCCAGCTGGTGGAGGTGGGATTCAAACCCATGACCTTTGACTCCAAAGCCCAGGCTCTTTCCACTGAGCCACGCTTGGGAGGTAACAGGCACAGAGAAGTTAAGTGATTTGCCCAAAGTCACCCAGCTGGTGGAGGTGGGATTCGAACCCATGACCTCTGACTCCAGAGCCCAGGCTCTTTCCACTGAGCCACGCTCGGGAGGTAACTGAGGCACAGAGAAGTGAAGCGGCTTACCCAAAGTCACCCAGCTGACAGGTGGCAGAGGCGGGATTCGAACCCATGACCTCTGACTCCAAAGCCCAGGCTCTTTCCACTGAGCCACACTTGGGAGGTAACTGAGGCACAGAGAAGTTAAGTGGCTTGCCCAAAGTCACCCAGCTGACAAGTGGCAGAGGCGGGATTCAAACCCATGACCTCTGACTCCAAAGCCCAGGCTCTTTCCATTGAGCCACGCTTGGGAGGTAACAGGCACAGAGAAGTTAAGTGATTTGCCCAAAGTCACCCAGCTGACAAGTGGCAGAGGCGGGATTCGAACCCATGACCTCTGACTCCAAAGCCCAGGCTCTTTCCACTGAGCCACGCTTGGGAGGTAACTGAGGCACAGAGAAGTTGTGACATGCCCAAAGTCACCCAGCTGACAAATGGCAGAGGCGGGATTCGAACCCATGACCTCTGACGCCAAAGCCCAGGCTCTTTCCACTGAGCCACGCTTGGGAGGTAACTGAGGCACAGAGAAGTTGTGACATGCCCAAGGTCACCCAGCTGACAAGTGGCGGAGGCGGAATTTGAACCCATGACCTCTGACTCCAAAGCCCAGGCTCTTTCCACTGAGCCACGCTTGGGAGGTAACTGAGGCACAAAGAAATTAAGTGACTTGCCCAAAGTTACCCAGCTGACAAGTGGCGGAGGCGGAATTCGAACCCATGACCTCTGACTCCAAAGCCCAGGCTCTTTCCACTGAGCCACGCTTGGGAGGTAACAGGCACAGAGAAGTTAAGCGATTTGCCCAAAGTCACCCAGCTGGTGGAGGTGGGATTCAAACCCATGACCTCTGACTCCAAAGCCCAGGCTCTTTCCACTGAGCCATGCTTGGGAGGTAACTGAGGCACAGAGAAGTTAAGTGACTTGCCCAAAGTCACCCAGCTGACAAGTGGCAGAGGCAGGATTCGAACCCATGACCTCTGACTCCAAAGCCCAGGCTGTTTCCACTGAGCCACGCTTGGGAGGTAACTGAGGCACAGAGAAGTTGTGACATGCCCAAAGTCACCCAGCTGACAAATGGCAGAGGCGGGATTCGAACCCATGACCTCTGACGCCAAAGCCCAGGCTCTTTCCACTGAGCCACGCTTGGGAGGTAACTGAGGCACAAAGAAATTAAGTGACTTGCCCAAAGTTACCCAGCTGACAAGTGGCGGAGGCGGAATTCGAACCCATGACCTCTGACTCCAAAGCCCAGGCTCTTTCCACTGAGCCACGCTTGGGAGGTAACAGGCACAGAGAAGTTAAGTGATTTGCCCAAAGTCACCCAGCTGGTGGAGGTGGGATTCAAACCCATGACCTTTGACTCCAAAGCCCAGGCTCTTTCCACTGAGCCACGCTTGGGAGGTAACAGGCACAGAGAAGTTAAGTGACTTGCCCAAGGTCACACAGCTGACTAGTGGCAGAGGCAGGATTCGAACCCATGACCTCTGACTCCAAAGCCCAGGCTCTTTCCACTGAGCCACGCTTGGGAGGTAACTGAGGCACAGAGAAGTTAAGTGACTTGCCCAAAGTCACCCGGCTGACAAGTGGCAGAGGCGGGATTCGAACCCATGACCTCTGACTCCAAAGCCCGGCGCTTTCCACTGAGCCACGCTTGGGAAGTACAAGTGGGCAACATCTTGAGACGGTCCCTACCCAACAACGGGCTCACAGTCTAGAGTGGGCTCCCCATCATCCCCATCTGTCAGTGCTTAGAACAGTGCTTGGCACATAGTAAGCGCTTAACAAATACCATCGTTATTATTCATTCATTGTATTTATCATTCATTCCATCATATTTATTGAGCGCTTACTGTGTGCAGAGCACTGGACTAAGCGCTTGGGAAGTACAAGTCGGCAACATATAGAGACGGTCCCTACCCTACAACGGGCTAACAGTCTAGAAGGGGGAGACAAACAGCAAAACCAAACAAGTAGAAAGGTGTCAATACCTTCAGAATAAACAGAATTATAGCTGTTTATATATATTATACACATCATTGATAAAATAATGATGCAAGATTACTTTGCATAATAATGAGGGGCAAGATGGCTTTTTTAGAGAAGCAGTGTGGCTCAGTGGAAAGAGTCCGGGCTTGGGAGTCAGAGGTCATGAGTTCTAATCCTGGCCCCCCCCCACATGTTTGCTGTGTGACTTTGGGCAAGTCACTTAACTTCTCTGTGCCTCAGTTCCCTCATCTGGAAAATGGGGATTAAGATTGTGAGCCCCACGTTGGACAATCAATCAATCAGTCAATCAATCAATCGTATTTATTGAGCGCTTACTGTGTGCACAGCACTGTACTAAGCGCTTGGGAAGTACAAGTTGGCAACATATAGAGACAGTCCCTACCCAACAGTGGGCTCACAGTCTGGAAGGGGATCACCTTGTATCTCCCCAGCGCTTAGAACAGTGCTTCGCACATAGTAAGCGCTTAAATGCCATTATTATTATTATTTTTTTAATAGAGTAATAAATATGTACAAATAGACACAACTGCTGTGGGTAGGGGAAGGGGGTAGGGAAGAGGGAGGGAGGGGGGCGAGGAGGAGGAGAGGAAAAAAGGGGGGCTCAGTCTGGGAAGGCCTCCTGGAGGAGGTGAGCTCTCAGTAGGGCTTTGAAGGGAGGAAGAGAGCTAGTTTGGCGGATGTGTGGACTCCTTTCTGTCCCCATCTTCGCTCCCGTTCTCCTGTCTCCTTTCTGTCCATTCAGTACCCTTTCATCTCAGCCCTCCCTAAGTAACAATAATTGTGATCCTTGATAATAATGGTAATAATAATGACGGTATTTGTTAAGCACTTACTTTGTGCCAACCACAGTTCTAAGCACTTGGGTAGATACAGCGTAATCAGGTTGTCCCACGTAGGGCTCACACTTTTAATCCCCGTATTATTAATTCAGTCAATCGTACTTATTGAGCGCTTATTGTGTGCAGAGCACTGTACTGAGCCCTTGAAAAGTACAGTTCAGCAACAGATTCAGTCTCTACCCAACCACGGGCTCACAGTCTAGAAGGGCGAGGCAGACAACAAAACAAAACATGTAGACAGGTGTCAAAATAGAACAAATAGAATTATAGCTATATGCGCATCATTAACAAAAAAAATAGAATAGTATTTTTCCACATTCTAGCCGGTTTACCCACCATATTGTACTGTAAATTCTACTGGGTAATTTGGATAAAGAGAAGTTATTTGTAGCCAAATGCTAAGGTTCTGTGTTCATTGTTACGATCGTAGCGTATTGCACTCCCTTTCCACATCCTCCTTCCACATCACCTCTTTGGGACCCCCATTCCAGTAACCCCATCTGTCCCTCTCCCAACTTTGGGATGAAACTAATAGTATATTATTGCTGCTACTTCACCTGCTGCTTTTTTTTCCCACTAGGCCATATTGCTGTTCTCCCTCCATCTTACACTGTGAGACCTAGGAGAAAGGGACTATGTCTGATTTGATTGTATTATATCTACCCCAGTGCCAAGTATAGTGCTTAGCATAAACTAAGCACTTGACAAATCCCGCATTCATTGTTATTATTATTATTATTATTACATGGGGGAGAAGCTTACTGAGAAGAACACAACGGCTCTGGAGCAAGGGAGGTCAGGGGGCTCTTTGTGTTTTTTTTTTTTCTCTCTCTACCGTTTTATGTGTCTTTTTCTTTCTTTTTCACCCTGTCTACAGCTCTGGCTCTCTGTCTTCCTGTTTGCCTTGCTTTCTGGTAGCCCCACCTCCTGGACCCACCCTCTGTTCTACTTGGGAGCTCTTAAAAAATCTGTCTACCTCTGCTGAAAGCAACAGAATGGCATGTTGAGCACTTGCAGCTTGACTTTAGATTAGATGGCATTCTTGCGCATCCTTGGTCCCGAAAGAGTCAGCATAATGAATGTGCCCTTTAATAAAAACGGATGTTTCATAGTTGAGTTTTTTGCTACATTTTAATATTTCTGCTTCGTCGGTCACTGTACGATTTCCCTGCCTATTACTGCATGTCTGTTTAATGAGTTTTTAAAAGGTGCAGTAAGTCTTCTAAGTAAAGATGTAAAAGCAGCCAATTGTATCTCATGTGGCATTTAGGAAATTGCTGAAACAGAGGAAATTAAGCACACAGATTCTGAAAGAGTGGCGTTTATGAAACTCCAAGAAGTGAGCTAACAAGTCCAAACCTGTGTCTTTTATAATGCATTCTGAAAGATATCTGAGTTAACCTAATATCAGATGGTCTTAAAATCACAATCTTATCACTGGAGGATTCTAAGTGCCCAGTACAGTTCTCTGCATAAAGTGCGTGCTCAGTTGAACAGTACTGATTGACTCTCCCTGCCCCTCAAATAAAAACAGTACAGGAAACCTCTCAAGACCGAAGCCTGAAATGCAACAATAGGAAAGAATACAGGCTCCTTTAAGCTTTTCCTTTCTTGTTTGACTGATCTTGGAGGTCAGATCGCAGCAAGTACTATATTCATAGACTTATTTGGGAGCCCTTATTGTGGAATGCATTTTCAACCACTGCATCAGGGAGTGGCATGATACAATTGGAAGTTTGTTTTAAAAAAGTGAGAACTTCCTTATCTTCACTGAAGATTACAGGAAATGGCAAAAAGGGTCTTAGTGCTGTTGAAATATAGTCGGTACCAAAATTAGGTAAAATTAAGATGAAAATAGACCTTTTTCAGACTGTGACTGAGAGCATTAGAACAGTCCGCTCAGTGACCAAAGGCATCTCTTTTTCATGCTGAGTTGGATTTTAAAATCCATCTAGAAAGGCGATCATCATCAGTGGAATTTACTGAGCGCTTACTGTGTACAGTGCACTGTACTTAGCATTTGGGAGAGTTACAGTACAACAGTTGGTAGACATGTTCCCTAGCCACAATGAGCTTACAGTCTCAAGAGGGAAACAGACATTAAAATAAATCAATAATTTATAATGTATAAATGGTACAACTGCACTGCATTGAGATTAGTGTGGTTTGCTTCCGTTTATTTTAAAAGGTGTTCTTCTTTAGAAACTATTGGTTTTTTGTCTGCTCCTGCACAGCTCTAAGTTGAATAAGAGCGGTGATTATATTGTGCTGGCAAAACAAACCAACTACTAACCCTGCTTTTGACTGGCCCTGCTACATCCTCCGGCTGGAATGACGTGAAGGGCTTTTCCAACTCCCAGCCCTGGCAAAGGAGGCCAATCCCCGAAGTCCTGGTGGTGGGATGAAGGGGAGAGGATAAGGTTGCCGGGGCTACTGGGTAGCAGCTGTCAATCATGTGAAAATTCAGCCCAATCAGCAGACTCACACAAGGACGCAATCCTACTGCCTTGTCCGTTTGAGCCCCGAGTTAGGATTTTCAGCCCACAGTTCATCTTCCATCCTCCACTCCCAACCCCAAATTTAACCTCCATATTTTTCTATTTCAATTAATGCCTGTTTACTTGTTTTGATGTGTACATATATCTATAATTCTATTCATTTATACGGATGCTACTGATGCCTGTTTACTTGTTTTGATGTCTGTCTCCCCCCTTCTAGACTGTATTTCCTTTTGATGTAAGGGACTGTAGCTCTTTTTAACATACCACTGGAAAGCCCTCCGCTTCTAGTTAGATGTATTTTAAGTTATCACGACTTAGAAGTACTGTATTAAAAATACCAGGGCGTGATGAAAAGGTTGATCAAAGGTTGATTGGACAGGACACTTTGAAAAATTCTGCATTCCCATAGCCAACAAGACAGTCTGCCATTCATCCATTTGGAGGCCTTCCCCGCATACTTTTCACCAAACCTCATCCATCCCCATTCATTCAAAGACATCCAGAACCCCATCCTCTCCATGGAGCCTTCCCAGATTCACCCTATTTGATTTGGGTCACGCTGTTCACTCTAGCTTCCCCTTGCCTTAATTCATGTCAACCCCCCTCCCTCCTCAAAAGTCTCCAGTGGTTGCCTATCAAACACCTGACTATTGGCCTCAAAACTCTCCATCACCTTGCCCCTTCTTATCTCACCTCCCTTCTCTCCTTCTACATCCCAGCCCACACACTCCGCTTCTTTCTCACCATGCCTCGTTCTCACCTGTCCCACCATCGACCCCTGACCCATGTCCTACGTCTGGCCAGGAACGTCCTCCCTCCTCAAATCCGCCAAGCAATCACACTTCTCCCCTTCAAAGCCCTACTGAAGGCTCACCTCCTCCAAGAGGCCTTCCCAGACTAAGCCCCCTTTCCCTCAGCTCCCCACCCCCAGTGCTTCGAGTTGCTCCCTTTGCTCTACCCCACACCCCACTGCACTTGTGCATGTATGTACATATCTATAATTCTATTTATTTATATTAATGCCTGTTTACTTGTTTTGATGTGTATATATATCTATAATTCTATTCATTTATATGGATGCTACTGATGCCTGTTTACTTGTTTTGATGTCTGTCTCCCCCCTTCTAGACTGTAAGCCCATTGTGGGCAGGGATTGTCTTTATTGCTGATTTATACTTTCCAAGAGCTTAGTTCAGTGCTCTGCACACAGTAAGCGCTCAATAAATATGACTGAATGAATGAAAGAATGGTTTCGATTTTTCTTAATAAAATAGGTGGCCAGGTCATCAGGGGCAAGAGATTGGGGAGACGGGGGAACGGGGGTTTGAGGAGGGAGTTCAACATCTGGAACAACTGGTGAGGGCAATGGGCCTGGGTCTCAACAAGGATGGAGAAATCATTTTGCCAGGCCAAGGAGAGGGCAGAGTTAAAGCATGTAAGGATAAATTTGAAGTGGACGAGGTCGGCTTGATATCTAGATTTCCGCCAGCAGCGCTCCGTGGCTCTTGCACAAGAGTTCCTCCGGGCACAGTTCCTCCATGGGTCCTTTTTTCAAGAAGTTGATTGGGTTGTTGGCCTGTTGGTCTCTGGTCTAGTAATACCATATTTCATGTTTTCATGACGATTCTGCCAAATTACCAATTAGAAGCAAGGTTAAAGTGAAGTGAAAGGGAATAAAGGAAATGGACATGAATAAACTTCAAAAAATACACCTGCAGGAAAAACGTCTTTCAACGTACAGCAGCATGGCTAGAGCACGGGGCTGGGAGTTGGAAATAATAATAATAATAATGATGATGGCATTTATTAAGCGCTTACTATGTGCAAAGCATTGTTCTAAGCACTGGGGAGGTTACAAGGTGATCAGGTTGTCCCACAGGGGGCTCACAGTCTTCATCCCCATTTTACAGATGAGGGAACTGAGGCACAGAGAAGTGAAGTGACTTGCCCAAAGTCACACAGCTGACAATTGGCGGAGCCAGGATTTGAACCCATGACCTCTGACTCCAAAGCCCGGGCTCTTTTCCACTGAGCCATGTTGCTTCTCTGGGTTCTAGAGCTGCTTCTCTGGGTTCTAATTCTGACTTTATTATTTGTCTGCTGCGTGACCTTGGACAAGTCACTTCACGTCTCTGTGCCTCAATCGCCTCATCTGTAAAATGGGGATTAGGACCATGAGCCCCGTGTGGGACAGGGACTGTGTCTAACCTGATTATCTCGTAATCACCCCAGTGCTTAGTACTGCGCCTGGCACATAGTACCACACCGCCACATCCAGTCCATATGGGTTGAATTCTTTCAGTCGTATTTATTGAGCGCTTACTGTGTGCAGAGCACTGTACTAAGCGCTTGGGAAGTACAAGCTGGCAACATATAGAGACGGTCCCTACCCAACAACGGGCTCACAGTCTAGAACATACTCCACTTCAATCAAGGTTAATTTAGTTTGAAAGTTATTTAGAACTCTGTTGTGAATAACCAGTCAGTACAAACCCTGCATGTTGCAATGCATTTGTGGGTTTTAATGTTTTTACCCTTGGAGGTTCAGAACACTATGTTCATTTATTAACTGCCATCCTGTTTGGAATTTCATTTCGTCAAAGCCCTCCAGCTTGGTTAAACCCATTAACAATCTATCCCTTCAAAATAATCTAAGAAAAAAACAACTTCATCGAAACAATCACATCGCTACACTCGTACATTCAGTTACCATTACAATCAGAATATGGCCCCGCTCTGGAAATCACAAATTCCAAAGCATATTTTGTGAATGACTAAAAATGCTCTGAGGCAAGTCATTGGAGACACTCACACATTTTATCTTCAAATTTATAGCATCAGGAGGAAGACCCACAACACCAATACAATCAACCAAATCCTGTGTCACAAAAAAACGGTAAAATGTTCAAAATAATATTTTCCCATTTGGGGACTCCAATTTTGTGTACCTGCAAAATTGTGACTTTGTCATTATAATATATGTCTTTTAAGAGGCCAACACCCATACTGAATTACCAGATGGAAACAAAAAAAAATAATATTTTGTGTGAAATATCATAGAGTTCACCAATAGGGGCTGGACAGATCTTTTTCTCTGCTAGTTTCTTTCCCAAAGAGTCATTTAATGCTGTGATAGGTTTTTAAGGCACATTTTTTTTGGTGTTATTTTTAAAACTCCAGGATATTAAAGACTCAGGATACTGAAAGGCAAGAGCCCATCTGGGTTAAATAAATTAAACATATTTTAATAAATACTATTTAACAGCAGTCCAGGATGGTTCCACCTTTGGGCTTAAACCCACATTTAAAAAACTCACATTTGCCAGACTTTTTTTGAACAGAAGAAACCAATTTCTCTGGGGAATTTTCAGAATAGGCAATTAATGGCCTGCTGTGCATTTGATCTGAGCTGGAATTGGTTCTGTTGGGATGCAGAGCAAGATTCAAAATCAGAGTCCTGAGTATCTTTGACCATGGCTTCCCTCTTCCCTAGGGGTCTTTGCTTCAAGGTGACACATTATTTCACCAACCACCACGTTTTACCATCCACCCTTCACCATAGATTGGGAAATTGTGGCACCGAGAGCCAAAGATATCTCTAGGCTTCAACTCCACCCCTATTTCTCTAGGCATGGAAATGGTGGGCACCATTTGAAAAATTGAGTCCCTAACATTGTTAAATGCAGCAAAGAGCAGGTTTACCAAATAAATATCCTCTACGTAGAAAGTTATTTTAGAGGCTCTGTTGAGGTAAAATAGTTCAGTAAAAAGACCTGAAAAGAGAGAGGGCTATGGAAAAGTCTGAGAAATTGGCCTATGGCCCATTTTACAAAACACTGGTCTTTGAATGGCTACAATCTCGGGGTACATTCTTTTTTTGCAGCCCTAAATTGCCCTAACTACAGATTTAAAAAATAAATGAAGTTGTATAGGAGATATCAACCAGTCACAAATTTATAAAAGGGCAATGTGGCCATCTAACATTTCGTGATTGATTTCTGATGGCCATGTATAAGGGTACTATGATATGGAAGTAATTGACACCCTGCAGGGAAATCTGCTTAGAAAACTAGTTTGCTTTTTTTTTTTTAATAAAAGTTTAGATCCATGAGGAAAAAACTTGAAAAAGTGCAAACTATATACAGTACCTGACAATTCTCACTCTGATTTTTCTCATTATGGACCAAAAAAGCTTACATTTTATGATAAGAAAATTCTTACAACAGACACATTGTTTATCTACAAGTTTTTTGCTTAAAGTGTTTACTTTGTGAAAAAAAATTGTTGGATTGTGAGTTGCAGAGATTTTAGTGCAGTAATCCGGGTCATCTGCTCTATTTCACCTCCTGTTCAGGTGATGCAGCATCTTTGTTTTTTCCCTTAAAGCAGGATTCTGGGTGTTCCATTAGAAATGGCTCCTTCATTCTTTTGCAGGTGATTCTGAAGCTTTCGGGACCTCACTATGTTCATTCTCACTTCAAACACTTCATGGATTGCTTTGCGAAAACAGTGGAAATTGTAGTCAATCAGTCCTAGGAAAGAAAATAAAGTCATTTGAAAATGTCTGTTTCTTTCCAACTGGAAAAAAGTGACAGTGCTCTGACTGCTTTTATTTATTTATTTTTAATGGCATTTGTTAAGCATTTACCATGTGCCAGGCACTCTACTAAGCGCTGGGGTAGATACAACGTACTCAGATTGGACAAAATCCATTTGGCACATGGGACTCACAGACTTAATCCCCATTTTACAGATCAGGTAACTGAGGCCCAGAGGAAGTGAAGTGATTTACCCAAAGTCACACAGCAGACAAGTGGCAGAGCCAGCAAAGGAGACCCTAAAAGCCCAGGAATCAGGGTGGCGGGGTCTGGGGCAGTGGAGGGGGTTGCAGAGATCTCTCAGAGCGTGGCAGCCCCCACTCCTGGGCTCGGTGCTCTGGACACAGAGGAAGGTGGGGTTCAACAAGCAGTATCTCGTCCACCTTCCTATCCACCTGTTTTCTTCCCATTCCTCCATTTCTCACCTTCACTTCCCCTTTCTCCTCCTTTTCCTACCATTTCACCCCCTTGTACTTTTTGGGGTTTTTTTCTTCTTTCTCCTTCCCTTTTTCTCCTTCCTTCCCCCCCCCCCCCCCCGCCTTTTTCTTTCCCCTTTTCTCTTTCTCCTCTTTCCTCTTTTCTTTCTCCTTTCTCTTTCCCTTTTCCTTTCTTTCTCCTTCCCTTTCTTTCTTTCCCTTTCCTTTTCCCTTTTTCTTTCCCTTTCCTTTGTCCTTTCTCTTTCCCTTTTCCTTTCTTTCTCCTTTCTCTTTCCCTTTTCCTTTCTTTCTCCTTTTTCTTTTTCCTTTTCCTTTCTTTCTCCTTTCTCTTTCCCTTTTCCTTTTTCTCCTTTCTCTTTCTCTTTCCCTTTCTCCTTTCTCTTTCCCTTTTCCTTTCTTTCTCCTTTCTCTTTCCCTTTTCCTTTCTTTCTCCTTTCTCTTTCCCTTTTCCTTTCTTTCTCTTTTCTTTCTCTTTTCTCCTTTCTCTTTCCCTTTTCCTTTCTTTCTCCTTTCTCTTTCCCTTTTCCTTTCTTTCTCTTTTCTCTTTCCCTTTGTTTCTCCTTTCTCTTTCCTTTTCTTTCTCCTCTTTCCCTTTCCTTCTCTTTCTCCTCTTTCCTTTTTTCTTTCTCCTTCCCCCTTTCTAGTTACCTTTCTTTTTTCCTCTTTCTTATTCCATTTTTTCTGTCCCCACTCTCGTTCCTTTTTTCTTTCCCCTTTTTCATTTCCTTTTATCTTTCCTCTTTCTCACTCCCTTTTCTTTTCATTCTCCTTTCCCTTTCCTTTTCTCTTCTTCCTTTCTTTTTCCCCTTTCCTTTTCCTTTCTCTTTCACATTTTTTCATTCTCATTTCTTTCCCTTTTCTTTATTCCCCTTCCTGTTTCCCTCCTCTCTCTTTGTCCCACTCTGACCAGCTCAGTCAGGCTCCATTCCCATCCACCTAAAATGCCGAGTCTTCCAGTCCTCCGATTGTGGTCTTTAGGCTGAAAGAATTCAATATTAAAACTTCTCTCCCATCAATCGAATACTCAGGTTGAATAGTTACAACCAATGTAGGAGAGAAAATTAAGGTCCAGCCACACCCTAAACAAAACACTTCTGCCTGAATTATGTAGGAATGAAAATTGTTAAAATCCTGGTTGGTTCAGCTAAAGGCCTCAATTCACCGCTGAACTTTCCCAACCATGACGTGGGTTCTTAAATGTCCATCAACAACTTCACCCTAAACTATGGCTTCGCTCCCTCTTCTGGGCCTCAGTCACCATCCATCTTTTTTTAAAGAAAAATTTTTTAAGGTATTCCTTAAGCGCTATGTGCCAGGCAGTGTACTAAGTGCTGGACAAGCTAATCAGGTTGGACACAGTCCTTGTGCCATATAGGACTGACAATCTTAATCCCCATTTTACTTGATGAGCTAATTTAGGCACAGAGAAGTTATGTGACTTGCCCAAGGTCACACAGCCAACAAGTGGCAGAGCCGGAATTAGAACACAGGTCCTCTGACTCCGAGGCCCATGTTATATCTTGGCCACACTGCTTCACTCCACCTGATATAGTCTAGAGCTGAGCTCCATCCCACAGATGATATATCCAGGTAGAGGTAATCCTGGCTTTAATCCTGGCTCTACCACTTGTCTACTGTGTGATCTTGGGCAAGTCAATGAACTTCTCTGTGCCTCAGTTACCTCATCTGTAAAATGGGAATTAAATCCTCCTCTCTCCAACTTTAGACTCGGAGCTCCATGTGGAACCGGGACATAAATAGATATATAAAATTGTATCTGCCTTGAGATGTGTCCATGGTGTCACTATGGGTCGGACACAACTCGACAGCATAAAACAACAACCACCTTAGTGCTTAGATCACTGCTTTACACATAGTAAGCGCTAAACAAATACCATTTAAAAAAAGAGGAAGATGACTGGATCTGACTTCAGTGTCCTTTGATCTTGGTGCAATTGTGGGCTGCTCCTTGAGTAATAATTGTGGGTTTTATGTTCCATAAAGAGGGCTTTATTGTACAGTAATTAAATGGAAGGAAGTTTGGTGAAATGGAGCAAGTCTTAACCACTAAACTAGGAAAATTAAGGGAAGTAACCTATTAGTCTTGACACACCCTGGCTTATTGATTTAGTAAGTCTGGCTGTATTAAAAGTGTCACAATTAAACATTCACTGCAACATTGGGCTTTTAAGTGAAATAAACTGCCGCAAAAGATATTGGTTTGGGAGGTGCAGGGCTCAAATTCCCCTCTGTACCAGTGGACTGAATGCATTAGTATGATTTCAACCCCAAATTCGAGGACAACCACTCTGCTGAATCGGAAAATAGAGGGGTAGGACAGGGAAGAAAGGGAAGAAGGAGCATTTTGGGAAACTCTGAGATTATCATAACCTGGGAATATTTACCTCACCTCAGTAGAAGGCCACCTAGGCAATTCCCACCCTTTCAACTGAGCATCAGAAAGAATGATGTCAGGATGACATGACCCACTCTTCTTTCCAATAATTCCATTCTTCAAAGAAACCACTACACAATATGGCCATTTTCATATATGGCCATTTTCACAGTGTCTCAGATATTAGAGATGGCAAAGGAAGCAAAAATACCACCCTTTGGATCTTTAAAATTATTTTCATTTTCTCACCAGCAGACCTGGAAAATATTGTTTTTCCTTCACAAGAGTAGAGCAGAACCAGTTGGATAATGGCACAAGACCTGGGGTAATAATAATAATAATAATGGCATTTATTAAGCACTTACTATGTGCAAAGCACTGTTCTAAGCGCCGGGGAGGTTACAAGGTGATCAAGTTGTCCCACATGGGGCTCACAGTCTTAATCCCCATTTTACAGATGAGATTACTGAGGCACAGAGAAGTGACTTGCCCAAATCACACAGCTGACAATTGGCGGAGCTGGGATTTGAACCCATGACCTCTGACTCCAAAGCCCGGGCTCTTTCCACTGAGCCACGCTGACACCAGGATGTCATGATGTGATGACATCACATGCAGTCTAGACTGGTCCTCTGTGTCTCTCTAGGGCCTTGGGGAGGCTAGGACAAACGTGTGTGATTTTATTTGATCCTTTAAATTGCTCAGTTTTAGAATTATTAAGGCACGCAACACAGTTTTTGAGTGTTAATGATTAGAAGAATAACAATCACTAGTTTGGGGGATAAATAATGGATGAGGGAAATGTTGAGTTTAGCATACATGATTATACATGTGATTCTCTCTCTTGACCACCACTGCCCCCTCACACCCCCATGTCTGGCTTCCCCTGGATTTAAGCAGTCCTCGGGGCATGTAGAGGGCATGTAGAGCCTTAAAATGGGGGACAAACTGCCCTTCTTTATACCCAAGGGCAGGGAATGTTCTGAGGCAGAGGGGTGTACTTTGCAGAGCCAGGACCTCCTAGTCTCGGGGGACAAGAAAGATGAGGCCTCCAGGGTGTAGCTACAGTAATTTAATAATAAATAATGATGGCATTTATTAAGCGCTTACTATATGCAAAGCACTGTTCTAAGTGCTGGGGAGGTTACAAGGTGATCACGTTGTCCCACGGGGGACTCACAGTCTTAATCCTCAGTTTACAGATGAGGTAACTGAGGCACAGAGAAGTTCAGTGACTTGCCCAAAATCACACAGCTGACAACTGGCGGAGCCGGGATTTGAATCCATGACCTCTGACTCCAAAGCCCGGGCTCTTTCCACTGAGCCACAGTGCTTCTCTAATTTCTAGCAGCATTGCTACTAATAGCTTTACTAATGAGGTCAGCTGACTTCGTTATCCCTGTGAGTACAAGGGCTGCTGGGGCCACCCCAGAATTCTCTTTTTTTACAGTATTTATTAAGCACTTACTATGTGCGAGGCAGTGGGGTAGATAGAAATGAATCAGGTCAGTCCCTATCCCACGTAGGGCTCACGGTCTTAATCACCATTTTGCAGATGAGGAAACTAAGGCACAGAGAAGCGAAATGATTTGCCTAGGGTCACACAGCAGACAAGTGACAGAGCTGGGATTAGAACCCAGGTCCTTCTGGCTCCCAAGTCCATGCTCTATGAAGCACAGAATTCTCAAGGCTTACACAAGGTTTATACTGAATTCACTTGCACTTAAAGGGGAGACCAGAGCCCACTTGCTAGCCATGAAAACAGCAAAGCCCTAGAGTTTTTCCGTGATTGATCGGCGACAAGCACACTATTTCTCTCAGAATTAATTCCCATGAAGCGAAAAAATACCTTTTCTTTCAAAACTTTCTTCCCTGACGAAACAAACAAGAGCCAGAAATTTTGTCACCTCCTTTAAATACAGAACTGTGGTGTTATTCAGTTTTATGATTGCTGTTGATTCTTTGTCATAAGGAGTTCCTGCACCATCTTCTTGGAGGCTAAATGGGGACAACAACAGAAAGATCATTTGACTTCTAATAAGCTACCACAAGTTCTAATCCTGTTTCAGCCTGCTTTCCCACATTCAAATTGTAACAACAGTTCCTGGTTTGTCCTTAGGGATTTTTCAGTTCAGTGCATCACTTAATAATTGTGGTATTTGTTAAATGCTTATTGCGTGCCAAGCATTGTACAGAGTGGTGTTAAGATAATCAGGTCAGGCACAGTCCTTTGCCCACATGGGACTCACCATCTAAATAGGAGGGTGAACAGGTATTGACTCCCCATTTTACAGATGAGGAAACAGAGAAATTTAGTGATTTGCTCAAGTTCACACAGCAGGCAAGTGGCAGAACTGGGAGTAAAACCCAGGACCTCTGACTCCCAAGGCCAGTGCTCTTTTCTCCTGTATGCAGCTGTATGAACAAGGAGAGCAACTCTGGCCCTGTGCTTGGTTGGTCATGCATGCATTTCATGCACTGACTGCAGGCGGCAAATAGATATTCATATATATGTATTTATGATCCACTTCACTTCTGTATGTACGGTTCCCAGTAATACCGTGTTGGTGGTAATCTATATCTCATGCAAGTCATATAAGGGGATATTTTCCCTGGTAAAGATCTTGATTTCACCAAAAATCCCAGATCCCGAGAAGCGGCGTGGCCTAGTGGATAAAGCTCAGCCCTGGGGATCAGAAGGACCTGGGTCCTAATGCCGGCTCTGCCACTTGTCTGCTGCGTGACCTTGGGCAAATCACTTAACTTCTCTGTGCCTCAGTCACCTCATCTGTAAAATGGGGATTAAGACCATGGGCCCCATGGAGGACATATACTATGTCCAACCTGATTGGCTTGTATCTACCTCGGCGCTTAATACAGTCTTAATACTTAATGCATAGTAAGTGCTTGACAAATACCATTAAAAATAATATTTCCTTAGATCCTTCCACATGGCCCAATCAATTATTAACTAGCTCTTGGTTCAAATGAAAATGATGAAAATGCTTTTTCCATTACCAGCAACTTAACAATCCTAATAATGGGCTGGTCCCCCAGCATTAGCTCCTAGAAAAAATGATGATTCTCAAAAGGATGATTCTCAAAAATGATGATTCTCATACGGAGGCGGGAAAGGGAGAGGGATAGGAAATGAACCCTAATCTATTAACTAGATTAGGGAAAGGATTTCTTTTCAAAATGTCCCAACAATGTGGACAGACCTTTACCCCCTTAATGAAAACTGTTAGATCTTTCACTGCTACTTTAAGCAACATCTGTTTTTATCAGCTATCAGTTATCACCCATTTGTGAACGTAAAGACAACTATAAATTTCCCCAGTCATAGAAATTGAAGAATTAAAAAAGAGCAAGACAATTTTAACTGATTTCTACCTATAGCCTTTTTAAAATGTTGCTGAAAACTCATACTTTTCATTATTATTATTATTGTGGTATTTGTTAAGCACTTACTATAGGTAAAACACTGCTCTAAGCACTGGGATAGACACAAGTTAATCAAGTTGAACACAGTCCCTGTTTCACATGGGGCTCACCATCTAAGTAGGAGGGAGAACAGGTATTTGATCCCCATTTTTTTTTCAGATGAGGAAACTAAGAGAGAAGTTAAGTGACTTGCCCAAAGCATAACGCAAGTAATTGGTAGAGCTGGGATTAGAATTTAGGCTCTCTGACACCCAGTCCTATGGTCTTTCCATTAGCTAATAATGTTTCTTTTGATTTAGAGCACCCTAAATTTATTATTTTAATTTATTATTATAAAATGGACACTCTGGTTAAACTGAATATTGTCTAATATCACAGGTATTGAGTAAACTAAATCATGACTCTAAATGTATTTCAGTTACATTTGGACCAGGAGAGGACTATTTCTGACTGGCTCTGAATTAATTTTTAAAAATGAAAAACATTCCAGCCCTCCCCAAAACTACCTAGCTGGGACACTGGACAGATTCAATTCATCACTTTGCAACTTCCGGACCTGTGGTGTTATAAAAGAGATGATAAATATTAAAGCCCTAAGATTAAGAGGGTATTTTTAATCTGAATTGCAAGGAGATAGGAGAGCCTCAAAAAACGATACTTACCCATAGATACATGAAATGTCGATGACCACATCAATCATATCACAGCAGAGTTCGTATGTTTGCATGTCCACAGGGGTACTGTCTGTAGCGATGTAAATTTTACTGACCACATCGAACAGAAATGCTTTTTCAATCCCAGAATTCTGCAACCAAGAAAAAAGGTCAATCGGTCAACGGTACTTACTGAGCGCTTACTTGTGTGCAGAGCTAAGTGTACTAAGTGCTTGGGAGAATGCAGTATGTCAGAGTTGGTAGACATGTTCCCTGCTCTTAAAGGAATATTTGCTGATATACCACTGTCTGTTTATATTCAATATTATATCCCTTCTTCCCCATGGATCATCTTAGCCTGTCCTCCTTTGTTGGGCTTTGTCATGCCATGAACTCCTGGGACCACAGGGGATTAGTCCCTGAGGAATCCCTGGCCCCATCCAATCTACAGTTAGGATCCAGAGTCCTTTGGAAGCTCCCTGTTCCTCTGTGACACTCAACCTGTCCAGCCCCCACCCACATGTACTTTCTCCTGTGACCTGACAGCTGTCCAAACTCTTCCCTGCCCTCACCATTGAAATTTTCACTCATTGCCCACAGCTCTGTCCTTGCCCTGGCAAAGGAATGTTAACTGCTCCTCTTTTTTGGACTCCTTTTACAAAGTTCTATTTTGACTCCAGTTATTGCCTTTTAAAAACCCACTGGCTTTTCATCTCTGTCTCCTGTTCCCCTGCTTGCCACTGTGATCTTTGATATCTCTCGTTTTAGTGTTGGGGGGCTTCTCCTCAGCCTAGCCACCCACCCCTTCCTAAGCATACCCTCTCCAGACCTACTCTCAGCCAGACCCCCCATTTAAACTGTTTCTCCAGGGACCCAAGGTTCAATCAGTCAATGGTAGTGACAGTGCTTACTGTGTACAGAGCACTGTAGTAAGTGCTTGGGGGCGTACAATACACAGAGTATTTTTATGGTATTTGTAAGCTACGTGAGAGGCACTGTACTAAGTCCTGGTGTAGATATAAGATAATCAGTTTAGACACAATCCGCGTCCCACGTGAGACTCACAGTCTTAATCCCCATTTTACAAATGAGGTAACTGAGGCACAGGGAAATTGAATAACTCGCCCACGGTCACACAGCAGAAAAGTGGCAGGCCGGGATTAGAACCCAGGTCCTTCTGACTCCCAAACCCATGCTCTATCCACCAGGCCATACTGCTTCTCGTGGTCTACCCCTCTGTCATTGGCAAGGCCTATTTCCTCGCATTTGTCTCACTCTCCCTTTAGATAATAACGTCTTGAGGGCAGGATCATGTCATGCTCTTTCTTTTTCAACCCTTAAAATTCCTAGTATAGTTCTCTTCCCCCAGTAGGAGGCTCAGTCAATTCAGCTGAATTAGTAAATTAATAAACATTTGGATAGTTCTCCAACAAGAACAGGAAATTCAAAGTGCTCAAATTGAAAATGTAACCTAAGGCTGTAAAGATTTAGTTATATGACAGACAGATCTCTGCCGCTGTAACATGAGCGAAATTCATTATACAGACACAGTCTTCTCGGGACTAGAATTTTATCTGTCCAGACAGGTGGAAGAAACCATTTCTGAAAGGTGAACAAAGCAGGAAATGGAATCCATCTGGGAAAAGATGGTTTCTTGATCCTCAGCGAGGTCCCAGTGCTTAGAAAAGGGTCTGGAAAAATCACATTAGAAAAGTTGCAATAATAATAATAATGATTGTGGTATTTGTTAGGGCCGAGCACTGTAGTAAGCACTGGGGTAGACACAAAGTAACTAGGTCCCACACGGTCCCACAGTCTAAGTAGAAGGGAGAACAGTTAATTAATACACAATTTTCAGATGAGGGAACTGAGGCACAGAGAAGTGAGTTGTCCAAGGTCACAGAGCGGGTAATATGCTGAAGCAGCAATTAGAACCCAAGACCTCTGATGCCCAGGTCCATGTTCCTTCCATTAGGCCACAATGCTTTGGTCCAGATGTCTCTAACATTTCTAATGATCAAAAGGGCCAGTACCAGCCCAATTCCCATGCTTAGTAATCATTCAAAAACGAGTTGAGGGGCCTCAAAAAGCAAGCAGTTCACACAGACAAAAACAACAACCCAGGAAGTAAACCGTTTTTGTTCTGGCACAGCAGTATCCACTGGGCATTCTTCTTGCACTCGGCAAATTTTGAGAAAGGCCAAGGGCTCAGTTTGGATTAGGGCAGAGCCCCAGCCCCTTTGAAATAGCTCCAGAGGACACACGAAAGGGAAGTGCTTGAAGACTTTGTTATACCAACTCCTTTCCGTTTTCACATCCCCTGACTCCATTCTGCCTCATCTGCCACAACGGCTGTGGGACTGGGGCTGGAAGCCAAACCAAAAGCACTCAGTACAGTGCCTGACACATAGTAAGCGCTTAAATACAAAAAAAAAAAACCCAAGAAGCCATGGAGAAAGAGCCCCCGGTGTACTTACTGATATAAAGATGTTGAGTAAGTTCTCCAGTGTGGGGAGTTGTGGAATCAGCTTCTGAACCACTTTGCTAAAAGCCTCAAATATAGAATGATCATAGATGCTTGTCAGATAAAAGCTGAAAGAGGAAACAGTGTTTCATCATCCTTTTTTGAGTGTTACGAGGGATATGTTGCCTGGGCTATAATACAAGCACTTTACCCTAAACCTTTTGAACAAACGTACATTTAAAAACGAATATTTAGAAAAGGTACAGGCATTTCTCATTATGGTCTAAAATTATATAATAGTTTCCAGGATGGTACTGGTGGGTGAAGTCTGTTACTTTCTTTTCCTCGACTCTATCTCATCTGCATCTGTTCACATCCCAAACTCTGAGCCCACTTAAGCATATATATTAACTGTGAGCGATGCTGAATTTGTCAAATAAATTGGTACAAGGCATGGCCCAGAATCCTCAGGGCTGTAGAAATCACATAATTAAAAAATCCTGCCTCTTCCTTTTTGAGGTCAGAATCCAAATAATAGGGTGGAATCATCCAAATATTACCAAATTATCATTATCTATTTGACCGAATTAATGAAGCACAAATGCCACCAGGAAAGGATATCCTCAGGAAATTAGTTTCTTAGCGGATTAATCTTTTTCTTGAATGATTTACAGAATATGGCTCCAGTGATAAAGACAAAGAATTCTATTTGCTTAGTGGTTTCAAGAACTGCAGGCTCTTAATGGGCAGTAACTCCTGGGGCTTGGGATACTTTTTCTTATTTTGATTTGGGTTTTAAATCTGTTTGTCTAAAGACTAAACAATCTAAGAAATACCACAAACAATGGTTGCTTTTCAAAATAATCTTAATGTCTGTTGAAGACTTCTTCAACAGTATGAAGCCCTTGCACATTTATGCCAGTCCCACTGTGGTGCTCAAGGGCAGAGAATTTGTTGGGGGTGGGGGGGGTTGTTTTGTTTTATTGGTATTTGTTAAGTGCTTAGTAGGTTCCAGGCACTGTTCTAAGAGCTAGGGTAGATACAAAGTAATCAAATGGGACACATGGTCCATGTCCCTCATGGGGCTCACAGTCTTAATCTCCACTTTACAGATGAGGTAACTGAGGCCCACAGAAGTGAAGTGACTTGCCCAAGGCCACACAGCAGACAAGTGGCAGAGCTGGAATTAGAGCCTAGGCCCTTCCAACTCCCAGACCTGTGCTCTTTCCACTAGGCCATGCTGCTTCTCATACTGCTTCCGTTGTATATTCCCAAGCAGCCTGGCTCTT
Organism: Tachyglossus aculeatus; assembly: GCF_015852505.1. Lineage (NCBI taxonomy): Eukaryota > Metazoa > Chordata > Mammalia > Monotremata > Tachyglossidae > Tachyglossus > Tachyglossus aculeatus. Next base: position 32,789,972 of record NC_052084.1, read on the forward strand.
GGTCCATTGAAAAGAGCACTGCTGTGGGAAGCAGGAGGTTTGGGTTCTAGTAATGGCTCTGCCTATATCTGGCTAACCGGGGTGAAGGCTGCATGGGCGAAATGGGCAGCTCCCTTGCCCACCTACCCACCCACTCCCTCAGTGTAGTCTACACCCCAGCAGCATGAGAGTACGAGTGGCACTGTGCCAGCCGCCAGTACCAACATTAACTCCTCTGCCCAGAGTGTCAGGACTGAGCCTTATCCACCATTCTCCTCGGGAGGCCGATCCCTCAGTGCTCGCGCTCCTGAAACTCAAAGCTTCCCTCAGGGCCAACTCGGTGTGCTACTTCTTCCCTCACCTGAGGTGAATTTTTTCTAATCCAGCATCAGCCAGGTCATCATTTGCTCTCTGGTGAATGTCTCTTTGGGTTTCGATCTTGTGATCGTCTGACAGACCGTCAACTTTATGAATAAACACTTCAAAGTTGATGTCGGGATTTACTTTGTAGGCTCTGGTCACAGTGAGGTGCAGCCTGGCCAGGGCTTCCATATAATCATCCTAAAAAAATGAAATTCAAAAATGAAGCAAACTCCATAAAGATCCAAAGCAGGAGCAAAGGGAACTCACTTGTATCTAGTTGGGGGAAATGTCTTCGAAAATGTCTCCGTTTTTTCCCTGAGGCCCAGTCCACACTAGAGTGTATTCCAGATCATTCAGGCCAATAGTACAATTTGGCCTGATTTAGCTGGTTACCTGCATCAATTCTCCACTTCACTCTGCACATATAAATGCAATCTTATTCCAAAATGAGGCTTTACTTCCTTACAGCAGTTTTTCAGACCCTGTGGTCTACGAACCGAAGTTCTCTGAAAGTGATAAGCATAACTTCACAATTCCAAAGTGCCCAAGTGAAAGCTGGATTCAATTTGGTAATAAAAGTAAACATGTGTCAACCAAGCGGAATTGTCAGAAGGAGGAAAATGTACAGATTGCTTGAAGGAAGGTGTACGTGTGGGGTTGTTCATAGGTGTTGCTAAGGACAACTGCTCTTTTCCGCCTTTCCTATGGATTTTTATTTTATGATTGTTCTAGGGGGTGGGGGCACTTGAGCGCCAAAGGAAAGAGTTAAAAACATCTCAATCTCATACATCTCAATCTCGTTTGAGACTCACGCTCTAGGATCTGATAAACTGAAACTGAGAAGTATGATGTGACAGTAACAGTTTTCATATGATGTTCTGGGGCCTTCATTACATTCTTCAAATCACATGGTAGGTTTTTTTTTCATTTTTCAAATCTCTAAAACTGTGATGGCTAGCTGTACCCAGAACACCAAAGGTCAGTAAGCGTGATACCAATAAATAGAGAAGCTGCTTGGAAAAAAAAAAAAGGTGAGGGAACACTGTAAAATGAGGCAGATTTGGAGCTGACGGGGAAAGGGATAAGTCAATTTCCGGAATTCTCCATCCACAATGGCACAGTGTCTGGTTGGAATTCTTCATCAGGAACATAAAAAGAGATGCAATCATCAAAGGAACCCAGGCTTAGACTTTCTTTATGAAACCCTATCACCCCCCAGGATTGCACCAGAAAGACAATAAAATCAGTGCACAGATGGCTAAAGCTCAGTGATTAATGCCCTTCCACAGACAGGAATCAACCTGGAAGCCATCCTGGATGCTGCTGAGCCCCAGCCCAAATGCTGAGGAGAAATAATGCACAATTTGTGAATGCGTATTCATTCCCCTGTCAGTGATACTTCTCTGACTGAGAAAAATTCACCAGCAAAATAAAAAACTGTGGGGTGTCAAGACAATGCTACCAGTAGAAATCATGGAAATGCTGAGCTTTCTTCTAGGCAAACGCTTGCCCCGAGAACCTGATTTTTGGTAGATCTACCCACATTCCATGATGACACTTTTAAATAAGGTACAGTTCTCTAAACATCAAGTTGCCCAGAATGCTTCCACTAGCTAGTAAAAACTTGTGCGAACAACTATTGAGCAGCCATCTGGGGGCCTTCCTTAGAGACATTTGGACTGTCTACCCTGAACTTCCTTTAAAAAGGTAATGTTCAGCAAGGGGCAAACTGTGCGTCCAGGAATTTTTTAAAAAAGCCTTCGGCAAGTCTAGGTCATATGTCTTTCCTTCGTTCTACTGAAAAAAAAAAATATTTGGTTTCAACTTTAAGTTACGGGAAAGTGTTAAGGACTGCCAACTTTAAAGCCAGAGTTGGCTACAAGTCAACCTCAAAGAAATGGAGGCTCGTTGTCAGACTTGGTTTTTCTCTAACTTTCACTATCTGTAAAGAATTTGAGTCTGTTTCCACCATTAGACTGTAAGCTCCTGGACAGCTGGGAACACGTGTCTAGCTACTGTTGGACTCTCCCAAGCATTTAGTACACACAGTAGGTGCTTATTAAATAACATTGGTTGACTGGGCCCTGGAAGAAATATCAGGCAAGTGAGTTATAATTACTATTATTATTATTGTTATGGTATTTACTAAGTGCTTACACTGTGCCAAGCACTGTACTAAGCACTGGAGTATATACAAGATAATCGAGTTGGACACAATCCCTATCCCACATGATGCTCACAATCACGACTAAATGAACCCTCCAAGAAAGGACATTTGAGGTTCAAGACAGTCAGAGAGCACAGGCAGGCAACTGTTTGAACAGGATCAGGTTTGATCCTCTCTAAAGAGAGAGCTCTCCAGGCCCTTTCTAGCCCTGTATTTCGCCCCTGGAAAGGGAAGTTGTGAAAAATTACCGCGATACAATCGGGATCACAGGCATTTTTGGTTCTGCTGCCAGAACCACATAAAAGTTAAGCATAAATAATATTTTTTATAGCACCGTGCAGTTGCCAAGAGCCAACCAAATGTAAATCAAGTGTTCTACTGGATTTTGGGCAACTCTGGCTTTCTGGAAGTTGTGAAAATCAACCAGCCATTTGGTTGTGACAATCTATTTTTCCTTCATCCTGTAATGAGATAAGGAGCAATTTTCCACAGAGACCACCCTTCAGTATGCCCCAAACTCACTTCTTGGTCCCTGCTTTTCAGAAAGCCATGGGAGATTATTATTCATCAGCAAAGGAGACGAATTCCCAAATATTCATTCGTTCAATCGTCCCATATCCCTCCTACCATTCCTTTCCAAACTCCTTGAACAAGTTGTCTACACGCGCTGCCTAGAATTCCTCAACAACAACTCTCTCCTCGACCCCCTCCAGTCTGGCTTCCGTCCCCTTCATTCCACGGAAACTGCCCTCTCAAAGGTCACCAATGACCTCCTGCTTGCCAAATCCAACGGCTCATACTCGGTCCTAATCCTCCTCGACCTCTCAGCTGCCTTTGACACTGTGGACCACCCCCTTCTTCTCAACACGCTATCTGACCTTGGCTTCACAGACTCCGTCCTCTCCTGGTTCTCCTCTTATCTCTCCGGTCGTTCTTTCTCAGTCTCTTTTGCAGGCTCCTCCTCCCCCTCCCATCCTCTTACTGTGGGGGTTCCCCAAGGTTCAGTGCTTGGTCCCCTTCTGTTCTCAATCTACACTCACTCCCTTGGTGACCTCATTCGCTCCCACGGCTTCAACTATCACCTCTACGCTGATGACACCCAGATCTACATCTCTGCCCCTGCTCTCTCACCCTCCCTCCAGGCTCGCATCTCCTCCTGCCTTCAGGACATCTCCATCTGGATGTCCGCCCGCCACCTAAAGCTCAACATGTCGAAGACTGAGCTCCTTGTCTTCCCTCCCAAACCTTGTCCTCTCCCTGACTTTCCCATCTCTGTTGACGGCACTACCATCCTTCCCGTCTCACAAGCCCGCAACCTTGGTGTCATCCTCGACTCCGCTCTCTCATTCACCCCTCACATCCAAGCCGTCACCAAAACCTGCCGGTCTCAGCTCCGCAACATTGCCAAGATCCGCCCTTTCCTCTCCATCCAAACCGCTACCCTGCTCATTCAAGCTCTCATCCTATCCCGTCTGGACTACTGCTCTAGCCTTCTCTCTGATCTCCCATCCTCGTGTCTCTCTCCACTTCAATCCATACTTCATGCTGCTGCCCGGATTATCTTTGTCCAGAAACGCTCTGGACATATTACTCCCCTCCTCAAAAACCTCCAATGGCTACCGATCAATCTGCGCATCAAGCAGAAACTCCTCACCCTGGGCTTCAAGGCTGTCCATCACCTCGCCCCCTCCTACCTCACCTCCCTTCTCTCCTTCTACTGCCCAGCCCGCACCCTCCGCTCCTCCACTGCTAATCTCCTCACTGTACCTCGCTCTCACCTGTCCCGCCATCGACCCCCGGCCCACGTCATCCCCCGGGCCTGGAATGCCCTCCCTCTGCCCATCCGCCAAGCTAGCTCTCCTCCTCCCTTCAAGGCCCTGCTGAGAGCTCACCTCCTCCAGGAGGCCTTCCCAGACTGAGCCCCTTCTTTTCTCTCCCCCTCGTCCCCCTCTCCATCCCCCCGTCTTACCTCCTTCCCTTCCCCACAGCACCTGTATATATGGATATATGGTTGTACATATTTATTACTCTATTTACTCTATTTATTTATTTATTTATTTATTTTACTTGTACATTTCTATCCTACTTATTTTATTTTGTTGGTATGTTTGGTTCTGTTCTCTGTCTCCCCCTTTTAGACTGTGAGCCCACTGTAGGGTAGGGACTGTCTCTATGTGATGCCAATTTGTACTTCCCAAGCGCTTAGTACAGTGCTCTGCACATAGTAAGCGCTCAATAAATACGATTGATTGATTGATTGATTGATTTATCACTATTAGTAAATATAACTATTATAATAGTACTAGAATTCAATTTATATAATTTACTATAATAGTAAATATCACTATTATGCTACACAACATCTTTTTTAAGTTCACTTCAATCACCTAGACTAATCAATGATATTTTTGGAGCACTTACTGGGTGCAGGGCACTGTATTAAGCACTTGGGAGAGCACAACACGACAGAATTAGCAGACACATTCCCTGCCCAGAAAGTGCTGCTCTATGCCTCTTTGTGAAGGCCTGGTCCTTGGCTACTCCTTCAAGATTCATAATGATTATATCTGAAAAAGAGCTCTAATTTTTTTGTATTTGCCCCTCATGGACAGTATTGGAAAGAGCTGGTAAACAGATCTGGCCAGGTAGATTTTTTTTTTAAACATAGTACTTACTGCAAAGTTAATAAGCTTTAGCCCTTTATATTTACCTGGGAATCAATAACGAATATTAGCGCTCCCGTGCCTCTGAAGATCATCTCATAGTCAAACGTGGGGTCAAAAAAGTCAATCTGTCCAGGGAAGTCCCAGATCTGAAAGTTCACAAAGGAGCTGTTGGACACGTCTTCGCGGCAGATCTTGTTGGTGCTCTCCAGGAACAGTGTTTCACTGGGTGACATCTTGTGAAAAACAACTTTCTGGATAGAAGACTTTCCACTTCTCCTCAGCCCCATGAGCAGGATCCTAGGTTTCACTTCAGTGCTGAAGGGGTCACTGAAGTCCAGAACTGAAGGAACCACAAAACAAGAATGGAAGTTGGACTCCTTCAGAGGGTTCTGAATGCATCAAATTATCAAGTTCCAGAAAAGCTTTGATTCATTCAATACTCCGGACTACGAACCTTGGGCACACACAGTGTGCATCAGAAAGGTCCCATGCACAAGTAAGGGTACTTGTAAGAACCACGCAGAATTGGGTTTGTTGCTTTGTGCATTTGTCACCATCCGTATCATAGGCTAAAAAACAACCCATTTTGATGCTTTTTAAAAATTAAACCTCTAATCCCTTATTAAAATCTCATCTCCTCCAAGAGGCCTTCCTTGACTATATCCTTATTTTCCCCTACTCCCTCTCCCATCTGCATTGCCCTTGGATTTTTATCATTTATTCACCCCACCCTCAGCCTCACAGCATTTATGTCCGTATCTGTAATTTATTTTAATGTCTGTCTCTCCCTCTAGACTGACTGTCAGCTCCTTGAAGGGAGGGAACATGTCTACCAACTCTGTTATAATGTTCTCTCCCAAAAGCCCAGTATGGTGCTCTATGCACAGTAAGCGCTCAATAAACACAATCGATCTGATCCCAAATCTCAAACCCACAATCCCACTAAAACCATAACACATTCACACATTTTCTCCTGAACTCTTAATTTCACAGTTTAATCTTTCCACGTATTACTCCAGTTCAGCAATCCAGTAATGATCTAAAAGTGTGTTTCAAGAGCAGTTTGGCTTAAAGGGGCTGATTTCTTGTTGGCAAATATTGTGTCTCTCTTTTCTTCTCTAGTGTTTGTTGGGAAGAAAGAGTTCACTGCCTCTTTGAAATGGACAAAAGAAAAAGCAACAGCATGGATATTAGGGGAGGGGTATATGTGGAAGGAAAAGAGTTTGAATAGGGGGATGCTTCTTGTTCATAAGCATGAATTAGATGTAAACTGAGGAAAGGAGATTGTGGTAAGGTACAAAAAATGGACTACTGGGCTGCATTTTCTGAATGTCACTTTTGTGCATCAGATCAATCAAATCAATGGTATTTATTGATCGCTTACTGTGTGTGGGGCACTGTACTAAGCATTTGGGAATTACAAGTCGGCAACATACCATATGCACAGCACTATATTATGCTCTTGGGAGAGTATCCCATTCATTAAAAAATAGGAATGCTTGTTTTGCCCCATGCAGGCCAAATTCAGCTGTTTCTCTTTTTACGTTATGGTACTTCTTAAGCACTTACTGTGTGCCAAGCACTGTAATATGTATAGGGGCAGATTCAAGTTAAACAGGTTGGACACAGTCCCCCCGTCCCACACAGGACTCATAGTCTAAATAGGAGGGAGTAGGATTTAAACCCCATTTTAAAGATGAGGAAAGTGAGACAAAGAGAAGTTGTGGTTTGCCCAAGGTCACACAACAGGCAACTGGCAGTTATCTTCTAACAGTAAAAGTCCCTCATGGATTCCCCAAACCCTTCCTCAGCTTGCAAATCATTTAAAAAATGTGTTTTCTTTGCTTTTTGATTATTAACAGGAGTAAATAATCTTGATGGCCAAAAACCCCCAGGCTAAAGTTTTTTCTACTCTTGAGTTTTTAAAAAACAATCTGCGTTACTTGGCATCGGCTTGTGATGCTAATAAATTTTGCTCGAGTTACCTTGACTATTTACGCTTCCTCTTCACTGTTCAGGGGATGGGCGGGCTCAGGAATGACAAAGATGAAAGTTGTTCCATAACAGGCAGAAACCAGGAAGCGACAGGGGTCAAGAGTTTTACCCAAGAAAAGATTTGGCAGGTAGCCACTGGCTGAAAATATTGAGCAAGGTCAAACAATTTTTCTTGGGCAAGACCAAAGCAGCGAGGCTCTCTCCTTACTAACTTGCTAAATGGGCTGGGCGCTCTGGTGGCATCTCTGCCTGGGTGACTGGGTTACCTCTTTCTATCATAAGGTTGGCTGGGTTTCAGGGTGGTTCTGCCACTTGGCAGAACCCTGGGGCAAAAGAGGGTTGAAACTCACCACTATGGGCCCTGATCAGTGACACGGTTAGTGTTAGAGTCCAAGGAAGTTTTTCCCTCTTTGGAGCCAAGAGGGAATACCACCGGACTAGAGCCAGAATTTACTGACCACCCTAAATTCAATAAAAAAATAATAATACTAATTGTGGCATTTGTTAAGATTATCAGGCTGGACCCAGTCCCTGTCCCATGAAGGGCTGACAGTCTAAGTAGGCGGGAAATTGAGGCATACTGTACAGAAGGGGAAATTGAGGCATAGAGAGTTGAAGTGTCTTGCTCAAGATCACCCAACAGTTGAGTAGCAGAGTCAGGATTAGAACCCAGGGCTTCTGACTCCCAAACCCATTCTCTTGCGACGAGGCCTTACGGCTTCTCGACACCAGCTCGGGCAGATATGGGATTAAGAACTCCCACCGGCACCCCACGGACAGTTCTTGTAGATGCCGCAGCGGCCATGACTGTACCAAACTCCCAAACCAAACAAGATCGAAATCAGGAGTTAATGAGTAACACGAATGGACAGATCACAACCCAGAATACTAGAGGAGAAGCAGGGTGGCCTAGTGAATAGAGCACAAATCTGCGAGTCAGAAGGACCTGGGTTCCAAACGAGGGTCTTGATTAACAGACCACGTGCGGGTTGAGAGCCCAGCTGGGGAAAACAGAGTTTAGTTCAAAATCACCCACAGTTTATGCTTACGACCAAATGAACTCACACTAAATTTCCTTTTTACCCCAGATAGAGCTCGGTTAGAGAAAAATACAATACCACACGGAGATCACTCTGGCTGGATTCCAGGGGCTGGAAACAGGTGGGAAGCAGTGAAAAGCTTCCCTGCCTCAACCCTCACAGAGAGCTCAGCTCCGACCCCAGGGACAGATGGAGTTTTTCCACCCTACTGGCCAAAAGCTAGTCCCCTCCCAGAATACTCCAAATTAGTCGGGGATGGGCGAGTCTAACCTAAGCCACCTTGTGACTTTGCGAGGCGCAAACTTAAAAGGTCAAGGGCCATTGCTTAGGCAGCATAATTAGCTGATTGGCAGCCCTATCCTCTCCCTGGCATCCCTCCCTCCCTCTCAGGATAGAATCAGGCCGATACCCTGAGACCTGAGAGACTGGCAGAGCAAACGAGAGAGCCTGCGGGCAGACTCGTGGGCCAATTAGGAAGCGGGTAAAAGATGACATCTCAGGGCAAAATATCCTGTTTCTCTGACCTCGAAGTAATGATCTTAAGCCTCACCATGCTAATTTGTGATCGAAAAAAGCACCTGCCCACAGGGAGCCTTAGGAGGAGACGGACTCAAAATAATTTACGAATAGTAGGGAAAAAGTGCTCAAATAGTAGAATATATACACCAATACGGACTAAAGGGCAGTGGGAAGTAGTGAGTGTAGATGGGCTATGGAAGTACAAACGTGCTGAGACAATAGTATGGCACTCCATTTTCGGGGAACTAATTAAGAACGCCGACTAGGGTATGACAGTACTGCAGCTGCCTAGTCAAGTACAGGTGTCCATTACAGTCGTACCTTCCAGGAGTCCTCTGGTTTGAGTGGAGGAGCCAGGGCTACTGACTACCTCAAAGCCATTGAGTGGAATAGCCAGGGCTACTGGCTCATCGCAATTTTAATCACTGCAGGATGTAGCCCATGGGTCTGAAGATACAAAACTTTGGCCTTCGGTAAAAGCGATCCGTGTGGATCTCGGCTGAGGGACCAAATAGTATCTGAGCTACGGGGAATCGACAAGTATCCGTGCAGGAAGTTCCTCTGCCCTTGTTTAGACAAATGGGAAATTACACGAAAGTCCTTTGTGGTGGCAGGGCACACTGTAAGAAGTATAGTACTCTGCTTCTAGAAACTCTTTGTTGAGATATGCCATATTTTCAATCATCAAACCCCCCAATCCTGTGGTCCTACAGGAGGATGTTGGTAGAACTTCATCTTGCTTGTTGATACTGGTTCACGGGCTTGTGAAACCTCCCATATGTAAAATAACAAGTAGGCTGTCCTTGGGGAAAAATTATTTGTGTTTACTTACCCATGGGTAACATATGTAGGCTCCATCAGAGTCTTTTAAAAACAAACACATTCACAAAAATAACTCTGACCTCAGCTACTAAGTACGGAAAACATCTTAGCAGTCAGGTACTTCACAGGATTCCACCCCGACAGTTCTAAAGATCTTAAAATTAAAGTTTTTTTCTCTTCTTCAGGATGACCTCCCCACTCCCCCCTCACCATACTCTCACAACTGGTCCCCCTTCTCCCCACCACCTTGGACCTCTTTCGTCCTCAGTGTAAAAAGCAAGAGTATTTCAAAAGATATCCTACTGGCATTTGGCGTAAAGTATTACCTCATCCCCCTTTCACAGGAGATCGTTGAACTCTTTGCTCATGAGTTCATTTCTTCTGGCCCCATCTCCTCATATAATCCCAACTGCACAAGCCATCCCCGATGCACACATTCCCAGACATTTCCCCAGTCAAAGAGAAGGATGCACACTTAAAACCCCAGGCCCGGGAAATGCCCTTCCCTCCAACTGCCACCCCTAACAGGTACACAGAGGGGTACAGGCCCACCTTTAATACCAATACGTTAAGCATTACGCTGTGCCGAACACTGTACAAAGTGCTGGGGTAGATTCAATATAGTCAGGTTGGCCGCGGTCCCTGTCCCACAGTGGGGCTCGCTGTTTAAAGGGGTGGGAGCACAGGTATTAAACTCCTGTTTCTTGGATGAGGACACCGAGGAACAGAGAAATCGACACACAGCAGGCCAGTGGCAGAATGGGGATTCAAACCCAGATCCCCCCGACCTACTCCCAGGCCTGAGCTCTTTCCACTAGCCTACGCTGCCTCTCTCGTATATAAAACGGACTCTCCCTGCAGGCTGTACCAAGCCACACATTCCCCCAGGAAGGCCTCCAGCATGTGGTCCACCCTCTTAGGGACTGACATTCACAGCTGGCTCAGTCACGCAGCTCTCTGCTGCCTTTTTTTAGCCACGACATCTGACCTCGCCACTATCGTCCTAGTCATCCAGGGTAAATTCCCGCTGCGGAATTCCTCTCTTCCCTGTGACACTCCACCCAGTCCACGCCAACGGGCTTGGACACACACCCCCTTCAGATTCAGGAGAGCCCCATTCTCCCCAAGCTGACTGTTCCAACCTCGAACCCTACCTCTCCTCTCTTGCCCTTCCCCTGTGCCTCAGTTTCCTCCATCTGATCGGCCTGCCATCTCCTCTTCTCCTCTCCCCTTCCTTCCACCCCCGGCCTTGTGCTCCTCTCTCTGATTTCTTTTCTTTCAGAGCAGAAGAGAAGTAGGGTGGGAGTGGTGAGGGATCTTGGAGGAGGAGGAGGGGAGAGAGGAGAGGAGAAAGAGTTAGAGGGAAAAGTGGAGGAGGGTGGGAGGTGGAGGATTCATTCATTCAGTCGTATTTATTAAGCGCTTACTGTGTGCAGAGCCCCGTATTAAGCCCTTGGGAAAGTACCATACAGCAACAAAGAGTGACAATCCTTGCCTCCTACAACGAGCGCACAGTCTGGAGGAGGGGGAGACAGACATCGATACAAATAAAAAGACATCAGTATAACTTACTGTCTGCAGAGCACTGTACTATGCGCTCGGGAAAGTACAATACAGCAATAGAGGGTAACAATCCCTGCCCACAAGGAACTCACAGTCTGGGGTGCGGGGAGAGACAGACATCAGTACAAATAAAGAAGCACCATGGCCTAGCATAAAGAGCCCGGGCTTGGGAGTCAGAGGACGTGGGTTCTAATCCAGATTCTGCAACGTGCCTGCAGTGCAACCTTGGACAAGTCACTTTACTTCTCTGGGCCTCAGTTCCCTCATCTGGAAAATGGGGGTGAAGACTGTGAGCCCTACGTGGGATAACCTGATCACCTTGTACCTACCCCTGTGCTTAGAACAGGGCTTAACACATAGTAAGTGCTTAACAAATGCCATTATTATTAGGATTATTATTAAAGGGACATCATTATAAATAAATAAAATGACAGATCCATAAATAAGTGGTGTGGGGTGGGGAGAGGGGGGAAGAGCAAAGGGAGCAAGTTGGGGCGGCGCAGAAGGGAGTGGGAGGATGGAAAGAGGGAGTAAGGGAAGGAGAAAGAGAGGTAGAGAGGGAAAAGGGGAAGGGGGAAGGACAGGGAAAAGATGGGAGGGAAGAGAGGGAAAAGGGGAAGGGGGAGGAGAGGGAAAACTGGATCACCACAGGGTCCCAGAGGCCCTGGGGGTCAGAGGGCTGGGGTCAGGGGGTCCTGGGGGAGTCAGAGGTCCGGGGTCGGGGGGTTCTGGGAGCACAGGGCTGGGGGGCAGAGGGCTGGGGGTCAGAGGACTGGAATCAGGGGGGTCCTGGGGGCAGAGGGCTGGGGTTGGGGGGTCCCGGGGAGGTGGGGGGTCCCGGGGAGGTGGGGGGTCAGAGGGCTGAGGTCAGGGAGTCCTGAGGGGGCAGAGAGGGCTGGGATCGGGGTGGGGGGGTCCTGGGGTCAGAGGGCTGGGATAAGGGGGGGTCCTGGGGGAGTCAGAGGGCTGGGGATGAGAGGGCTGGAGGTCAGAGGGCTGGGATCAGGGGGGTCCTGGGGGAGTCAGAGGGCTGGGGATGAGAGGGCTGGGGGTCAGAGGGCTGGGGTCAGGGGGGTCCTGGGGGAGTCAGAGGGCTGGGGGTCAGGGGGCTGGGATCAGGGGGGTCCTGGGGTCAGAGGGCTGGGGTCAGGGGGATCCTGGGGGAGTCAGAGGGCTGGGGATGAGAGGGCTGGGGGTCAGAGGGCTGGGATCAGGGGGGTCCTGGGGGAGTCGGAGGGCTGGTGATGAGAGGGCTGGGGGTCAGAGGGCTGGGATCAGGGGGGTCCCGGGGGAGTCAGAGGGCTGGGGATGAGAGGGCTGGGGTCAGAGGACTAGGATCAGGGGGGTCCCGGGGTCAGAGGGCCGGGATCAGGGGGGTCCCGGGGGAGTCAGAGGGCTGGGGGTCAGGGGGCTGGGGGTCAGAGGGCTGGGATCAGGGGGGTCCCGGGGTCAGAGGGCCGGGCTCAGGGGGGTGGGATGGGGTGGGGTGGCTCACCTCCGTCGTCCGGTCCTCCGTCGGGGTCCCGTGGGGGGTGGGGGCCCTCCTCCCCCTCCCCGTCCCCCCTCGGGCCCTCGGGCTCCCCGTTGTCCCCTTGGCCCGGGCCCGGGCCCGGCCGAGAAGGAGGAGGCGGAGGCGGAGGCGGAGGCGGAGGAGGAGGAAGGGGCTGCCGGGCCGGAGGAGGGGGCGGCGGGCCCGGCCCGGGGCTCATCGCACCGACCCCGAGACGGACACGGCACACCGACACCATACACTGCGTGACCCGAGTCACCTGACACACATTGTCACACACTCTCACGCACACACTCCCCCACCCCCACCCCGCAGGGGCACTGGTACCTCCTCCCCAAAGGCGGTGAGCACACACACACACACACACACACACACACACACACACACACACCCCTCCAGCAGCCGCCTCTCTCTCTCTCTCTTTCTCTCCCCCCCAATCAGATTCTACACTCCCTATCCCCTCTTTCTTCCTCCTTTTCCCCTTCCCTCTCCCGTCCCCCCGCAGACAGACAGACAGACACACACACACTCTGCCCCCTCCCTCCAACAGTGCCCTCTCTCTCTCTCTCTCTCTCTCCCAAGCAGACTCTACACACCCCCTTTTTTTTCTTCTATTCTTCCTCCTTTTCCCTTTCCCTCTCCCTCCTCCCCCCCGGACACAAACACACACACACAAACACACACACACCCGCCCCCACTAGGCTTCTCCCTTTTCTTTCTCCCAAGCAGACTCTACACACCCCCTTTTTCTTCTATTCTTCCTCCTTCTTCCCTTCCCTCTCCCTCGGCCACAGACATCCATCCATACACACACACACTCCCCGCCCCCACTAGGCCTCTCCCCTTTCTTCCTCCCAAGCAGACTCTACACACCCCCTTTTTCTTCTATTCTTCCTCCTTCTTCCCTTCCCTCTCCCTCGGCCACAGACATCCACACACCCAGGCCTCTACCTCTGCCCTCCATCAGTCGCCCTCTCTCTCTCTCCCACAAACAAACTCTACAACCCCCCTTCCCTCTCCTTCCTTTTCCCCTTCCCTCCCACACCATTAATAAGAATAGATAATAATAATTGTATTTGTTAAGCACTTCCTATGTGCCAGGCACTGTACTAAGCGCTGGGGCAGATACAAGCAAATGGGGTTGGACACACACTGTCCCTGTCCCACGTGGGGCTCACAGTCTCAATCCCCATTTTACAGAGGAGGTAACTGAGGCCCAGAGAAGGGAAGCGACTTGCCCAAGGCCACACAGCAGACAAGTGGCGGAGCCCCTTATTTAAGCTGGTTATGGACTGAGAATACATCTGCTTCTTCTGTTGTAGGGTACTGTCCCCAGCGCTTGGCACAGTGCTCTGCACACAGTATGCGCCCAATCAAGACGATTGATGATGCAGAGCAGAAAACAGCCATGCAGACCCTGGCAGATGGTTCACCCTCCCTCCCCTTAAACATCAGTCTTGGTTTGCTGCTTCACAGACACTGAGGGCAAAGTAGAGCAGGCAGGGGTGGACTGAACCCAAATGGTCTTGGGAACTGATAAACCCTGAATGCTAAATGAGCTCGTCGTGGGCAGGAATGTGTCTGTTGTTATGTTGTACTCTCCTAAGCGCTCAGTACAGTGCTTTGCACACAGTAAGCTCTCAATCAGTACGATTGAATAATGCACTGTGCCCCCTGACCCTGGCATTCGAATCGAAGCTGTAATGAGAAGCAACGTGGCTTAGTGGAAAGAGCCCGAACTTGGGAGTCAGAGGACGTGGGTTCTAATCCCGGCTCCGCCACGTGTCTGCTGTGTGACCTTGGGCAAGCCACTTCACTTCTCTGCGGCTCAGTTCCCTCATCTGTAAAATGGGGAGAAAGACTGTGAGCCCCACGTGGGACAACCTGATTACTTTGTATCTACCCCAGCGCTTAGCAGGGTGCTCGGCACATAGTAGGCGCTGAACAAATGCCATAATTATCAAGCGCTTAGTACAGTGCTCTGCACATAGTAAGCGCTCAATAAATACGATTGAATGAATGAATAAATAAAATGAAAAAAAAACCCTAGTACTCACCAGGCCTTTTTCCCCAGGCCAATAGATTTGCATCCTCATTCTCTCCTCTTGTCTCTGTTAACAAAGCGCTCAATAAATACGATTGAATGAATGAATGGAATGGGAAGAAGGGCTTGACAGAAAGCTTTGATTTGTCTTTGGTTTTATCTTCCTGACCATCGTGCGAACTGCACGGAGGGCATACCCAAGACAGTGTGAAATGGTTATTCAACTAATCTTTCCAGGGAAACTCATTGGAAGTTGCTAAACTATCCCCGTTGTTTCAGGAGGAAAGAGAGGCTTGCTCTTCTCCAATTCATCCAGCTACTCTATTCAGGGTTGAAATCGAGAAGACCAAAAATGGAAATTCATTCATTCATTCAATCGTATTTATTGAGCACCTACTGTGTGCAGAGCACTGTACTAAGCGCTTGGGAAGTACAAGTCGGCAACATATAGTGGCGGTCCCTCCCCAACAACAGGCTCACAGTCTAGACAGACAGCAAAACAAAACATGTAGACAGGTGTCAAAATCGTCAGAACAAATAGAATTAAAGCTATATGCACATCATTAACAAAACAAATAGAATAGTAAATATGTACGAGTAAAAGAAAAGGAGTAATAAATCTGTACAAATATACATACAAGTGCTGTGGGGAGGGGAAGGAGGTAGGGCCAGGGGGATGGGGAGAGGAAAAAGGGGGCTCAGTTTGGGAAGGCTTCCTGGAGGAGGTGAGCTCTCAGTAGGGCTTTGAAGGTTGGTGGGGGGGGTCGCGTAACTTGTTATGGTTAGGAAATGACTAGGAAATGACACCTCAAAACAGGGAGAACGGAATGCTGTTTTCATTTGATATTTACTCAACATCCACAGGGTCCCTGATGACTCAATCGATCAGTGCTATTTACTGAGCGCTTATTGGGTGCAGAGCACTGTGCTAAGTGCTTGAAGGGTAAAATACGACACGGTTGGTAGGCACGTTTTCTGCTCACGAGTTGATGGTCGTTTCCGCTCTCAGGGAGTTGGAGTTCTGAAATGAATCTTCACCTTTGGACAGAGAGTATAAATTGAAAATGCCTCTCGGGCAGGGGCCATGCATTTTATTTCTATTATTAACTGTGGTATTTGTTAAGCTCTTACTATGTGCCAAGCACTGTCTTTCGTGCTGGATACAACAAAATCAGATGAGGCCCAAAGGGCTCCTAGGCTAAGGGGCCGCATTTAATCCCCATAAGGAAACTGATAAATCCGTGGCCCAACTCCCTCTGGTAACTAGGAGTTCCTCATCAAACGATCAGTAGTGTTTATTGAGTCCCTTCTACGAGTAAAGCACTGTACTAAATGACTTGGGAAAATACAATCAATTTACAAGCCCCATTCCTGCCCTCCAGGATCTTGCAGGCTACTGGGGAAGATTATAAGGCAGTATGAATATATTTGCATCAATTTACTCCAGCGCTTCGAACAGTGCTTGGCACATAGTAAGCGCTTAACAAATACCAACATTATTTTATTATTATTACTACTCCCTTCTCAGAAGCGAATGACAGGGACCTACGTATCACTATTTCAACTAAACAACATACTACAATTTAACAGGCTTGAATGGGAAAGCTTTGTTTCACAACCCTGATACTTTCACCCCCATAATCTTCCTTGGTTATAATTTCAGTATTCACCTACTTTTGAAATTAGGGTACATTTACTTAGAACCCCAGAAACAGAAAAAAAGCAAGTCCAAATGTTGAAACCTTTTCATATTAATGACCTACTGGATTACCATATGAATTCATATTTTTTCTGTGCATGGGTCTCTTCATCAGATCTGGAGTTTTTCATAATCAGGTTGGAACTTTGTTTAAGAAACCTGGTGCCAGTTGGCTCGATCAACCAATCCATCAATTGTATTTATTGAACACTTACTGGGTGCTCTTCCAAGCGCTTAGAAGAGTCCAGCGTAGCAGAGTTGGTAGGCACATTCCCTGCCCACAACCAGCTTAAAGTCTAGGGGCCTCCTAGAATTGGGTTGGCCCTGGGGAAGATGTCGGTGAAATCCAGAATTTTCTACAGAAAAATTCTGTTTCAAAATGATTCCCCACTCCTGGCGCGAACAAAGTGCGGTCCCTTAAGTCCAGGGTTACAAACGCAGTATCAAATGCTGTAATTAGCCCCCCGTTTTAGAGGAGGTTGGGTTTGAAAGGTGAGTTTCAAGATAGTTGGCTAGTAGCCATTTTGATACTGTTTCAGTGGCCTGGAAACTTTCAACTGCATCAGGAAAAGCAACTGTTCCAATAAACAGTCTAGTTTTGTGTTTGTGGAGAGCTTGTCATGACAAATTTAAACGTGCTAAGCAGCCACCACGGAGTCAAGAATGAGGCTTTTGGGTCACCAGTTCAAGCCAGGCCTGGACCAAGGACAGAGCGCTCTGAAGTGACTCGCAATCTCAAAGAGAGGCATGACGGACCCTTCTTTTATTTATTCTGTTCTTAGCTTCCAAGAAATGCAATCCACATCTCATCCCAGCTCGGTGAGATAAAGTGCCGTTGTCCAGCTTTGCCAAGAGTCCCCACTTACTTGTCCAGGGTGAGACATGAGTTATGCCAGAGGAGTCTTGAAGAATGCTGATCTCATCTATTGGGTTATCGGCAGTCATTCTCTGAAGAGGGGAAAGAAAATGTAGGCAGATTGTTTTTGGTGCGGGGTGGGGAAAGAGGGGAGGAAGGCTAAAGGAAGGGACTTAAAGTAGTTTGTAAAATCATTCCCACATTTTCCAGATGGAGTCACTGAAGCACTTGCCTTCGGCCCCCTCCATGGAGGAAAAGCGGAGGCTATTCATTCACCGTTGTGTTTATTGAGTGCTTACTGTGTGCAGAGCACTGTACCATCATCATCATCATCATCAATCGTATTTATTGAGCGCTTACTATGTGCAAGGCACTGTACTAAGCGCTTGGAAAGTACAAATTGGCAACATATAGAGACAGTCCCTACCCAACAGTGGGCTCACAGTCTAAAAGGGGGAGACAGAGAACAAAACCAAACATGCTAACGAAATAAAATAAATAGAACAGATATGTACAAGTAAAATAAATAAATAAATAGAGTAATAAATATGTACAAACATATATACATATATACAGGTGCTGTGGGGAAGGGAAGGAGGTAAGATGGGGGGAAGGAGAGGGAGATGAGAGGGAGAGGAAGGAAGGGGCTCAGTCTGGGAAGGCCTCCTGGAGGAGGTGAGCTCTCAGTAGGGCCTGAGTAAAGTAAATATATTAATCAGTCATTGGTATTTATTGAGGGCTTACAATGTGCAAAGCACTATGCTAAATATTTGGAAGAGGACAATATAAGTGCATGTAAATTGCAGAAGTAAGGAGGAGTAGGGAAATGGGGATAGAGTGGTAGACCCTTAGGTATTAATCAATCAATCAATCGTTTTTACTGAATGATTAATATGTGCAGAGCACTTTACTAAGACATTGGGAGAACACAGTACAACGGAATTAGCAGACACATGAGCATAAAAATAATAATCATGAGTTCTAATCCCAGCTCTGCCATTTGTCAGTTACGTGACTTTGGGCAAGTCACTTAACTTCTCTGTGCCTCAGTTACCTTGTCTGTAAAATCGAGATTAAGTCTGTGAGCCCCAGGTGGGATAACCTGTTTACCGTGTATCTACCCCAGTGCTTAGAACAGTGCTTGGCACAAAGTAAGCACTTAACAAATACCATCATTATTAATAGTATTTATTAAGCACTTATTATGTTTTGGGGATGCCAAACACTTGGCATACCAAGCACTTGGGAGGTACCCTACAGCAACAGAGACAATCCCTGCCCACAACGGGCTCACAGTCTAGACAACGGGCTATTGGCACCTCAGCCGATGTGGTTCGTGGGACAGGCTATGCTGGTGAGAAACTGTGGGGTGACATTGGTAGTTAGGTCTTCCAGAAGCAGTCGCCTCTTTCAGTTAAGACTTCTTGTCTTCCTAGGATCCAGGAGGACTAAACTGGAGGATCCCAATTTTCTGGGGGCTTGCACCCCTTGCCCACCCAACAAAAGTTCCAAAATAGGTCAGTCCACCAAAATTGTGACCAGCTGGCAAAGTTTTCACTGGGTGTTCTGACGATGGTTCGGTGAGCTACAGTCAGCATCAGTAGCCGAAGAAGTATTTAAACAGGGGTGTGAGCCTCTTTTATAGGAGTTTTGGGTTTTTTGGTGGGGGGGGGGAGGGCGGCTGGGGTCCCAAGCAAAATCTCATGGCTGGTTGGAGGCTAGGAAGGGTATTGTTTTACAGGTATTGCAGGGAGCATGGGCTGAGAAGGTAGACTTTATTTTGTTAATATGTTTTGTTCTGTTCTCTGTCTCCCCCTTCTAGACTGTGAGCCCACTGCTGGGTAAGGACCGTCTCTATACGTTGCCAACTTTTACTTCCCAAGCACTTAGTACAGTGCTCTGCACACAGTAAGCGCTCAATAAATACAATTGAATGAATGAGTGAATGAATAGACTCTGTGCCCTCGGCTTGCATTCATCTAGCACGCAGGCCTAAAAATCTTCTGGGTCAGGGCTGGTTGTCCTGGCACTGCACAAATCCCACTTATGAACATACGTATATTTTTATTTATTACGTTTGTTAATTCAAGTACTTTTTGTAGGCTCCCAGAGAGTAGTGATCACGTGGCCTGCTTCTGTTAAAGGCCTCCCCGGTGTTTAGTTCAGGGCTTCACACTCAGTATGTGCCCAGAAGAATATCATTGATGATGAGGATAATGATAAGGACTCTTGCTTCTGGGGTTTCCTAAGAGGTCTCCCCAAGATAGCCCCACTAATAATAATAATAGCATTTATTAAGTGCTTACTATGTACAAAGCACTGTTCCAAGCGCTGGGGAGGTTACAAAGTGCTCATGCTGTCCCATGGGGGGCTCTCAGTCTTAATCCCCATTTTACAGATGAGGTAACTGAGGCACAGAGAAGTTAAGTGACTTGCCCAAAGTCACACAGCTGGCAATTGGCGGAGCCAGGATTTGAACCCATGACCTCTGACTCCAAAGAGCGTGCTCTTTCCACTGAGCCACGCTGCTTCTCTGATAATAACAGAGTTTGCGTGGTGGTGGTGGTGGAACACACCACCACAGTCTCCTTTTAGACTGTGAGCCCACTGTTGGGTAGGGACTGTCTCTATATGTTGCCAACTTGGACTTCCCAAGCGCTTAGTACAGTGCTCTGCACACAGTAAGCGCTCAATAAATATGATTGATGATGATGATGATGGTGGTGTGTATGTGTGTGTGTAAGGGGAGGGGGTGTCGGGGTGGTGGTGAGGGGAAACCAGAGAGTGGCAACAGCCAAGAAACAGGCTAAGAGAGGATATTGAATCCCTTGGTTGAAGCTAGCTATTCTTCGCTCATTTTTTAAAATAATATTTAAGTGCTTACTCTAAGCCAGGCACTTTACTAAACACTGGGGTAGATAATGGCCACATAGGGCTTGCAGTTTTAATCCCTATTTTACGGAGGAGGGAACAGAGAAGTGAAATGACTTATCCAAGGTCACCCAGCTGACAAGTGGCAGAGCCCAGATTAGAAGGCAGGTCCTTCCGAACTTCCAGACCCACGATCTAGCCACTCATTGCCGGGGTCACTCTCCACTGTCCCTGACAGGGAAGTGGAAATAGCTCCACTTCAGCCCAGTGGAAATCACTTCCTCCTGAAATGATTGCGATTCAGGGCTCTCCCTTTGACTTCACCAGGGAAGTCACTGCCCCCCCCTTCTCCCTGCTCTTCCTCCTCCTCCTCCTCCTCCTCCCCCACCACCATGGGCTTCCTTCTCCCCCATCCCGCCCCAATCCAGCCTCAATCTCCTCACTTAACAGCGTTGGAGGGGAGGCCACCAGCTGCAGGGCTACTTACAGTGGGAATCCACGATCGGAGCTACAGAAAAAAGAAAGAAAAACAGAAATTTCCAGAATCGATATAATAACGACGATGATGGCATTTGTTAAGCGCTTAAGCAGCTTGGCTCAGTGGAAAGAGCCCGGGCTTTGGAGTCAGAGGTCATGGGTTCGAATCCCGACTCCACCACATGACTGCTGTGTGACCTCGGGCAAGTCACTTAACTTCTCTGAGCCTCAGTTACCTCGTCTGTAAAATGGGGATTAAGATTGTGAGCCCCACGTGGGGCAACTTGATCACCTTGTATCCACCCCAGCGCTTAGAACAGTGCTCTGCACGTAGTAAGCGCTTAACAAATGCCATTATTATTATTATTATTACTATGTGCGAGCACTGTTCTAAGCACTGAAGGGGGAGAAGCAGCGTGGCTCGGTGGAAAGATCACGGACTTTGGAGTTAGAGTTCATGGGTTCAAATCCCGGCTCCGCCACTTGTCATCTGTGTGACTTTGGGCAAGTCACTTCACTTCTCTGGGCCTCAGTTACCTCATCTGTAAGATGGGGATGAAGACTGTGAGCCCCACGTGGGACAACCTGATCACCTTGTAACCTCCCCAGTGCTTAGAACAGTGCTTCGCACATAGTAAGCGCTTAATAAATGCCATCATTATTATTATTATATAAGGTGATCAGGTTGTCCCACGGGGGGCTCACAGTCTTAATCTTCAGAAGCAGCGTGGCACAGTGGAAAGAGCCCAGGCTTGGGAGTCAGAGGTCGTGGGTTTGAATCCCGGCTCCGCCACTTGTCAGCTGTATGACCTTGGGCAAGTCACTTCACTGGGCCTCAGTTGTCTCATCTGTAAAATGGGGATGAAGACTGTGAGCCCCAGATGGGGCAACCTGATTACCTTGTATCCCCCCTGCGCTTAGAACAGAGCGTCGCACATGGTAAGCGCTTAACAAATGCCATCATTATTCATCATCATTATCAATCATATTTATAGAGCACTTACTGTGTGCAGAGCACTGTACTAAGCGCTTGGGAAGTCCAAGTTGGCAACATACAGAGACAGTCCCTACCCAACAGTGGGCTCACAGTCTAAAAGGGGGAGACAGAGAACAAAACCAAACATACTAACAAAATAAAATAAATAGAATAGATATGTACAAGTAAAATAAATAAATAAATAAATATTCTTAATCCTCATTTTACAGATGAGGTAACTGAGGCACAGAGAAGTCAAGTGACTTGCCCAAGGTCACACAGCTGACAACTGGCGGAGCTGGGATTTGAACCCGTGACCCCCGACTCCCGAGCCCACGCTCCTTCCAGCGAGCCACGCCGCTTCTCCATATAGAAAAGGGGCGGCGGGGGAGAGGCGCTCGACAGGGAAGGGGAGGCGAACGTAACTTCTGAGGTTCCCGAAGCGGCGAAATCTGCCGCTCTGATAGGCAACTACTGTGGGAACTATCAGAGTAAAACACCAGATGCCAAACTTAATACGCAGATGCTGCGTGCACACTTGAAGGTCCCCCCTTTATGTCCCTAATTTTCCATTTCCCTCCTAAGATGGGTTCTTTTTTTCCTCCTTCTGGTTAGGTTTTCAACAGTTGTCCCCTTGACAAACCTCTTAATAAGGTTCCAAGATGCTTCGCCGTCCCCCGATGGAGTTTTTAGAACCCGGCCACAAGCGACACGGAGCGTCTCTTGAGAAATGTTTGGGCGCTCGGAGAAACCATCCATTATTTTGGTGAAAGAGAGGGAAGGGGAAGGCCAGCTGGCAGTGCAAAGGAGTCCTGCCGTTGGGAGCCTTTCAGGCAGCACCTCTGAAGGCCTTTGATTAATTGGTCTGGTCCTTGGGGCCTTGTAAGCAACGTGGCCTGTCAGAAAGAGCACGAGCCTGGGTGTCGGAGGCCCTGGCTTCATCATCATCATCATCATCGATCGTATTTATTGAGCGCTTACTGCGTGCAGAGCACCGGACTAAGCGTTTGGGAAGTACAAGTTGGCAACATCTAGAGACAGGCCCTACCCAACGGCGGGCTCACAGTCTAGAAGGGGGGAGACGGAGAACAAAACCAAACATACTAACAAAATAAAACAGACAAAATAAAATAAATAGACAAAATAAAGTAGACATAATATAATAATAATAATGATGGCATTTATTAAGCGCTTACTATGTGCAAAGCACTGTTCTAAGCGCTGGGGAGGTTACAAGGTGATCAGGTTGTCCCACCCGGGGGAGGTCGCAGTCTTAATCCCCATCTTACAGACGAGGTAACTGAGGCCCAGACAAGTTAAGTGACTTGCCCAAAGTCACACAGCTGGCAGTTGGCGGAGCCGGGATTTGAACCCATGACCTCGGACTCCAAAGCCCGGGCTCTTTCGCACTGAGCCACGCTGTTCTAATCCCCGGCTCTGCCGCTTGTCAGCCGTGTGACTCTGGGCAAGTCACTTCACTTCCCTGGGTCTCAGTTACCGCATCTGTAAAATGGGGATGAAGACTGTGAGTCCCACGTGGGACAATCTAATTACCTTGTATCCACCCCAGCGCTTAGAACAGTGCCTGGCACATAGTAAGCCCTTAACAAATACCATAATTATCGTGATTATTACGTAGCTCTCTCACTGCTTAGTACCTCAGTGCCTGGCACATAGTAAGTGCTTAACAAATACAATAATAATAATAATAATAGTATAGTAAGCACTTAACTAATACCATAATAGTAATAATAATAATGATTATAGAACATGTTTAACAAATACTGTCATGAATTATAGTAAGCATTTAACAAACACCATAATAATAATAATAATTATAGTAAGCAGTTAACAAGTACAATAATAATAATTTTGCTTAATGCTTCATAATAATGCTTAACAAATACCATAATAATAATAATAATGGCATTTATCAAGCACTTACTATGTGTAAAGCACTGTTCTAAGTGCTGACTGTAGTAAGCGCTAAACAAATACCATAACAATAAAAATAAAAATTATACTATGTGCGTAACAAATACCATAATCATCACTATAGTAAGTGCTTAACAGATACCATAATAAAAATAATAATAATACACTTAACAAATAGCATAATAATTACAGTAAGCACTTAACAAATACCATAATAATCATAATTACAGTAGACACAATACCATAACAATAACAATGATAATTATTATAGTAAACCCGTAATAAATTCCATAATAATCATAATTATAGTAAGAGATTATTAAATACAATAGTAACAAGCGCTTAATAAATACCATAATAATAATAATTCTAGTAAGAGCTGAATAAACACAACAGTAACAAGCGCCTAATAAATACCATAATAATCATAATTATAGTAGGAGCTTAATAAATACAACAGTAACAAGTGCTTAATAAATACCATAATAATCATAATTATAGTAAGAGCTTAATAAATACAATAGTAACAAGCGCTTAATGAATATCATAATAATCATAATTATAGTAAGAGCTTAATAAATACAATAGTAACAAGCGCTTAATAAATACCATAATAATCATAATTCTAGTAAGAGCTGAATAAATATAATAGTAACAAGTGCTTAATAAACACCATAATAATCATAATTATAGTAAGAGCTTAATAAATACAATAGTAGTAAGTGCTTAATAAATACCTTAATAATCATAATTATAGTAAGAGCTTAATAAATACAATAGTAACAAGCGCTTAATAAATGCCATAATAATCATAATTATAGTAAGAGCTTAATAAATACAATAGTAACAAGCGCTTAATAAATACCATAATAATCATAATTATAGTAAGAGCTGAATAAATACAATAGTAACAAGCGCTTAATAAACACCACAATAATCATACCATAATAATCATCATTCTAGTAAGAGCTGAATAAATACAACAGTAACAAGCGCTTAATAAATACCATAATAATCCTCATTCTAGTAAGAGCTGAATAAATACAACTGTAACAAGCGCTTAGTAAATACCATAAGAATCATAATTCCAGTAATCACAATCATCATTCTAGTAAGAATTATGTTACAGTAGGAGCTGAATAAATACCACGGTGACAAGCGCTTAATACCATAATAATCATAATTATAGTAAGAGCTTAATAAATAAAGTAGTGACAAGCGCTTAATAAATACCATAATAATCATAATTATAGTAAGAGCTTAATACAATAGTAATAAGCGCTTAATAAATACCATAATAATCATAATTCTAGTAAGGCCTTAATAAATACAATAGTAACAAGCGCCTAATAAACACCATAATAATCATACCGTAATAATCATCATTCTAGTAAGAGCTGAATAAATACAACGGTAACAAGCGCTTAACAAATACCATAATAATCCTCATTCTAGTAAGAGCTGAATAAATACAACTGTAACAAGCGCTTAGTAAATACCATAAGAAGCATAATTCCAGTAATCACAATCATCATTCTAGTAAGAATTATGTTACGGTAGGAGCTGAACAAATACCACGGTGACAAGCGCTTAAGAAATACCATAATAATCCTCATTCTAGTAAGAGCTGAATAAATACAACGGTAACAAGCGCTTAGTAAATACCATAAGAATCATAATTCCAGTAATCACAATCATCATTCTAGTAAGAATTATGTTACGGTAGGAGCTGAATAAATACCACGGTGACAAGCGCTTAAGAAATACCATAATAATCATAATTATAGTAAGGGTTTAATAAATTACAGTAGTGACAAGCGCTTAATCAATACCGTAATAATCATCGTCATTATAGGCAGCGGCCTAACAAATAATGATTCGAGTGAGAAACAGCACGAGAGCCAAGGGAGGAAGCAAAGGGACAAGGGCGGCCGCGGAGGGAGGGCGGTAGGGGGCGCTGCTGCTGCGGCCGATCCCCCCCGTGGCCGGCGAAGGGCGGGCGGCAGGGGGCGCTGTTGCTGCGGCCGATTCCCCCCCCGTGGCCGGCGAAGGGCGGGCGGTAGGGGGCGCTGCAGCTGCGGCCTATTCCCCCCTCCACCCTGCAGGGCAGGCCCGGAGGGCGTCAAGGGGGAGGCGGCGGCCAACAAGGAGGAGGAGGAGCAGTGTGTCTGTCTGTGTGTGTGTGTGTGTGCGTGTGTCTGTGTGTGTGTGTGTGTGTGTGACCAGCCTCGGGGGGCATCACCCGCATCATCAGGGGGGGTACCAACCGCTGCTGCCCCTCCTCCTGCTGGGCGGCCCTCAAGGCTCCGCAGTTCTGCGCTGCCCTGCACACAGTAAGCGCTCAGTACATAGGAACCGACCTGTCTCGGTGTCTGTGCGGGGAGGGGGTGTTTGGGGGTGCTTGGGGGGGTGTATTTGTGCGGGGGAGGGGGTATTTTGAGTCTTCTGTGGGTGTGCATTTGAGTGTCCTGGGGGTGTGTGCGTGTATTGGTATGTGGGGGGTGTTTGAGTGTAATGTGGGTGTGCATTTGAGTTCTGGGGGGTGTGGGGCTTTTTTTTGTGTGTGTGTATTTGTGGGGGGGTGTTTGAGTGTAATGTGGGTGTCCTGGATGTGTATTTGTGTGTGTGTGTGGGGGGGGGTATTTGAGTGTTCCGTGGGTGTGTATTTGAGTTCCGTGGGTGTATTTGTATGGGGGGGGGGGGGGTTTGAGTGTAATGTGGGTGTGCATTTGAGTGTCCTGGATGTGTATTTGTGTGTGTGTGGGTGGGTGGGGGTATTTGAGTGTTCCGTGGGTGTGTTTTTGAGTTTCGTGGATGTATTTGTGTGTGGGGGGCTGTTTGAGTGTAATGTGGGTATGCATTTGAGTGTCCCGGGTGTGTTTTTGTGTGTGTGTGTGTGGGGGGTATTTGAGTGTTCCGTGGGTGTGTATTTGAGTTCCGTGGGTGTATTTGTGTGGGGGGGTGTTTGAGTGTAATGTGGGTATGCATTTGAGTGTCCCGGGTGTGTTTTTTTGTGTGTGTGTGTGGGGGGGGTATTTGAGTGTTCCGTGGGTGTGTATTTGAGTTCCGTGGGTGTATTTGTGTGGGGGGGTGTTTGAGTGTAATGTGGGTGTCCATTTGAGTGTCCCGGGTGTGTTTTTGTGTGTGTGTGTGTGGGGGGTATTTGAGTGTTCCGTGGGTGTGCATTTGAGTGATCGTTTTGTGTGTGTGTGTGTTTGTGTGTGCGGGGGGGGGTGTTTGAGTGTAATGTGGGTGTGCATTTGAGTGTTCTGTGGGTGTGCATTTGAGTTCTGGGGGGGTGTTTTGTGTGTGTGTGTATTTGTGGGGGGGTGTTTGGGTGTAATGTGGCTGTAATGTGGGTGTACATTTGAGTGTCCTGGATGTGTATTTGTGTGTGTGTGTGTGGGGGGGGTATTTGAGTGTTCCGTGGGTGTGCTTTTGAGTTCCGTGGGTGTATTTGTGTGTGGGGGGGTGTTTGAGTGTAATGTGGGTGTACATTTGCAAATGTACGTGTTTTGTTTTGTTGTCTGTCTCTCCCTTCCAGACTGTGAGCCCATTATTGGGTAGGGACCGTTTCTCTCTGTTGCCGATTTGTACTTCCCAAGCGCTTAGTACAGTGCTCTGCACATAGTAAGCCCTCAATAAATACGATTGAATGAATGAATTTGAGTGTCCCGGGTGTGTATTTGAGTGTTCCATGGGTGTGTGTTTGAGTTCCGTGGGTGTATTTGTGTGGGGGGGGTGTTTGAGTGTAATGTGGGTATGCATTTGAGTGTCCCGGGTGTGTATTTATGTGTGTGTGTGGGGGGGGGATTTGAGTGTTCCGCGGGTGTGTATTTGAGTTCCGTGGGTGTATTTGTGTGTGGGGGGGTGTTTGAGTGTAATGTGGGTGTCCATTTGAGTGTCCCGGGTGTGTATTTGTGTGTGTGTGTGGGGGGGGGGGGTATTTGAGTGTTCCGTGGGTGTGCATTTGAGTGTTCGTTTTGTGTGTGTATGTTGTGTGTGTGTATACGTTGTGTGTGCGGGGGGATATTTGAGTGTTCCGTGGGTGAGCATTGGAGTGTTCGTTGGGTGTGTGTATTTGTGTGTGGGGGGGGCATTTGAGTGTCTTGTGGGTGTGCGTTTGAGCGTCCTGTGGGTGTATTTTTCCGGGGGGGATATTTTGAGTGTTTGTGTATTGGGGTGGGTATTTGAGTGTTGTGTGGGTGTGCATTTGAGTGTCCTGCGTGTGTATTTGTGACGGGGGGAGGTATTCGAGTGTTGTATGGGTGTGCATTTGAGTGTTCTGTGTTGTGTGCTTTTATTTGTGCGGGGGAGTATTTTGAATGCTTTGTGGGTGTGCATTTGAGTGTTGTGTGTATTTGTGGGGGCGTATTTGCGTGTTCTGAGATGTGCATTTGAGTGTTCTCTGTGTGTGTATTGTGTTGGGGGGGTATTGAGTGTTCTGTGGCTGTACATTTGAGTGTTCTCTGTGTGTGTGTGTGTGTGTATTTGTGGGGAGGGGTATTTTGAGTGCTCTGTGGGTGTGCATTTGAGTGTTGTGTGTATTTTTTGGGGGGTATTTGAGTGTTCTGTTTGTGTGTGTTCTGTGTGTAATAATAATAATGATGATGGTACTTGGTAAGCGCGTACTATGTGCCAAGCACTATTCTGAGTAGGGATTGTCTCTGTTGCCGAATTGTCCTCTCCAAGCGCTTAGTACAGTGCTCTACGCTCAGTAAATGCGATTGAATGAATGAATTTGTGTGTTCTGTGTGTATTATTAATAATAATAATAATGGTATTTATTAAGTGCTTACTATGTGCCAAGCAGTGGGGTAGATAGAAGGTAATGAGGTTGCCCCACGTGGGGCTCCCAGGCTTCATCCCCATTTTCCAGCTGGGGTGGAATTAGATCCCACGTGCTCTGACTCCCAAACCCGGGCCTTCGACACTAAGCCACGTGTGTGTATATGTGTTGGGGTGTGTGTGTGTTCATTCAATCGTATTTGTTGAGCGCTTACCGTGTGCAGAGCACTGTACTGAGCGCTTGGGAAGTACAAGTCGGCAGCAGCCCCATGAACCAGATAAATGATGATTAAAAAAAGCCTATTCTTGTGTGTTTGTGTGTGTGTGTTCATTCATTCAATCGTATTTGTTGAGCACTTACCGTGTGCAGAGCACTGTACTGAGCGCTTGGGAAGTACAAGTCGGCAGCAGCCCCATGAACCAGATAAATGATGATTAAAAAAAGCCTATTCTTGTGTGTTTGTGTGTGTGTGTTCATTCATTCAATCGTGAGCGCTTACCGTGTGCAGAGCACTGTACTGAGCGCTTGGGAAGTACAAGTCGGCAGCAGCCCCATGAACCAGATAAATGATGATAAAAAAAGCCTATTCTTGTGTGTTGTGTGTGTGTTCATTCATTCAATCGTATTTGTTGAGCGCTTACCGTGTGCAGAGCACTGTACTGAGCGCTTGGGAAGTACAAGTCGGCAGCAGCCCCATGAACCAGATAAATGATGATTAAAAAAAAGCCTATTCTTGTGTGTTTGTGTGTGTGTGTGCGTGTTCATTCATTCAATCGTATTTGTTGAGCGCTTACCGTGTGCAGAGCACTGTACTGAGCGCTTGGGAAGTACAAGTCGGCAGCAGCCCCATGAACCAGATAAATGATGATTTTAAAAAAGCCTATTTTTGTGTGTTTGTGTGTGTGTGTGCTTGGCCCACCCCCGGCAGAGGGAGGAGCAGTCAGTTGTTGAGGACTAGAGGTTTTGGGGGACAACAGGCCCCACCCCAGAGCCCGGGACTGGGATTCAGAAGGTCATGGGTTCCAATCTCGCCCCCGCCACCTGTCTGCTGGGAGACCTCAGGTGAGCCGCTTAGTAATAATAATGATGATGGTATTTGTTAAGCGCGTACTATGTGCTAAGCGCTGGGGGGGGGATACAAGGTGATCAGGTTGTCCCACGTGGGGCTCACCGTCTTCATCCCCGTTTTACGGATGAGGGAACTGAGGCCCAGAGAAGTTAAGCCCCCTGTTGGGTAGGGACCGTCTCTATATGTTGCCAACTTGTACTTCCCAAGCGCTTAGTCCAGTGCTGTGCACACAGTAAGCGCTCAATAAACATGACTGAATGAAAAGTGACCTGCCCAAAGTCACGCAGCTGACAGTTCTATTTATTTTATTTTGTTAGTATGTTTGGTTTTGTTCTCTGTCTCCCCCTTTTAGACTGTGAGCCCACTGTTGGGTAGGGACCGTCTCTAGATGTTGCCAATTTGTACTTCCCAAGCGCTTAGTCCAGTGCTCTGCACATAGTAAGCGCTCAATAAATACGATTGATGATGATGATGACCGTTGGCGGAGCCGGGATTTGAACCCATGACCTCCGACTCCAAAGCCCGGGCTCTTTCCACTGAGCCAAGCCGCTTAACTTCTCAGTGCCTCAGTTTCCTCATCTGTAAAATGGGGATGAAGACCGTGAGCCCCACGTGGGACAACCTCCTCACCTTGGCTCCACCCCGGCGCTTAGAACAGTGCCTGACCGTGATTCATTCATTCATTCAGTTGTATGCTCTGCACACAGTAAGTGCTCAATAAATACGATTGAATGAATGAATTTATTGAGCGCTTACCGTGTGCAGAGCACTGTACTAAGCGCTTGGGAAGTACAAGTCGGCAACATACAGAGACGGTCCCTGCCCAACAACGGGCTCGCAATCTAGAAGGGGGAGACAGACAACAAAACTAGGAAGCGCTTAACGTTAACATTAATGTTAATTAATATGGTTAATATTAAATACCATTAATAATGGCATTTATTAAAAGCTTACTATGTGCAGAGCACTGTTCTAAGCGCTGGGGAGGTTACAAGGCGATCAGGTTGTCCCACGGGGGGCTCACAGTCTTAATCCCCATTTTACAGATGAGCTAACTGAGGCCCAGTGAAGTGACTTGCCCAAAATCACACAGCTGACAGTTGGCGGAGTCGGGATTTGAACCCATGACCTCTGACTCCAAAGCCCGGGCTCTTTCCACTGAGCCACGCTGCTTCTCGTTAATATTGTTATTATCTTGATGAAGCTGCCAGGCCTCGTGGGGTGGGGCGGGAAATTGGGAGCGGTGCCCCGCCTCTGTGGGGGCAACCTCCCACTTCGTTGCAGAGGTGTGGGCTCGCCCTTACCTTGTATCCTCCCCAGCGCTTAGAACAGTGCTTTGCACATAGTAAGCGCTTAATAAAATACCGTTGTTATTATTATTATTATTATTTCAGTGGCCCCTGGGCAACCGTTCTTACCTCCCTGCCGTTGCCTCTGGGAGAGGATTTATCAAGTCCCTTGGCAGCTAATTAATAGTATTTCCGGAGCTCCTGTTGTGTGCGGAGCGCTGTGCTAAGCGTTTGGGAGAGCACAACAGCTTGAACATCCACGATCCCTATCCTCGAGGAGTTTAACAATCTAACAGGTGAGTCAGGCATTCAATTTCTCTAGGCTGTAAGCTCGTTTTAGGCAGCGAACCTGTTGCTAATTCTGCTGTTTCGTATTTTCCAAGTGCCTTAGAACAGCGCTCTGCACGTAATAATAATAATATGATAGCATTTATTAAGCGCTTACTATGTGCAAAGCACTGTTTGCCTTAGAACAGTGCTCTGCACATAATAATAATAATGATAGCATTTATTAGGCGCTTACTATGTGCAAAGCACCGTTTGCCTTAGAACAGTGCTCTGCGCATAATAATAATAATGATAGCGTTTATTAGGCGCTTACTATGTGCAAAGCACTGTTTGCCTTAGAACAGCACTTTGCACATAATAATAATAATGATAGCATTTATTAAGCGCTTACTATGTGCAAAGCACTGTTTGCCTTAGAACAGCGCTCTGCACATCATAATAATAATGATGATAGCATTTATTAAGCGCTTACGATGTGCAAAGCACTGTTTGCCTTAGAACAGTGCTCTGCGCATAATAATAATAATAATGATAGCATTTATTAGGCGCTTACTATGTGCAAAGCACCGTTTGCCTTAGAACAGTGCTCTGTGCATAATAATAATAATGATAGCATTTATTAGGCGCTTACTATGTGCAAAGCACTGTTTGCCTTAGAACAGCACTCTGCACATAATAATAATAATGATAGCATTTATTAAGCACTTACCATGTGCAAAGCACTGTTTGCCTTAGAACAGCGCTCTGCACATAATAATAATGATAGCATTTATTAAGTGCTTACTATGTGCAAAGCACTGTTTGCCTTAGAACAGCGCTCTGTGCATAATAATATTGATAGCATTTATTAGGCACTTACTATGTGCAAAGCACTGTTTGCCTTAGAACAGCGCTCTGCACATCATCATAATAATAATGATAGCATTTATTAAGCGCTTACTATGTGCAGAGCACTGTTCTAAGCGCTGGGGAGGTTACACGGTGATCAGGTAGTCCCACGGGGGGCTCATGGTCTTAATCCCCATTTTACAGATGAGATAACTGAGGTACAGAGGAGTTGTGACTTGCCCAAAATCACACAGCTGTCAAGTGGCGGAGGTGGGACTTGAACCCACGACC
Source organism: Tachyglossus aculeatus (assembly GCF_015852505.1). Lineage (NCBI taxonomy): Eukaryota > Metazoa > Chordata > Mammalia > Monotremata > Tachyglossidae > Tachyglossus > Tachyglossus aculeatus. Next base: position 32,822,008 of record NC_052084.1, read on the forward strand.
TCTGACTTCAAAGCCCGGGCTCTTTCCACTGAGCCACGCTGCTTAGCAAGCACGCAGTGCCACTGATTGATTACTGATTGATTGCAGGTAGGAGGAAGTAATAGACTGTATAGATAGGTGGATAAATGCTGGGTGGAGAGCAAGCAGCAGGTTGTGAGTTTCTCTCTGTTTTCTATTCTCTGTTTTATATTGTATTTTATTGTGTGATTGCAGTATTGTATTTGTGTTACATTATTTGTATTGTATTACTTTTATATTATAATAATAATTTTATTATTGTTGTTATTAAGCTCTTACTATGTGTTAAGTGCTGTTCTAAACCCTGGGGGTAGTTATAAGTTAATCAGGCTGAACACAGTGCCTGGCTCACAGTCCAATTAGGAGGGAGAACAGGTATCAAATCCCCATTTTACAGATGAGGAAACTGAGGCACAGAGCAGTTAGGTGCCTTGATCAGGATCATACGGCAGGTAACCGAAGCAGCATGGCTCAGTGGAAGAAGCACGGGCTTTGGAGTCAGAGGTCATGGGTTCAAATTCCGGCTCCACCAAGTGTCAGCTGTGTGACTTTGGGCAAGTCACTTAACTTCTCTGTGCCTCAGTTCCCTCATCTGTAAAATGGGGATGAGCCCCACGTGGGACAACCGATCATCTTGTATCCCAACAGTGCTTTGCATATAGTAAGCCCTTAATAAATACCATCATTATTATTATTATTCTCTGTGCCTCAGTTACCTCATCTGTAAAATGGGGATTAAGACTGTGAGCCCCCCATGGGACAACCTGATCACCTTGTAACCTCCCCAGCAATTAGAACGGTGCTTTGCACATAGTAAGCACTTAATAAATGCTATTATTATTATTATTATTAACGGGCAGAGCTGGGATTAGAACCCAGGACCTCTAGCTCCCAGCCCAAGCTGGGAGCAACAGTCTGCAACAGTCCAAGATGAAGTGAGGATTCTGGATGATGATGGCATTTGTTAAGCGCTTACTATGTGCAAAGCACTGTTCTAAGCGCTGGGGGGATACAAGGTGATCGGTTTGCCCTGCGTGGGGCTCACAGTCATCATCCCCATTTTACAGATGAGTGAGGCACAGAGAATAATAATAATAATAATGATGGCATTTATTCGAACCCATGACCTCCGATTCCAAAGCCCGTGCTCTTTCCACTGAGCCACGGGGTCATGCCTTATTCTCCTCCCCCTGTTGTTTTTGTTTATCCTAGGGCCTCTCATTTTTCTGGGGGGCTGGGGCAGTCAGGGTAAGTGTCTCCACTGTTTCTCTGGATTTTGCAGGTTAGTGTCATCATCATCATCAGTCGTATTTATTGAGCGCTTACTATGTGCAGGGCACTGTACTAAGCGCTTGGGAAGTACAAATTGGCAACATATAGAGACAGTCCCTACCCAACAGTGGGCTCACAGTCTAAAAGTGTCCTCAGCAGTGTTTCCTTTAAAACATTATTACTAGTATCAGCAAGGCGATAGATCAATCAGTGGTGTTTATCAAGCTCTTACTGTATACAGCACCTGTATATATGTATATATGTTTGTACATATTTATTACTCTATTTTACTTGTACATATCTATTCTATTTATTTTATTTTGTTAATATGTTTGGTTTTGTTCTCTGTCTCCCCCTTCTAGACTGTGAGCCCACTGTTGGGTAGGGACTGTCTCTATATGTTGCCAACTTGTACTTCCCAAGTGCTTAGTACAGTGCTGTGCACACAGTAAGCGCTCAATAAATACGATTGATTGATACAGGGCACTGTACTGGGAAAGTACGATGCTATAGAGTTGGCAGGCATGGTCCCTGCCCACCCAGCGCTTGAGAGAAGTCGTCAGCTGAAAGATTCATTTATTCTTCATTCAATCGTATTTATTGAGCGCTTACTGTGTGCAGAGCACTGTACTATGCGCTTGGGAAGTACAAGTTGGTAACGTATAGAGACGGTCCCTACCCAACAGTGGGCTCACAGTCTAGAACGGGAGACGGAGAAAAAAACAAAGCATATTAACATACAAATGTATACGAAAGCATATTACGTACAAATGTATATACATATATGCATACAGAAAGATGTCACGTGCTCTTTGGCCTCAATACAGAGCATTTCTTTGGGGTAGCCGGACCCTCTGGATTGTTTCGGATTTTATTTGTACATATTCTATTTATTTTCTGTTAATATGTTTTGTCTTGTTCTCTGTCTCCCCCTTCTAGACTGTGAGCCCATTGTTGGGTAGGGACCATCTCTATATGTTGCAAACTTGTACTTCCCAAGCGCTTAGTACAGTGCTCTGCACACAGTAAGTGCTCAATAAATACGATTGAATGAATGAATCCCCTGTACCCCCAATTCCCAGGTCGGGGTCACTACATCCAACCGCGGAACTCAGAATGAGGAGCCGTGGTGGCAGGAGGCTGGACAAAAATCCAGAAGTCCAGACATGCGGCCTTCTAATCGTGCCCTTTAATTCTGGTCACCCCGGTTATAGGCCGGCCATGGGGCTTTGAAGGACACAGGCTTCAGGTGATTGCATTTCATAAAATCTTCTCACAGCTGGGAAAGCCTCATCTCACTCCCTGAGAAAGGCAGGGGAAATCTCCATAGAGGAAGTTCTGCGAGCCAATAAAGACGAACCTAGCCATTTATATCCCCTGTGCTTATTTGTGAACGAAGCGGGGGGGGGGGGGGGGGGGGGGGGGATTTGCCTTGTTCCGAGTCACCCGGCCGTGCAGAGGAGAAAGAGGACTGCTATCTTGGAGATGGGAACAAAGTTAAATGAGCTAAAACAAGAATGGGCATGTTTTATTGGTGCTGAAAGTTATCAAAAGGCTCTTATCCTACTTCCAGCTCCCTTGAAATAGGGCCGTCCCAGAAAATGAGGGCAGTCGGAGCCCAGTAAAGACTGAATCCTCCCGTTTTTTCGTAGTCATAGTAGTGGTATTAAGCTTCTACTGGATGCAATGCACTGCCCTACGTGCATGAGAAGTACAATAGACTCACGGAGTCCTCATTTCCCCGCCCACAAGGTGTTTACACTTTGAGGGAGATCACAGATAATCACAGACAATGACTCTCCCCACCTTCAAAGCCTTATTGAAAACACATCTCCAAGAGGCCTTCCCTGACTAAGCCCTCATTTCCTCTTCTCCCACTCCCTTCTGCCTCTTTCTTGCACTTGCTGCCTTTATTCACCCCTCCCTCCGCCCCACAGCACTTGTGTACATAGCCTGTCATTTCTTTATTTATGTTAATATCTGTCTCCCCCGCTAGACTAAGCTCCTGTGGGCACAGAACTTGTCTACCGATTCTGTACTCTCCCAAGCACTTAGTACAGTGGTCTGCATACAGTAAGCACTCAATAAATACCATTGATGAATTGATTGATGTCAACGTCCCAGGCATTTAGATTGGATCGCGGGGGCAGGCTGATGTCCATCCCGGGTTCCCTTGTTTGCTGGAATTTGGTTTCAGGTTGGCCTGGGGGCTGTTAGGTGGCTCTTCCTGGTTTATTTGCGCATTCAGGTTTGGACTTAATTGGTATCAGAGGCTCCAGCCTCACAGAATCCTCCACTGTGGGAGGTTTGGAAGAGTGCTCAAAGACCTCAGCAGGTTGGGGTGGAGGGGGGTGTAAGAAGATTTACACCTCCTTCTGAACCTCATTGCTGCTGGGCCCTGGGATGGGACTTGAAAGTTGCATTCCCTGGAGGAGGGGAGTTTATATCAGCCCAGTGGGACCCAAGGTGGGAGAGAGATCCCACTGGAATTAAAATGGCTTTAATGGCCTCAGCTTTCTCGGTTCTTTTGGAAATCAAGATAAAAGTCAAAGCCAGGATGAGTTCTGACACGAGGAGACACAGAAAAGCTGCGGAAGTGTTTTTGACGTCCGTGTTTAGAGCGGAATCGTGTTTAGTGACTTAAAAAGGTCTTAATCTTTGGAACAACTTGGCTAAGAGTTATAAAATGCCTAGTAAAAGGCTTCTCATTGAAGACTTTGTTTTTCCATCTTTGCTGTACTAATCTAAGCAGTGAGGGAATTAGAAATGAATTTCAGTGAGAGCCCCTGGCCCCGGTTAAGCTTCGTACCTTATGGAACAGAAAAATGTTGTACTGCAAGAAGACTGTAAACATTTTGGGCCCCAAGTCAGTGTTCTGGGGAGGGCTCTTTTGCGGCTCTTCATCGCCACTATTCGAAGAAAAACCAAACTTAAGCAGTTGACACTTTGGACGTTCCAAGTTCGAAAAAATTCCCCGTGTTTGGATGGACTTGAGTCAGAAAGTCGGCTGTCGGACACTCTTGAGTTGTGAGCCAGAGCGTTTTGGTACTAGGAATGGGTTAAAGTAAACACCAAGCTGCATCCTGAAGTTCAGTTCAGAAAGAGAGTTGGGTGGAAGAGTGGGGAGACATTTTAGCACCTTTCTAAAAACAGCCTTTGATCCGGTTAAAATACTTCAGAAGGGCCCAAGATTGGCTAGCGTGGGTGAATACTTTCTTGCTGAAGGAACTGCAACTCCTTCCCTTCCCGACAGCACCTGTATATATGTATATATGTTTGTACATATTTATTACTCTATTTATTTATCTTGTACATATCTATTCTATTTATTTTATTTTGTTAGTATGTTTGATTTTGTTCTCTGTCTCCCCCTTCTAGACTGTGAGCCCACTGTTGAGTAGGGACTGTCTCTATGTGTTGCCGACTTTTACTTCCCAAGCGCTTAGTACAGTGCTCTGCACACAGTAAGCACTCAGTAAATACGATTGATTGATTGATTGAACTGAAGACCCTAGAGGTTGGTGGCGAGACAGCTCATACAATCCCATGTCCATCCCCGATGGTCCCAGGGAACCGGTACTGATGTTCCCCTCCTGGACATCTGGCCCAGTGGTTAGAGACGGATTAGTTTAACATCCCTAACTTTGCATTCTGATAACCCCTTCCGTGCTGCTTGTCCTCGCGAGCATGTTCAACCGTTCGGCCCGTACAACTTCCTGTGGGAAAGAATTCCAGCCACGTTGGGCAAAGAAGCGTTTTCTTTTGTTGCTTTTGAACTTATATGTTGCAGAAAGGGTCACGGAAGGCTGCTGAGCAAAGAGATGGGAAGCGGGAGTTAGAAATGGTGCTCCAGGCAATCTCCTGGTTGGCTTGAATTGGCGCTGCTGGCCCCTCCTGCCACCTCCAAGTCTCTGTGGTTGTCCCGTGCCCTGCTAATGTGAAACGGACCAGCCACACCCTTTGTGGTTCAGTCGTGTCACCTCGTGGCCTTCATCTTTCCAGCCCGAAGAGCCCAAACCATTTTAGTCCCTCCTTGCTTGGAAGGAGGCCGAGGGGAGGTTTAAATAGCAGAAATGTGGGGTGGATTCTAGGCAGGGGGCAGGGGATATATACCTGCTGTATTGTAATAATAATAATAATGATAGTATTTTTTAAGCGCTTACTATATACAAAGCACTGTTCTAAGCGCTGGGGAGGTTACAAGGTGATCAGGTTGTCCCACGGGGGGCTCACAGTCTTAATCCCCATTTTACAGATGAGGTAACTGAGGCCCAGAGAAGTTGTGACTTGCCCAAAGTCACACAGCTGACAAGTGGCAGAGCCGGGATTTGAACCCATGACCTCTGACTCCAAAGCCCCTGCTCTTTCCACTGAGCCACGCTGCTTCCACGCTAGTCCCCCAAGCGCTTAGTACAGTGCTTTGCACACAGTAAGTGCTCAATAAATACGATTGATTGAATGAACGCATGAATAGGAAGGCAGAACTGTAGCAGCAGTAGTGGGAGGAGCAGTGTCTGCTGGCTCTAAGCCATGACTGAGTTGGCCTCCAGGTACTTTTCTGAAACTGCTTGTTTAGGAGCACTGAAATCAAAACAAATTGAATGTTCGATTGAAATCTAACTATTCTCACAGGGGCTGAGGGTGGATACACTTAGGTACACAAATGCCAGAGGCAGTTGTTGGCTTGATATAACGGAATGTGGAGAATTATGCTGCCAACTTGTACTTCCCAAGTGCTTAGTACAGTGCTCTGCACGCAGTAAACTCTCAATAAATACGATTGAATGAATGAATGAGAATTGATTGGCAAAGGTGGGTTGGAGCAGGTGATTTTAGGAGGGCCTCAGAGGAGTGCGGATTGTGGAGATGAGGATACGCTAAGGACTGGTTGGGGGAATTCCAGGCTGGCGGGAGAAGCAGCGTGGCTTCGTGGACAGAGGATGAGTCTGGGAGTCAGAAAGACCTGGGTTCTAATCCCGGCTCTGCCACTTGTTTGCTTCATGCAAGTCACTTCACTTCTCTGTAATAATGGGTGTGAAAAACTGTGAGCCCCACAGAGGATGTGGACTGTGGCCTACCTGATTATCTTGCATCTACCCCAGCACTTAGTACAGTGCCTGGCAACGCTTAATACCATAAAAAAAAGGCAAGATGAAAGTGAGGTACTCCAGGAGCTAGGATTGGGGGTAGTAAAAAATGCGAGCTCCAGAGGCTAAGGTGATTTCCGAGCAGCTGTATACCCTGGAGAGACATCAGGGCCTTCAACTTTAAAAATGGAGCTTGTGCGTTATTCTAAATATTAACCGATCTAGACATGGAATTTTTATCATTTATTCTCTAGTCCTTCTTTATTCATCGGAGGCTGGAATAAGACCTGGACCTAAGAATTGATCTTTAGCACTAGGACCCCTTCCTCACAAAAATTTAGAAGTTGAAATTCAGCAGAGATGTCACGGCAGCCTCTGGGGGCTGAGCTCTGCTCCTTTCAATTATTTCTCTCCAAGCTCCCGTGTCAGTGTTATTCTCTTAAGGAGACAAAGAATGGAGCCTAACTGCTTTTTGAAATCATCTTGAGTTTATAGCTATCGCTCTTCTGTGGGGTTTGGGGAGTGTTGATTTCTCAGGAGTGCAGACTCCAGATTTCTATTATTGTGACATTTCATGGGAGCATTTTATTTAGTGTGTGGATTGTGGGCAGGGAATGTGTCTACCAATTCGGTTGTATTGTACTCTCCCAAGCGCTTAGTACAGTGCTCTGCACACGGTAAGTGCTCAGTAAATTCCATCGATTGATTGAGCAAACCCATCAATCTGCAGACCAGGGGAAACTGAGTAATTCCCGAGAGCCTGTTCCAAAATCCACTGTGTTGCTGTGACATTCAGGGCACTATCAGTATCATGCCAACATAAGCGACTGTTGGACTGCTAACCAGCAAAAAAAGCGCTCAACCAGAATCATAAATCTTAAAGGAAAAACTCTGGATCGATTCTAATTTACCCATAAGTCACCTGCAGAGCAATTTCTCCCCAGAACAGATGGATCTCATTACATTTAGATGTGATGTCATTTGAAGATCATGAGGACAGTGGCTTTGCTGTTCCTTGCAAAGCCATCTCAAGGGAGAAGAATCAAGTTCTAGTGGATAGAGCACGGGCCTGGGAATCAGAAGGACCTGGGTTCTAAATCCCAGCTCCGCCACTTGTCTGCTGTGTGACCTTGGGCAAATCACTTCACTTCTCTGTGCCTCAGTCATCCCATCTATAAAATGGGGATTAAGATGGTGAGCCCCATGTGGAACATGGACTGCATCCAACTTGATTAACGTTTACCTACGCCAACGCTTAGTACGGTTCGGGGCACATAGTAAGTGCTTAACACACATCATTAAAGGAAACAAAAAGAGTGAGCCTTCAGGGTTTGCAAAGTTCTGATTCCCGAAACTGTCCTACAGATATAGTTTTAAGAAATAAAAGGGATTACATCTAATTTTTCTGTAATGCCGGCGTTGCTGTAATTCCATTCACACACTCGGTTTTTGTTTTTCCAGTAATGCGGCTCGCTAGACCCAAACGGTTCGACATTGTCAGTAAACATTCTGTAATACCGTAACAGCATTCTACCCAAAACGCATGGGGAAAACCTGTGTTGTGGTAGAAATGTGTAGATCACTTTGCCTCATCATTCTTTTCATATTTTTTTTCTGAGCAGCTCATGATGAGTGACTCTTTGGGGGTCCAGGTCTCCCAGTCTGAAAAGTCCAAGTAAGAACTTGAGGAGAAGTTGCTTCCCTCTGATAAGTGGGTGCCTACCTTAGCCAAAGCTGGTTTTTGGGTCACAATCTGAGTTCAAGTGCGGTAGCCAACAAGCTGTAGATTTGCAACCCAGCTTCATCTCTGATTTTTTTTGTGGGGGGCCAATTTACTGGACACCTTTTTAAAAAGAGTTTGGTCGGGTAAGCATTGGGCGAAAGGCGTCAGCTCATCCACTATATTCTGGTTGAGAAGATTCAAATTCACCTGGAATCCAGGATTATTTCTTCAAAGCAGAAATGCCGCCTGTGAACTGGGGTTGGAAGTTGGCAGGCCAAATGTATGACCTTTCGGGAAACTGACTGAAACTTCACTTGCCACAAAGGGAAGTTGGACCAGAGCAAACTCTGCTCCTCTCCCCTCCCCTCCCCTTTTTCCCCTCACCTCTCCACTATCTATAGGCCAACTGCACATCAAATAGTAGATTTACTGAACTCTAAAATATGGCCAGGAATGGGCTGGCCTGTGTTACATTGTTAGTGTAGCTTGTTGGTTAAACCAGAGCCTGAAAAGTTTTGAGTCAGTTCCACAAAGCTCAGCCATTCTGGGTTGCAGTTTTGTAATCAATAAAATGGGACTAGCAAGCCCAACTCCTTTTTTTTTCTTTCTCTCTCTCTTCAGGAGGAAACAAGGCTCCATGGAAAGAGTAGAAAAGCCAGTCCCAAAGTTGGGAGGTAGAAAATTCAGGTTCTAATCCCAGCTTTGGGACTGTGAACCTGGGAAAGTCACTTACCCTCTCTGTGCCTCGGTTTCTTCACAAGTAGGGGATAAAATATCTGCTTTCTCCACCTCTTCAATTGTGAACTTCTCAGGGGAGACGTATTGTGTGCAACCTTCGCGCCTTGAAACTACCGTAGGGCTTGGCTAGTGTTTGACACCTGGTAATATATCATAAATAAATAAATCGTAGGTGTTGTAAGTTTAATTATTGTTTTGAGCAAGGAAGGGCTATGGGCAAGATGGTAGGAAAGAGTTCAGCAAATTTAAGCTTGTCTTGAAGGGGACAGAGTACATTTAGAGAGGGCAAGTGGTCCTTGGGCCAAGTCTACGCTTGGGAATCCAGTGATTCCCTTTCCGAATTTCCACCCACACCCCCTGTTCCCAGCAAGACACCCTCAGTTTTCAGTACCATGGCCAGCTGCCAGCAGAGCCCAACCCAAGGGCTTCCCCATCCCTGCTTGTTCACCAGATCCCGGATAATTGAGAGCAATGGAGCTGGGAACTAGGTGGATTGAAGTTTGTCTGTTGTCCCAGCACAACATGGTGCTCTTCCTTAGAAAAAGCTTTATCATGTTCCAGACCTTCTGAGAGAATCAGAACCGTCCCAACCCCCTGGTTCTTCCATTCCTAGCGTGTTGCGAAGCAAGCTCTTTAGCTTAATTTAATTTAAAACACAGGCAGATTTCTGTGCCAGCCGAATCAGAGGAAGGATTGGACATTGGACTGGCCAAGTGGAGACTGCAGGGGACTGCAGGGCATCTGCAGACAACTCAGATCTTGCTGCTGGAAATGATTGTTTCGACTCAGTTGCAGACTCAGTAACTGGTGGATGGGAAATAGAACCAATCTCTGCTCCCCAGTTTCCATAAATCCCCTCTCTCCTGCAAAGGGTCATTGTCATTGGGAGGCGGAGCTTGGTATAGTGATGGGATGGGGGAAATAGAGGCAGCATGGCCTCCGGCGCTTAGAACCATGCTTGGCACATAGTATGCACTTAACAAATACCACAATAATAATAATAGTAGAGAGAGCATGGATCTGGGAATCGGGAGACCTGGGTTCGGCACTGGCAAAGTCACTTAACCTTTCTGTGCCTCAGTGTCCTCATCTTTAAAATGGGGATGTGATGCTTTTTCTCTCTTTCTCTTAGATTGTGAGCCCAGTGTGGCGTGGGGACTGTCTGCCTAGCATCTACTAAGTGTTTAATAAACATCATGATTATTTAACCAGAGGGGTATAACCCAAGCATTTCTTGAACAGGTAGTCTGTTGCCACCTTCATGGGCATTTCTCCATCCCAGTGTGACTCCTGCTACCTCTATGCCAGGGGTATGGAGATGCAAGGCCTGGTTCTATTGAAACAGTTGAATCACCCTTGTGAAGACCCTATTGGTATCCTCATCACTGCCACCCATCCCCTACCCAATCTTCATTAAACACTTAAGTGCACCAAAACCATGCTCATGACTCACTGAAGCAAGAGCAAGCACTGGTCGTGGAATGCTCTAAAAGCACCCTTGCCCTTTTAGAGCTCACAGTTGCAGCCAGAAACAAGACTCCGTAAGCTTGGATACAGTTTTGGAAGGGTTCAGTCTTTGCTTTCTTTTTACCATGGCTGCTTTGTTCCCCGAGCGATGTTTCTCCTCCTCCAACTTGGAGGAGGGAGACTTTTGGAATTATCTAGGTTGTGCATGTGCCCTTCTGAGATCACAGTGCTCAACTAAGCCAAGACTTTGGAAACTCATTTCTGGCAGGGAGAGGACGATGTTAACTAATTTTTTTAAAAAACATTTCAACTGTAACCTGAGCTTACCTGTTGGCTTGGGGGCCCATTGCACTGTTGAAACAAAGAACCCGCTGTGCAGGGATCCTGGCTGAGGTGGGCCAGCACTGGGCCTGCTCTTGCCATTTCCTTCCCCCGGACACTTGGCTAGGATGCTCATCTTTTTTATTTTTATGGAATTTAAGTGCTTACTAGGTGCCAGGCAGTGAACTAAGCAGTGGGGTAGATAAAAACTAATCAGATTCACAGTCCAGGACCCACGTTGGGCTCACAGTCTCAATTCCCATTTTACAGATGAGGTAACTGAAGCACAGAGAAGAGACCTGCTCGAGGTCACCCAGCAGACAAGGGACAGAGCCAGGATTAGAACCCAGGTCTTTCTGACTCCCAGGCTGCACTGCTTGTCTCCAGGGAAAGGTTTAAAGCATAGATCTAGGAATTCCGGGCAGGCTAAACAGTGAGGTGAGCTTGCAGGATGGAAACGCCATTGCCACCGTCCTAGGAGCTTGGATTCCCAGATAACCCGCCAGTTGCCTGACTCTGATCTTTCATCTTTCCTCTCCTTGCTGATGGTGGCCGAGGAAGAGCCTGAGTAAGATTTAAGGAGGATGCCCCTTCGATGCCTGCAGGGCTCAGCGGCGAGGCCACGTGAAGCAGCATCGTCTCAGGGAAAGAGCATGGGTTTGAGAGTCCAAGGAGCTGGGTGCTAATCCTGACTCTGCCTTTTGCCTGCCGTGTGACCTTAGGCGATTGACTTCACTACTCTGTGCCTCAGTTTTGACGCTTGTAAAATGAGGATTCAATACCTGTTCCTCCTCCTAGTTAGACTGTGAGCCTCATGTGGGATGGGGACTGTGTCCAATCTGATTAACTTGTTTTTACCCCAGCATTTAGAACAGTGCTTGACATATAGTAAGCGCTTAACAAATATTATTGTTATTACTATGTCCAGGTGCCCTGTCATTTTTCCTGGCTCCGACTGCTGTGGGGGCTTCCAAGCTGTAAAGTGATGCACAGAGGACTTGCTTCTTCCTTCCTTCCTTTGTAGGATTTCTGAGAAAGTGTTTTTCAGAGCCAGAGAGGGAGGCACGTAGCCAAAGCATGGGAGCAGGAGCAGGTTTAAATTCATAAGAATAACGATTGTGGTATTTAAGCACTTACTGTGGGCCAAGCACACAGGGCTTAGAGGTGGGGTAGATTCAGACAGTTTCTGTGAGCTTAAGCGGGAGGGAGAACAGGAATTTTATCCCCATTTTACAGAGGAGGAAATGAGTCACAGAGAAATAAAGTGACTTGCCCAAGGTCACACAACAGGCAAGTGACAGAAGCCAGGTCTCCAGACTCCCGGGCTTGTCCCCTTTTTCACTAGGCCATATTGCTTTGAGCAATCAGTAGCATTTACTGAGCGACCATGGGGAAACACCCACTGAAGCTATTCCCAATCTGTCCTATTTCTGGCAAGGTCCTTGTTGAAAAGAACAACTTCAGTAGATGATAACTTAATGAGTCCTTGCACATCTGAGGTCTGGATAAGCCTTGTTCACTTCTGAATGACATTGTTGTCATCTGGGGTTATGAGCTATTTAAGAGAGAAAGAGAAACAAAACAAAACCATCCTCCAGAAGTCGCTCCTTTATACTTTGGAAAAGCAAAACAAAATTGTCATTGTTTTTCCACAGGATAATTTCCTCTCCGCTGGTGGTATTTTATCTAGCTCAAATGCCTGCTTTCCAAAGGCAGAGAACTTCTGAGGTTCAGTTTACTAAAACTTTTTGCAGTTCTGTTCTGAAAGGTTTTTCCTCAGCCCGGTGAGAGATCGTCTTCAGAAGACCTTCACAAAAACCTCCTCACCCCTCAGATGGTTTTAAGCAATGCAGTCTCCCCCAAACTTCCTCTGGCATTCTGTTGTTTGAATGCCAGATAGTGCTCTGCACACAGTAAGCGCTCAATAAATACGATTGAATGAATGAATTAATATTAGATGGTATAGGAGTGTTATCCGATATGCAGGAAAGCCTTTATTTCAGCGCAGAGGCATCTATGGGGATCTGTAACTATTTACAAGGGGGCCTGTAAAGTGAATATAAAGCTGTAATGTTGTAATAAATTCATTGCTATATTCTAATTGCAGGAGTACTGTCATCAGTCATTTTTATTGAACTGTTACTGGGAGGCAGCATGGCCAAGTGGAGAGAGCACGGGCCTGGGATTAAGAGGACCTGGGTTCTGCTGTGTGACCTTGGGAAAATCATTTCACTTCTGTGCCTTAGTTCCCTCATCTGTATAAGGGAAAGTCAGTACTTGTTCTCCCTCCTCCATAGACTGAGGGCTCCGTGCAGGGACTGTGCGTAATCTGTTTATCTTGAATCTATCCCTGAACTTCGTAGAGTACTTGGCACATAGTAGTTCTTAATAAATATAATTTTATTATAATTAGCAATAATGATAATAATAATAATAAGCACCTGCTGTGTGCAGAGAACTGCATTCACTACTTGGGAGAGTCCAAAAGCATTAGTTGTCATGAGGCCTGCTCTCAAGGAGCGTACAACTTATAATGCAATTCGGTGCAGTAATTATAGTTAGCAATAATAATAATAATAATAATGATGGCATTTATTAAGCACTTACTATGTGCAAAGCACTGTTCTAAGCGCTGGGGAAGTTACAAGGAGATCAGGTTGTCCCATGGGGCGCTCACAGTCTTAATCCCCATTTTACAGATGAGGGAACTGAGGCACAGAGAAGTTGTGACTTCCCCAAAGTCACACAGCTGACAATTGGCAGAGCCGGGATTCTAACCCATGACCTCTGACTCCAAAGCCCCTGCTCTTTCCACTGAGCCATGCTGGTTCTTACTACTATATTATTAATATAGTAATTACAGTACTATCATATAGAATCATCTATTATAGATGATAATTCCATAATATGACAATGCTGGAATAAATGCACTAGCAGTCTAATAAATACAAACTGGCAGCTACAATATTACTGTAATTAATGCCGTACTATAATTGTGGCATTATTTAAACAAAGACAGTAGTTCTACTTTGCAATTTTATAGCATTTTCCGCTTCCAGAAGCTGGCTTTTTTTTTTTTTTTTTTTACCATAAGTTGCTCACTCATCCCCGTGACCTCTCCGACGTTATGAGTGTAAATTTCTCTGGAACAGATCTGGAAAGGGTGGGACATTCAACTCTCTGGATGGATCCCATTGAGGTCGGGGGGAGGAGTTACAGGCATTTTTTTTTTTATTATTTCCTCAGACTTCTGAGGTCCAAACCTTTGAGACTGCAAAGGTCGACCAGGTGCCCAAATCCAACCTGAGTGAATTTTCCATCTGGTACAAAGGGCCATTTCTTCAGAGACAAGGTGTTGAAGTAACGGCAGTAATGTCTTGAATTTCTAAGGCTCTTATGCATTTTGTTTTTCAGGCTGCTCTGACATAAATGATCCCTTGTGATCATTAATAAATGAATCTGGGAATGGGGAGAGGACTGGGTTAGTGAAAATTTGGGTGGTGGGAGTGAATTGAATTAAGAATGTAGGGTCTTTGGGATCCAGGCAGCTGGCTCTGTCTTTCTGAGGGGTGGTCATGGGATGCAGGCCACCACCCTCTAGACTGTAAGCTCACTGTGGGCTGGGAAAGTTCATTCAGTCATATTTCTTGAGCACTTACTGTGTGCAGACCACTGTACTAAGTGCTTGGAAACTACAATTCAGCAACAGAGACAGTCCCTACCCAACAACGGGCTCACAGTCTAGAAAAAAGCGAATGGCCCGTACGGGAATGGATCCCGCGACTTTGGCATTATTAGCACCACGGTCTAACCAACTGAGCTAACCGGAAAGTGACTGTTATATCGTACTCTCCCAAGCACTTTGTGCAGTGCTCTGCACACAATAGGCTCTCAGTAAGTATGATTGACTAACCGGCTCCTTTTCCGTGAATGAGGGAGAGCTTGGAGTGGTTAGGGAGAGAACCTAAAGAAGCAGAGTAGCAGTCAGCCCCGGGTGGAAGAGATGGGGTGAGGGAGCTCTGCTGCCTGCAGCGCTGGAGATGAGGGAAGGGAGAGAAACGGTTTTGTCTAAGGGCAGCTATTTTCCCATCTAAAAACAGGTATTGTAAGGATGCTCCCTTCCTAAGAGGGTTTGTTGTTTCAGATATGTGGGGATTTAGTGGTCTTGGAAACGTGGCTGCTCTAGAGAAAAACATCAGTGCATTTGTGATCAAATGAGTAAAGGGAGAAAGGTATTCATCTGGTTTGTGAAACAATTTGAGGAGGTAGTTCATCGGCCTAAATTGGAAGGGAGGTGCAGGTTCATGCCCCTGAGCTGGCTCTAGGGATGATTGATTGATTGATAGCTCTAGGGTGCTGGATGTTGTGTGTGGTGATGGGGGGGGTGGGGGGGCAAGTGGCCCTCCCATCACCCACCTGATTGATTTAAGCTGTAGTTTTGGGGGACATGAACAAGCAAAGAATTGCTGAAACCGTGCTCATTAGTCTGCCCCCTCCAGAGTTGGTTGGTAGCGTTGAAGTAATTTTTGGGTGTAAAGACAGGCAGGATTCGGTGTTCCTGGCTCTTCTCCACTCGTCAAGAAGGAAATTTCAGTCCTAAAGCTCTGAGAGGCTCTAATCATGTAGTTCCAAGGATTAGGGGATCGAAAGCCTCTGATGACTCATTTATGAATATTTATGGGGGTATCCTCCTAAATTTATCCCTGACCTTACTTGTTAAATAAGGAGAATGCTGTTTGGGTTCCTTCTGTAAGCTTCCTGCATCTATGACATTCTGCCTCTCCCTAGGCTAAAATAATTTCCCCACTTCTCCAGCCACCTGACCTGAGATTCCCACATGGGTTTTTTTTTTAAATTGGTATTTTTTGAGCACTTACTATGGGTCAGGCACTGTACTAACCACTGGTGTAGATACAAGCTAATCAAATTAGACACAGTTCATGTCCCACATAGGGCTCACAGTCTTCCCAATTTCCAAATGAGGGAACTGAGGCACAGAGAAGTAAAGGGACTTGCCCAGGGTCTCTCAGCAGACAAGTGGCAGAGCTGGGATTAAAACCCACGCCCTTCCGACTCGCAGGCCCATGCTCTATCCAATAGGCCATACTGCTTTTCATGTAAGCACCTTATGAACAGTGCTTGGCACATAGTGCTTAACAAATACCATAATTATTATTATCATCATGCCTACAAACTCTATTGTATTGTTCTCTCCCAAGTGCTTAGTACAGTGCTCCGCACACAGTGAGTGCTCAATAAACACCAGAGATTGATTGATTTCCAACTGGAGTTTTAACAATTTAGGAACTTTCCTTTTAAGGTCAGTTTTTGAAAGTGGCTGTCCTGCCATTCCTTTTTCACTTGCAACCTGATGATGGATCCTGTGTTAACCTCTATGCCATTATAAATTTGAAATATGGTGGGATTGTGTGTGTGTGTGTGTGTGTGTGTGTGTGTGTGAGAGAGAGAGAGAGAGAGAGAGAGAGAGAGAGAGAGAGAGAGAGAGATCAGCTGCTCCTGAATTCAGCAGGATTTTTTTGGTGAATTTGTAATGTATCTCCATAATTCAAGTCTTGTCAATAAGGCTCAAGATTTGTCCTCAGGAACATGTAGTGACGTGTTGTTTTGGGGAAACTTGGTGGTTGGCCTAAAATTTTGGTTGTCATTAATGTTAAAATTTGTAAGTGTGAAATAACATGCTAGTCAGGACTGGAGATAGATGGCACTCTTCTCTGGGTATTTAAAAATGAAATGCATTTTGTCAGCAGTCGAAAAATATGCCCTTTTAAATTATCCATTGTTTAAATAAAATTCATGGGGGAACTTGATGTCATTAAAGGTAATGGATTTAGGTGGAAGTGTCTGTGCCAAAATTGAATATGTTGTGTGTGCCATGCTGGAGTGCATTTGGAAAAATGATAGCATTTTTAAAATGTGCTACTTCCTGTGGGGACGAAGATATGTCAGCACGGGCAGTGACACAGGTGCAGATTACATGAGTTACTGCAAAGAGGACTTGGTTATGGGAGAAACGTGCAAACAAAGGTGTTTCTGTTTCCTGAAGCTTCCGAAGCATATGTGCACATCATCGATTTGAGAGATCTGATTTCCCTGCGCAAAACCAGCAAAGATAGGCCTGCCATACAGTTTCCTTTAAAAATCAGTTTCCTTTCTGCCCTTGAAAGCAGCAAAAATTTTCCCATTTCTTTGTTCCTCTTACTGATCCCTGTAATTAATTTGCTTTTCTGCCACCTCTGTTTTTCCTCTTGGAAAAATAGTGCTGCATTTAGTAAAGTGGCTCTCATCCGATCAGGTTTTCTAAAGCTCTAGAATTCCTTGCCTCTGACAGCTCTTTTTCCAGTCTCAGTAAACACTATCTATCTAGTGGGGAAACCATCATGATTCTTATTTACCCGGATTATAGCAAGGAAGAGAAGAATGAGAGGATTGACTGGAAAACCGAAACCTCCAGCAAGATACTGCTTCCCTTTGCCTTTCCCTTTCCATATGTCTTTATGTTTCTCAATTCATCTGTATGGCTCTTTTTGTCCTGTGGAGATTTCTTGGGTTTAGGTGGAGCCCCACGTGGGACAGGGCCTCTGTCCAACCTGCTTAACATCTGTCTACCCCTTCGCTTCACACATAGTAAGCGCTTAACATAGACCATAAAAAAAAAAAACAACTTGGAGGAAGGGGGAGTTTTAAAAAATCTGAAATCAGTTTTAAAAAATCTGAAATCAAGTCAGCTTTTTGTGATGAGTTTCCACCTCAAAGACATTGTGGAAAGTTCTTGCATTGACAAGAATAAAACCTCTGCAGATATCCAGGCCAAATAGCCTGGATTCCCCACAGTTGGACCCAGAACCATGTGGGTGCTGAGACTGACTTGCTTGCTAGGGAGTTCTCGGTGCCAACTCTCCAAACGCAGTTCCTGGCACAGCAGAAGGTAGCAGGAAAGACAGGGTAGCAGTAGAGGATCAGATCATGGGGAGAGGATAAGGGAAAACAGAATATGAGAATGGAACAAACCCAAAAGAAAATGTCACAGAAGAAAAAAATCCAGTCAGAGAGTACCGTACTGAGCTATAAATTCCCTGTGATGATAATAAGATAGGAAAAGCAGTCATCACAGGAAAAGTGGAAAAAAAATAGAGGGGAGAGAGAACAAGGAAAAAGGATGGGGGTAAAGAAGGAGGAAAAGAACTCTGTTGGCATAACCTTTGCAGAAATGTGTATTTTCCCTAGTGTTGTAGCAAAATGTTTGGCATGCGTCCGTTCCCTGAAAATCACACTATTGTCATTTTAGTTGTAGTGATGAAGGTCAGGACGTCTGGGCCGTGGTTTGCCGAATATGGTGATAATGAGCCGGTTGGAGGTCATCAGGTGACCGGGGAGGTGAAAATTCCACTTTTGTAGCATGAGGCAACCACTGCACACCTTAGAAAATCTGAGCTTTAGTAATTGCTCCTTTGTTCGGTCAGTGGATCCGGATTGCAGCGACTCAAGGAAAAAATACCCGCTTAGGATAGAAGCTTGTGGTTTGGGGGTGATTAGAGGCCTTCTGGGGTTTGCCTTTGGCACTCTGCCACACTGTACACAAAAGCCTCACGTCCTGGATTCTTTCCCACCGCCGTCACCGGGCTCTCACTTGGGGCTTAGAAGCGGCTGTCCATGTGGCGGTGGAGACAGGTGCGTGGAACCCGTCGAATCAGTTGGCAAACATGGGAGATTTACAGAGTACGCGGCTGACTGTCGAACCCATCGAGTCAGCAAACATGGGAGATTTACAGAGTACGCGGCTGACTGGCTTTGGTACGATTCACACACCAGCCGGCCGGCACGCGGTTCGGATTGAGTAACGGACTTCTCTCTGCCTCCTTTTCCTCACGAGGGTGGTACATATCTCTTCTCCTCAGCATCTGATTTTCGTTCCCAGAATGCTGTGTCTTTCCTCTCATCTACCAACTCTATCGTGCTCTTCCAGACACTTAGTATGGTGCTTTGCCGATCAATCAGTGGTATTTACTGAGCACTTACTGTGTGCAGAGCAGTGTACTAAGCGCTCGGGAGGGTACGGTAAGGCAGAGTCGGTAGGTATGTTCCCTACCCACAAGGAGTTTACAAGTCTAGAGGGGGAGACGGCCGTTAAAATAAATTAGATATGTACATAAGTACTGTGAAGTTGAGGGTGGGGTGAATAAAGGGGACAGATTCAAGTGCAAAGGTGAAGCAGAAGGGAGAGGGAATAGGGGAAATAAGGGCTTTGTCAGAGAAGGCCCACAGTAAGTATTCTCTAAACACTGTTGATTGATTGAAAAGGTTGTCATCTTTCCAGTCTTTGACAGAAGCCTCTTGAATTCAAGTGGCACCCTGGTCTCTGGACTGCTCAGGCTTTTCTGTAATCTCTCTGTTTTATTTATAGCATGTATTAAGCACTTATTAGCCAAGAATTGCACTAAGCACTCATTTGGGGAGACTGATATCCCCATCACACAATCTATGATTGTCTGTTCTCCTCTCATACCTTTAGACCAAAGAATAGTTTACTCTTTTTAAAGGTGTTATCTTTTGGGGGGGCTTGTTTGAATCCCATCCTCAGCTCCTCAATTCCCTTATCGATGCTAGGCATTCCCAAATATCATTTTACCCACCACAGGGATACAGGATCCTTTGTAGTGCCCAGAAGAAAGGGAGGGCTCCTCAGACTAGTTGTCCCATGAATAAAGTACCACCAGTTCTCTGATTACACGAAGGTTATATTCTTGACGTCTTCATGAAAATTCACGTCACAACCAATGTTGTGCACATGTGCTCACCATGTCGCGCAGTATCCGGACTGATGTGCTTTTGTAACCTTCCTAAATTTCTCAGTAATAATGATGGTATTTGTTAAGCATTTACTATGTGCCAAGCACTGTTCTAAGCACTGTAGCGCTCTCTCCAAAAGGTTTGCTGAACAGGCTTTTGGGAGAGCTGACTGTATTTGTCCATTTTATTTGGGCATTTTCACCTGTCAGATCAGAAAGTCACAAAAAAAACCCCAAACCAACAGAAGATGAGTTATTGGCAATCACTTAGCCCGTCTGAGGGTTGCTGAGAAGTTGGTTTTGAGAGCCACGAGTAAGCGGCAGTAAAGCAATCACAAACTCAAAATTGATTTAATTTTCTTTCATAGTTTTGGCAATGGTTTTATTGCTGTTACTGTGGCTTTGATCTAAACCTTAGCCTATAAAATCAGCTGCAGGGAGCAATCAGTTTTGGGAAACCGAATGAAAGGCTTTGAAGCGTTCGGGCTGCGTTTCCCACTCTACCACAGCCCACTTTTTGACACATACACATAACCGTGAGTCATTTCAGGGATACCTTCCAGGATCGCAGACCGAAAACGTGTCTTCCTGTAAACAGGAAGAAAAAGAAAAATGCGTTCCTTGGCATGAAGGAACACACCCATTCCTAGCCTAGATCGGTCTAGAAATCAAAGCCTGCCTCAGTCTTTGAGAGTCATTCGATAAGCCGGGAGCTGAACAGCCAACGATTCCAGACTTGCTTATTTCATTGGAATCTCTGTTAACTTTGTTACAGGCAGGCGCGTGACTTGAACACGTGCACAGAGGTGACACCGAGATCCTCCGTCGGTCCCCTGCAAGCAACAGAGCCAGCCAGGAAACGGACAGGCGGGGCAGGGGGCCTCCAGCCCTCGCCTACGAGGTGAGCGGGGGGGTTCTCGTGGCATCGGCAGGGTCTCCCACTGTTGGGAAGTTCATGTGTAGAGAGGAAGTGAGTTTAGACGATTGAAAATGTCCGTGACCTTTCCGTCTCTCCGCTCCGCTAAGTCAACCGCGTGATCCTCCAAAACGCCGAAGCCCAAGGGAACAGAGCTGTTTGAACCGATTCCCAAAATGGATCACATTTCCAGGAAGCGAAAGGTTGGTTTTAGTTGCCTGAAGCAAAGGCAGGAGACACCTATGTGGTTTGCTCCCCTGGCTGGGAGGAATTGGAATGAGCTTGCAGCGGTAGCCATTTCCCGAGGCAAACTTCCACACAACGCATCCTCCCCTTGCCTCAGTTTACACTTTCCTGAGCTTTTGAAAATCATTATCCTCCTGAGAGCAGCTGTGCCAAGATGTGGGAGGTGGAGCGGTTTTGTGAAAAGCGTGCGTGAGGAAGTCAGGAGATCTGGCTTCTAATCCTAGCTCTGCCATGAGCCTAGGTAGGATCCCGGGAAACTGAGACTCAGTTTCCTCTTCTGTGAAATGGGGATACCAACTGCCTCTTTCTACCTCATAGGTCTTGGTGAGGACAGGGTGAAAAAATTTTGATGAGCAAGTGTTTTGGAAAAATAAAAATGCTATACAAATTCAAGATACTGGGCTTATAGGACAATATACGATCTTACCAAGGAATACATATTGCATGTGGCCTTTTGCCAGCATTTCTGCCTTAGCCCTTCTAAGAGGGAGACAATAAACCCCAGGCTATTAAGAAAATCTGGCAATCCACGCAAGTTACAAGCTGACAGGGCAGAAGTGCGATATATATCTTTATTGCTGAATCGTAATTTTCAAGAGCTTAGTACAGTGCTCTGCACACAGTAAGCACTCAGTAAATATGATTGAATGAATGAATGAATATACACCACCTGCTCCATTCCAGAATGACGTTTGAAAAATCTCTTCCATCAGAGATTCCGCCAGCCAGTGTAGATTCCAGCGGGCAGGCAATAGTGTAGACTGTTATTCACTCAGCTCCGCTTCCCTGGCGATATAGCCTGGTCCCAACTAGCCCTACCTTCTCTCTGGGGACCCAGGGAACATTGGCGTCATTCCTGGCTGTTCTTTGAAGGTCTCAGGGGAATGAGATTGTGAGCCCCATGGGGGATGGAGCGCCTGCTTGAACAGTTATATTTGAATCTCTCTTGGCACTTAATAAATAGTAAAGCCTTACTTAATGCCCCAACTAACAAACTGAGGTGCTCGGGTAGAGATTTTGCACATGTCCAAGTTACCCAAGGGGGCCTGCAGGAGTTCAAGGGGAAATTGTAGGTGGGATCGGTAGGTGTTCCTTGCAAGCCCACAGTATGGGGCAGATGGACTGTGAGGGTGGTTGGGGTGAGAGCAAAATACCCTATCAATTCCAGCCTCTATGCCTAGGACCAATTGCAGTGGGGCCTCCACAAAACTAAGAGTAGTGAAGGATTTGAGGAGGAGTGCATCTGGACTGCCCAGAACAGTCACTGAGCTAGAATGCTTTCCAGGATGAAGCAGCGTGGTTTAGTGGATAGAGCACAGGCCTGGAGTCAGAAGGATGTAGGTTCAAATCCCAACTCTGCCACATGTCTGCTGTATGACCTTGGGCAAGTCACTTCACTTCTCTGTTCCTCAGTTACCTCGTCTGTAAAATGGGGATTAAGACTGTAAGCCCCATGTGGGACAGGGACTGTGTCCAACCTGATAAACCTGTATCTACCCCAGCGCGAAGTACGGTGCCTAGTGTAGAGTAAGGGCTTAACAAATACTATTTAAAAAAAACCCCAAATCCCTCCCAATCCCAATCCATGTGGTTCATCCGGAAGAGGCTTCGTGGCTGATTTGTTGTTCTCAGCATCCGAGTCGATTTCAGTGCAGCTTGGGTTATTTACTCTTTTGTTTTAAGAAGCGTAGCAGGGCTGGAACATGTTGTGTGAAGCCAAAGCTACCAGCTACTGTTCTTGCCCCATATGTACTGAGGTTTCTGCCCTCCTCGTTGGGGTAACCGCAGCCATCCTCCACCCCCAATCAGTGAACTGGGAACTGCAGCGGAGGGAATCCAACGCCCAAACCAGTGCACACTCCATTTTCTCCCAGGTGGACTGGCCAATCAGTCAACAAATGGTACTTATTGAGAGCTTACTGTGTGCAGAGCACTGAACTAAGCACTTGGGAAAGTACAGTGCAAAAGAGTTGGTAGATGATAACTATAATAATAATAGTAATAGTAATAATAATAATTGTGGTATTTGTTAAGCACTTACTATGTGCTAGGCACTGTACTAAGCTCTGAGGTGGATACAAGCAAATCGGGTTGGAAACGGTCCCTGTCCCAGGAGGAGCTCACAGTCCCAATCCCCATTTTAAAGGTGAGGGAAGTGAGGCACAGAGAAGTGAAGTGATTTGCTCAAGGTCACACAGCAGACAAGTGGTGGAACCGGGATTAGAGTCCATGACCTTCTGAATCCCAGGCCCATGCCCTGTCCACTATGCCATAATGCTTCCCATCTTACCCCGGTTCTTGGCACACAGCAAACACCTAACAAATGCCACTGTTATTATTATCGCAGTTGTTGTCATAGTGGAACGGATTGTATTTTTAACCTATGTTTTACCTATCACCCTTATGGTAAATCCACAGTTTTGACACTAATTTCGGGGCTTCAGGTGACAGTACCGAGCTGAGTGAAAGGCAGGAAGATCCTATAAGGATCCATTCACCCATGCCTCTGGGTCTGTGACCTGACCAAGTGTTCATGAGTTGGCCAAACACATGCCAAGAGCAATCAATTTCTCCCCTCGCTGAAGGGAAGAGAATGCCATTATGCATTTGCTTGGCCAGCCCTGCCTGACCCAAGTGGCCTGGGAGGCCTTTGGGGCTGGGCCCCTGGGGATTTGGCCATTGTCATGGAAATCGAGCTGTCTGTTTTTTAGATTGTGGATTTGATCTCTTTGGCCCCAGCATTTTTCCTCCCCACCTCCTCTCTCCCATACTGCCCTGCCTCTCCACCCTCCCCTCCCATGTCACTCATTTCACACAAAGCTTCTCACCCTGGGAAGTGTTTTGCGCTTGCCTTTGTGCGGTCTTTTTCCCGTTGTAGCTTCTATGGCCGCTATCACATCTCTGGGTGAGTCGTGGGATTGTTCAGAAACAGTTCTGTTGGGTCTGGAGAAGTGGGGATTTTCCCAACTTCAAGACTTGGAGAATATTTCACTTTTATCTGGTAGCTTTTAAATGGCAGGCAAGATCATGATTTAAGAGATGGGAAGTGAATTTTTCTTCCTTTATATTATAAGGTATTAGTACAAAGGATGTGTGTGTGTAAGTGTGCCGTAGTGTGGATTCCTGGATGTATTGGTTAAAACACCATACCCCTTTAACTTCAGAATCAGCGCTGAACACTTCTGGGAAATGGAAAGAAATCGAACTATTTAGAATCACATGTGTCTTGTTCTCCCTTGGTTTTATCTACTTTTCCTGCAGTTTTCCTGTAGATAAGTGGAAAATTGTGGTTCTGACTTAAAAGGGGGCATCCCACACGAATTTGGCTAGTTCAGGAAATGAAGGCAGAATTAATTTTCAGAGTACTTGCCTGTCCAACACCAGGGTGGTGGTAATTGAATTGACTTCTCTCAGAAGTAAATCAAGCCATGTCACGATTATAAGATGGGAGTCACAGGCAGAGCAAAATGTAGAACTTAGCTTAGGAGAGGATTTTAGGGCAAATCTTGATGCCTGCTAAATGTTTTATTTGGTAAGATTAATCTAGTGGATGGGCAGTAAACTGATTCCTTTTCCCCTTCATAAGTGGCCACTTTCAATAATCAACTAGGCTATTGTGTTACGGAATATTTGCCTTTTGCATTTGAAGGTATATTTCATAGCCCAGCACTTAGAACAGTGCTGTGCACATAGTAAGCGCTTAACAAATACCATCGTCATCATAGCACACTCTCTGTTTTAAGGAACATTTTCCCTCTGAATTGGAATGTAGGTTTCATAACACACTCTCTCAGGGGAGCTGACTGGGTTTCCTTTGTGTTTTACAATGTGTTGATGTATATCTGGAGTATTCCAGACTCATCAGTTTGGTTTTGTAGTTTAAAAAAAAGTCAAGTTAAATGAGTAGAATTGTAGCTGGCCTCCAGAGAGTCCAAACCCATATTCTCAGTGTTTGTATCAGATGACTACTTTTCTAATAACCAGAAGCTCATCAGTTCATTCCCAAGCCCAGTCTTAATTTTCTTCTGTTCCAAGGAGCTCCCTAAGAGACCATCTTCCTAATGAAGGAAGAAGGCTTGGGGATTTGGCTGGGAACAGCAGGTGCCTGGCAGAGAAAATGTTTGCAATGGTGCAATGGATGATTGGACTTTGGGTGTATCGGGAGGAAGCAAGATGGTTGCTTAGTTCAGCAGCCTGTTTGACCCTCCAGCTCCTGTCAAGCAGAGCTGACCATTGGCTGGAGAGGTCAGGGACCCTCTCAGCCCTGGCAGAGGTGACCTGGACCCATTTCTATTTAGAGATGAGTCGACGTGGTTGCTACTTTGAGGGGGATCCAGAGGCTCTTTTCTGTAGGAGGGGGATATACAGCCAAAGTGACTGGAGACTCGTGTGGATACCGGTCCTTCACATCTCCCCCTCCTGTGCAGATTCCACCTGTCCCCCAAAGTTTCCCAGTCCCTCTTGTGTCTTAACCCCCGTTTTCTCCACACCATCAACATATCTGTGCATTGAGACTAGACTTTGCCTGGCTCTTGGGCATTTCAGAGAGAGCTCCCTTGGAGACTCCAGACTTCGGGATCAAAAGTTTCCCTCCAGGACCACCCTCTTAGCCTTCCCTCTGTCCCTGAAAGCTTCACGGTCCATGATCAATTAATCGGTCAGTCAATTAGTGGTACTTATTGAGTCCATACTGTGTGCAAAGCACTGTACTAAAGGTACCATATAACAGTTTTATGGTCACTGTATTCAGTGATCACTGGCTCCTTTTTTATGATATGTGTTAAGTGCTTACTGAACTAAGCTCTGGGGCAGATATAAGCTAATCAAGTTGAACACAATCATGTCCCTCTTGGGGTTCACAGTCTTAATCTCCATTGTCCAGATGAGGTAACTGAGGCACAGAGAAGTGAAGTGACTTGCCCAAGGTCACCCAGCAGACAAGTGGTGGAGCGGAATTAGAACCCATATCCTTCTGACTCCCAAGCCCGGGCTCCATCCACTAGAGCATGCTGCTTCCATCTCAAACTGCCTAACTACTGGACTTGTTAGATTAATTACCTTTGACTCCAACAAGCAGATTACTCCGAACCTCTCCAGGAAGTTACCATTCCAAGCTGCCATGTTCCTTATGATTGACTCTGCCACCCCTTCACCATGTGCTTCTTTGGGGACCTGCTCCTCAGAGTATACCCTCCTCAGTTTGAGTGTAAGATAGTGTAATATGTTCTTTGTTTTGTGAGCCCCCTGTGACACAAGGTCTGTGTCCAATCTGATGATCTTGTATCTACCCAAGTACTTAGAGCAGTGCTTGGCACATGGTTAGCGCTTAATAAATGCCACATCTTTGCCGAGATATGGAACATGCAGTGTGAATCTCTAATACCTGATTCCTTAGTACTCTTTGTGCAGTTACATAATTTTCTGTATAATAGTACTTTGAAGAATTAGCATCTGAGTGGGGCAAGTCAGCAGGAAAGGTTGGCAGGCAATCTCTCTTAGATTTTACAATGGTGCTAACACGGTGTTGGTTTTATCTCCATTTCCAGGAGTCTGTGAAATAACTTTGCGGTAGAGGCTATAAACCTCCTCTTTACAATACCTGGTAATCTACTTCCACTTGAGTTGCTTCTGGTCCACTAGGTGCTTAACATTAGTAACTCAAATTTAAGTGCCGGTTTGGTTTAAAATAAAATAGAAAAACTTGGGTGGGTCTGGGCATGTGTATTTAGGCTGACCATACCATATTTCAAGAAAGTGTGTGT
This sequence comes from Tachyglossus aculeatus, assembly GCF_015852505.1. NCBI lineage: Eukaryota > Metazoa > Chordata > Mammalia > Monotremata > Tachyglossidae > Tachyglossus > Tachyglossus aculeatus. The sequence goes on from NC_052084.1 coordinate 32,848,365, forward strand.
GCGCCGGGTAGGGCTTTCCAAACCTGGAATTATCAGGGAGCTGACATGGGGGTGAATCAGATCTTCCAAAGAACTGAATCTTAATAAAGGAGCTCATCAAGGGGGACCATTGAAACTCAGCTCAGGGGTGAAAGTGAGAAGTCTTCAGGCTCCCTGCTTCCAGGAGCTGTTCTTGTGGGTTTTTTTAGGTGCCGCATTTAGTGCTTAATTATACTGATACCGGGAACTTGTATATATTCAGTTATTTACTTTCCACTCTGCCGATATTTGAATGCCGCTCTCCCTAGTTAGAGTATAGAGCACTTTGTGGGCAGGGAATATGCAACTTCTCTGTTTTGTACTTCCCAGTATACTGCACTCAGTGGGTGTTCAGTAAATATTATCACTTAATATCTGCTGTCTCTTGATATCCCTCACTGCTATTACATGTGGTTCTCTGCCTCTGGCCCTCGCACTTTTAGTTGTACCTATTTGCTTCAGCCTTTTTTCTTCCTGTAGATTATAAGCTCCCCGAGGGCAGGAAACATATCTTCTCTTCTATACAGGTGCTTGCATGCACCTACACAGAGACACACAGAAACAGATTGACTATAGGTGAATAGTCTATAGTCTCCAGACTGTAAGTGTACTATACTCTCCCAAATGCTTATTGCAGTGCTTTGCACACAGTAAGCACTCAATAAATATGATTGATTGCTGAGATGGATCCAAGGACACTGAAAGGGAAATGAAGAACTCCTGACATTTCCCCCAAGAAGGCCCCCAGCCTCTGAGCCTCTCTCCCCAATATTTCACCTCCTTAGGAAAAACCACTCATAATTGTAACATGGGGCAGTTCTAGTGGAAACAGAGAAGAAGTGAGGCTTAGTGGGAAGAGCATGGACCTGGGAATCAGAGGACCTGGGTTCTAATCCTGTCTCTGCCATTTGTCTGCTACATGACCTTAGGCGAGTCATTTCACTTCTCTGGGCCTCCCTTACCTCATCTGTAAAATGGAGATTAAGACTGTAGGCCTCATGCAGGACAGGGATTGTGTCAGTCAATGCAATTTATTGATTGCTTACTGTGTGCAGAGCGCTGTACTAAGCGCTGGGGAGAATACAGTATAACAGTAAACAGACACATTCCCTGCCCATAAAGAGCTTACAGTCTAGAAGGGCAGCGTCCAACTTGATAAGCTTGTATCTTCTCCACTGGTCAGTACAGTGTCTGGCACATAGTAAGTGCTCAAGAAATATCATTTTTAAAAAAGAAACAAAACCCCCCAAAATTACTAGTTCTGCGGGACTCCATATTTTTTAGAGCAGTTTGGTTGTTGCTGTCTGCTCCACACCGCAGCCTGGGTAAGTAGGTAAACCGAGGAAATTATTAGTAGTCCCTGTGTCCAAATTCTGTGCACAGGCCAGGAGAGCCCCCTGTCCATTCCTGGGACTATGATCTGTCTGGCTTCAAGAATTCCAATAAAGGTGTTAGAGGCAGGGACAGGTGCCAAGCTCATTTTTCTAAGTGCTCCTAACCCCTACGAGTTTGTGTCTCTCTGGGTCACTGAAGATCAGCAAAAGTTCATGGCTTTCCTCTGCATTGTGTCCTAATTTCTGCTTCTAAAATGTCTTACCTAGTAAAATTTCTCAATCTGACAACAGATGCGACACCTGCGGGGTATCATCGTGGGGGGCTTAATTCGTCAATGAAAAGCCTTTAGTGAAAAGCATTTTGTCCAGACCCAGATCATAGTATTTGTAGAACAGAAATCCTTGGGTCTGCTGGTATAGAACAAAATCCTTGGCCCCGAGACAGTTCTCTCTTCGGTGATTTTTGGCTGAGGATTTTTTCAGCCTGTTAGAGCAAGAATGCTTACTGGGAGAGTGCAACATTTTAGAACTATAAAAGGACAAAACGTTAGTAAAACCGAACAGCTTTTCTGGTGCAAGGGGACTCAATCGGTCTGTGAATTTTTTTTTTTTGGCAGGACTATCACCTTTTGATTGAACATGGTATTTATAAGACACTTACTATGTGCTGAGCACTGTGGCAGATACAAGTAAACAGTTCAGACAGTCCGTGTGCAAACAGAATTTAGTTTGGAGGAAATATCCTTTGAGCCTTCTGAAATGTCTTTCATTTTCACGTTTGGGAAAGTCAAGGTCTGGCAATCACTGCTGCTCCACCATTTTAATGACTGTGTTTTTCTATTTGTTTTGTAGGCATGATTGACAGCTCCGGTAATGAGAGATTATTGCTTTGTTTGCAGTGGGGGCTCAGAGGAATTAGGGATAAATTAGTGTGTGTCTACTGTTTGAGTATATGTCTGCCATCAAAAATTCCTGCCACTTCGTTAGTCCTTCAATAACTTGCAGTGAAAAGGTCCCTTTTACACTTCAATCTGTATTTAACATCTTCTCCCCCCTCTCTCCCCACAACAATATTCTTTTGATCTTTTCTCTGGACATTTCAGTCCTTTCTGAGGATTCTTTCCCTCTAAGAAATTTCTGCAGTAGCAACTTCTTGATTAAAAAAAGAGGGAAAGAGGGCCCATTTCATTTTATTCTGTTTGAGTCCTTTCTCCTAACATTTACATTTGAACCCTTCCCTTTCTAAATGTCAAGACAAACCTCCATACCCCTGGATTTGTGTAAGGGTGGTCATGCATGGAGACAAGAGGGTGGAACAGTAGACCTCATGAAACCCCCTCCCGGGCTTACGCTTTGGAGTCAGAAGTCATGTGTTCAAATCCTGGCTCCACCACTTGTCAGCTGTGTGACTTTGGGCAAGTCACTTAACTTCTCTGAGCCTCAGTTCCCCCATCTGTAAAATGGGGATTAAGACTGTGAGTCCTATGTGAGACAACCTGATCACTTTGTATCTCCTCCAGTGCTTAGAACAGTGCTTTGCACATAGTCTGCTTAATAAATGCCATTATTATTATTATTATTTGGGGCTTATTTAATGGGTGTTGCATAGGCATTGTTTATATCTAATACCCAAGGATTAGGGGTGACTCAGTCTCCAATCAATCATTGGTATTTATTAAGTGCTTTCTTTTGCCGAGCTCCATGTATTAGTTGTCAGGAAAAAGGCTATAAGGCCCTTCCCTAACCAGGAGGAGGCAAGAATCTCTCTGTCTCAGAGCACAGCCAATCAATCAATCAATCAATCAGTGGGATTAATTGAACGCTTGAGCAGTAAACTAAGTGCTTGGGAGAGTAAAATACAATAGAGTAGGGTTGACACAAGGAGGTCACATCCTGCGGGGCTAAGGTTACACCTCTGAACCCCAGTCCTCTGTAAAGGGTCCACAGGTGCACTGACTCCTTCTCCCAAAATTTTCAAGTTTGAGCACTTGGCCGTTAAACCTGGAGCTGACAGTTTCACATGATGGGTTCTCAGTGGGGAAATATTGGAGTAGGTTGTGGGAAACTGGAGGGTTAAAGGCTGATATGACTCCAGGATCGGCTACTGACCTTTCTAGCCCCTTGGGTGTATCACTTCGTACCTCACCGTGCCTCACTTTTCCCTTCTGTAAAGTGGACACAGTCACACTTGCCCCAAAACAGGGATGTCAACCACTTAATAGAGTGCTCTGTGCACTGTAAGCACTCAATAAATACCATTGGTTGATTTGATGTTATGAAGAGACAGCATGCCTACTGTAAAGAACTTGGAATTGGGGTTCAGGATACACTGGCTTCCAACCCCGTGCTGCCACTAGCCTGTTGCGGGACTTTGGGCAAGTCACATAGTTGCTCTGGGCCTTGGTTTCCACATCTGCAAAATCAGTCGTATTTTTTGAGCGCTTACTGTATAAAGGACACTGTACTAAGCACCTGGAAAAGTACGATATAATAAAGTTGGTAGACACATTCCCTGCCTACAAGGAGCTTAGAGCCTAAAGGGCTACTCTCATGTTCGATCCATGTGTGATTATCTTGTATCTATCCCAGCACTTAGCAGAATGGAAGCAGCGTGGCTCAATGGAAAAGAGCCCGGGCTTTGGAGTCAGAGGTCATGGGTTCAAATTCCGGCTCCGCCAATTGTCAGCTGTGTGACTTTGGGCAAGTCACTTAACTTTTCTGGGCCTCAGTTCCCTCATCTGTAAAATGGGGATTGAGACTGTGAGCCCCCCATGGGACAACCTGATCACCTTGTAACCTCCCCAGCGCTTAGAACAGTGCTTTGCACATAGTAAGCGCTTAATAAATGCCATCATTATCATTATTATTAGGAAATGCCATAATTAAGCCTATTGCAAAGCTAGTGATTTTGAAGGACTGGGGGGCTCACGGAGGATGATGCTGTACAACTGAATATGAACTGGGATTTCAGCGGACTGACTTTTTTAAACACTAGTGAACGTACAGTAGATGACGACTATGGTATTTTTAAACACTTACTATTTGCCAAGCACTATTCTAAGCACTGAAGTAGATACAGAGTTATCTGATTGGACACAGTCCCTTATGGGGCTCACAGTCTAGGTAGAATGGAGTAGGATTTAATCCCCATTTTACGGTTAAGGAAACCGAGGCACAGAAAAATTAAGTGGCTTGCCCAAGGTCACACGGTGGACAAGTGGTGGAGCCGGGATTAGACCTTGGTTTTCTGACTCTTAGGTCCAGGCTCTTTCTACTAAGCCACGCTGCTTATCTAGAAGCCCAGAAAACTTTGTGTGCAGCATGCTGATGGGAACAAAAATGGTAGCAACAGAAAAAGCCTCAAAAGAGATTTAGCAGAGTTTCTGACAATTCTGTTATATTGTACTGTCCCAAGGGCTTAGTACAGTGCTCTACACACAGTAAATGCTCAATAAATACTATTGACTGATTGATTCAGAGAGTTGGGAGGAGTCCTGAGCCCGTGAGTTCTCTGGGATTTTTTTGTTTAAGTGAATTGTGGTGTGTTCAGGCAGCAACAGAACACGTTATTGTTGATTCCTGCTCAGAATTCAAGCGGTTCTATTCACCGGGGAGGAGAATAAGTGGTTTGCCCCAGTGCTTGATGAGATTGTCATGGCAGCTATTGTTCAGTGAAATGTTTGAGGAGAGAAATGAAAAATTCATGTTGTTTTTGTTCTGGATTGCAGCTGACAAAGCCTGTGACATACGGCTTCCCAATCTGCTGGTTTTTAAATAGATGAATTTATAGCTGCCAGTTTATATTAGTAGTCCTGTCTGGCCTGCATAAATGCTAATGGGTCAGAGGAACAGAGTATATCTTAGGTAATTGTCTCCAAAGAAGCTTTTTTTTACATGTTTACAACAGGTCAGATTCATTTCAAGAGATTTTGTTCAGTTGTCTTCTGAATTAAAGGAAACCTGTTTCCAAACATCCTTGTAGGGTAACAAGGGAGATAACTCTCCCAAGAAATTTCAACCTTCCCTTTTAGACTGTCCCAACTTCATCCTTGCACTGAAGGTTTTGGACCATCATTCCCTTGTTTGGTTTTCTAAATTTCTGCTCTGGAAAGAACAGTGATTTGGATTCCTCATCAAATACAAATCCCTTCCCTGCCACCTATTTATAGGATTGTAGAAAGCAGCAGCTTGCTGAGACCAGGGCAAACAGTAATAATAATGTAATAATAATCACAATAGTCACAGTAATAAGTGTGGAATTTAAGTGCTTACTATGTGCCAAACAGTTGGGTAGATCAGATTAGACACAGGAAATCTTATTTACTGAGCACTTACTGTGGGCCGAGCACTGTACTTAGTTCTTTGGAGAATATAATAGAGCGAGCACACAGATCCTGCCCTGAAGGAGTTTTTCTAGCAGGGGAGAATATGATGAGAAAGACAGGCTACACCTCCCCATCTCCCCGTCCCCACAATTTCCTTAGGCTCTGGACCATTGGTTGTGAAAGAAAACTTTACTGGATCCCCCCTAGTGCTTTTTTTTAATTAGATGAATAATGGACAAAGAGAAGCAGCACGGCATAGTAGATAGAGCACAGGCCTGGGTGTGAGAAGGTTGTGGGTTCTAATCCTGCCCTTGTCTGCTGTGTGACGCTGGACAAATCACTTAATTTCTCTGGGCCTCAGTTACCTCATCTCTAAAATGGCGATTGAGACTGTGAGCCCCATATGGGACAGGGACTGTGTCCAACCTGATTTGCTTGTATCCACCCCAGCTGGTGCTTGTATCCACCCCAGTATGGTGCTTGGCACATAGTAAGCGCTAAATAAATACCACAGTTATTATTTTAGGATTTTCAAATATGCAGGCTGTCTCCCGATGGTTTAGTAGCTTGGATCTGTCTGTTTTGTCATTTCATCTCTGTCTCTGTAGCCATTTGTCAGTCCTTCAGTCAATCATATTTATTGAGTGCTTACTGTGTGCAGAGCACTGTAATAATAATAATAATTATTATTGTGGTATTTGTGAAGCGCTTCCTACATACCAAGCACTGTTCTAAGCGCTGGGGTAGATACAACATAATCAGATAGTCCCATGTAGGGCTCACAGTCTTAATCCCCATTGTACAGATGAGGTAACTGAGGCCCAGAGGAGTGAACTGACTTGCCCAAGGTCACACAGCAGACAAGTGGCAGAGCTGAGAGATTACCTAGTATCTACTCCAGCACTTAGAACAGTGCTTGGCATATAGTAAGCACTTAACAAATACCATAATTATTATTATTATTAACCCATGACCTCACTCCCAAGCCTGTACTCTATCCACTAAGCCACACTGCTTCTCCAGTGCCTGGCACATAGTAAGTGCTTAACAAATACCATTAAATAAAAACAAAACTCTTTGAGGGCAGGAGCAATGTCTACTAACTGTAGTGGACACCCCCCCCCCCCGGCCAAATTATTTAGTACAGTGTTCTGGACAAAATAGGCATTCAGTAAATATGTCTGAGTCATTGACTAGTATCTAGCAACCCCAGAAGACTAAGAAACACTGTGGTCAGAACTTAAGCATCTTCCAAAGCTGAAATGTTTTCATGCTCAATTTTTGAACTGGCTAATTCAATCAGTGGTATTTATGGAGTGCTTACTTTGTGCAGAGCCCTGTATTTGGAAGAGTATAATACAGTTGGTAGACCCGATTCCTGCCCTCCAGGAGCTTCCAGTGTCAAGGAACTCCTGCGTGATGGTGAGCAAAATTAACCAAATTTCAGATGGATCTCCAAAAAATACCTTAATGCTGCTGGGCAAAGAGGGTGTATGTGCTAAAAGTGATTTTAGAGCAAGAAACAATCTTTAAATAAATTAATCATATTTACTGAACATTTACTGTGCGAAGAGCTTGGGAGAGTCTAGTACACCCGAGTTGGTAGACACATTCCCTGCCCACAAGTTTACAATCTAGAGAGGGAGATAGATATTAATATAAATCCTCTCATATACTGCTGCGAGTTAACCATTGAGTTTGACCATTTGGAAAACGGCATCTTAAAGTCGACACCAACAAATTCACAAAGCTGAAGAAGCAGCGCGGTCTAGCGAATAGAGCCTGGGCCTGAGAGTCAGAAGGACCTGGTCTCTAATTCTGGCTCCTCGACTTCATTCATTCATTCAGTCGTACTTGTTGAGCACTTACTGTGTGCAAGAGCACTGTACTAAGTGCTTGGAAAGTACAATTCGGCAACGGAGACAATCCCTCCCCAACAATGGGCTCACAGTCTAGAAGGGGATGACAGACAACAAAACAAGTAGACAGGCATCATTGAGAAGCAGCGTGACTCAGTGGAAAGAGCCCGGGCTTTGGAGTCAGAGGTCATGGGTTCAAATCCCGGCTCCACCAATTGTCAGCTATGTTGTGACTTTGGGCAAGTCACTTAACTTCTCTGGCCCTCGGTTACCTCATCTGTAAAATGGGGATTAAGACTGTGAGCCTCCCTTGGGACAACCTGATCACCTTGTAACCTCCCCAGTGCTTAGAACAGTGCTTTGCACATAGTAAGCGCTTAATAAATACCACCATTATCAAAATAGATAAATAGAATTATAGATCAATCAATCAATCATATTTATTGAGCGCTTACTGTGTGCAGAGCATTGTACTAAGCGCTTGGGAAGTACAAGTTGGCAACATATAGAGACAGTCCCTAGCCAACAGTGGGCTATAGATATGTACAAAATATATATCACTTGTCTGCTGTGTGACCCTGGGCAAGTCACTTCACTTCTCTGTGCCTGTTACCCCATTTGTAAAATGGGAATTGAGGCTGTGAGTCTCACATGGACGGTTTCCAAGCTGATTAACTTGTGCCTACTTAATACAGTGCCTGGTACATAATAAGCGCTTAACAAGTACCATAAGTGGTAATTGATTACCTTACATTTCTCTGTAGGAAGAACTAACTAAGCCCTGCCTCGGTTACACCATCCACCCACCACACCGGTTGGAATGAGGAGTCTAGGGCAGTGAAGATTGACGCAGTGAATAACTTGAGCAGTGCACCTCACACCAATCACACCTCTGCCCAAATAAGCCCTTCACCTTCAGAACGTGTTATTCACGCCCCCGTCTCTGGGCACCGTCAAAATTGCTGTTTGTGATCTCACCCCAGAGAGCTCCGACTTGGCCCTGGAGATCGGTTTTTCCAGGACTTCTTCAGTCAAACACCTCTCAAGTACGTCGGCGATTTTTGCCGGGCAGCCGCTGAAAGCCGAGTTTGTTTCTCCGAACCCCATGGAAGAGGGGAAGTGAGGGGGTAAAGGGGGAGCCGTGGGATCAGATTGGGCTCAGGGTATCCTACTCCTTAGCCCGCCATCATAAGCTCCACTGTTGCTCACCCCAGTAGTTGGGCCACAACTGAGATCTGGCCACCATAGTAGTGATGGGATTTATTAAACATTTTCTGTGTGCCAAGCACTGTGGTGATTGTTGGGGGTATTTATTCATTCATTCAATCAGTCATATTTATTGAATGCTTACTAAAGTACAGAGCACTGTACTTTACAGTGAGAAGCAGCGTGGCTCAGTGGAAAGAGCATGGGCTTGGAGTCAGAGGTCATGGGTTCAAATCCTGGCTCTGCCAATTAGCTGTGTGACTTTGGGCATGTCACTCAACTTCTCTGGGCCTCAGTTCCCTCATCTGTAAAATGGGGATGAAGACTGTGAGCCCCTCGTGGGACAACCTCATCACCTTGTAACCCCCCTAGCGCTTAGAACAGTGCTTTGCACATAGTAAGCGCTTAATAAATGCCATTATTATGATTATTATTTGGAGTCAGTGGTCATGGATTCAAATCCTGGCTCCTCCAGTTGTCAGCTCTGTGGCTTTGGGCAAGTCACTTAACTTCTCTGTGCCTCAGTTACCTCATCTGTAAAATGGGGATTGACTGTGAGCCCCTGTGGGACAACCTGATCACCTTGTAACTTCACCAGCGCTTAGAACAGAGCTTTGCACATAGTAAGTGCTTAATAAATGCCATTATTATTATTATTATTATTACAGTCTAGAGGGGGAGACATTCATTCAGTCATTTACTGAGTGCTTACTGTGTGCGGAGCACTGTACTAAGTGCTTGACATTAATATACATGAATTACAGATATGAACATGAATACTGTGTGACTGGGAGGGGGGATGAATAAAGGAGCAAGTCAGGGTGACGCAGAGAGGAGTGGGAGAAGAAGAAAGGGGGGGCATAGGTAGGTGAGCCCGGGGCTCAGGGAGTGCTTAGAACAGTGCTTGGCACATAGTAAGCGCCTAACAAATACCATAATTATTATTATCCCCTACCCAGTCATGAGATGAGTCCTCCTGTGCTACTCTCTCTCCCCTTACCTCCGCAACAAATGGATGTTCCTAATCCCCCCACTACAACTGGCTTCCGTGCGGGAATGGTGCTGCTATGCTAATGTCAACAAACATAGTCTTTCCTTATAATAATTGGGTTTTTGGTAGGCATGGTCACGTCGATTAATCCATTAGGAAAGCGTGGAAGTTATTTCTGGCAATGTCAGAGATGCTGTTAATTATTAGGAAAAGGTTGCACTAACGCTTCTATTCCATAATACCATTTTAATGAAAGATGTCAACAGGTCATTTTTATTTAAGAGCATTACACTCAGAATGCACATACTGGAGTGGAATGCCATGCCTGGTAGTTGTTCAGTACTCTTATGGCATTCACTTTCTAGCTTTTGATTCCACTCGACATAAATTCGTTGAATGCAAATCTGTCTTTGAAAGTAGCGGCACAGCAAACCCGAGGGACGATTATCTTAATTACCATCCTGGCCTGCTTGGTGGCAACAACATGATCCGCAAAATGAAGGACCAAAATCAAATGAGATTAAGGATACTGTGCTCATTACATTATTAATTCTGTTAACATTCGTCATTGAAGGGTCATGGGCTTTGTTGCAATGTACTGTGGTTTAAAAGCTTGCTTATGACGTTAAGTTGCAGTCTGTGACCCAGGTAGACTACCCTAGCTTTTCCTTTGGAATTTGTTCATGGGATATTCTAGTCTTTTGTTTAAGAAGAACTATTCATCTGAAATGAAACCTTGGGGGTTTTTTTCATGGTATTTAAGCACTTACTATTTACCAGGGATTCTACTAAGGGATGGTGTAGCTACAAGTTAATCAGGTTGGACACTGCCCAGGTCTCACATGGGGCTCACCGTCTTAATCTCCATTTTACAAATGAGGGAACTGAGGTACAGAAAAGTAAAGTGACTTGCCTAAGGATACACAGCAGGATTAGAACCCAGTTCCTCTGACTCTCAGGCCTTTGCTCTTTCCACTGGGCTGGGTTGGATCTGGAGTATGGGTTGGCCAGGGCAGGAGTGAGTGGCTGGAGTGAACTGGCATGATGTTTACATTATCAACGGCATGATGCCAACCTGTTCCTTTCTGGTCTTTTTCCCCGCATTGGGCTCCAGTCATAAACCAGCCACCATTCTTACCTCCAGTGCCTTCCAAGCCAGAAAAAATTCCACTTTCTTTTCTAGTGAGGGAGGTGCTGGGTTTATAGACGAAGAGACTCACCGAGGTGAAGATATGAGTGAGGAGAAAAAGGGAAGTGTGAAGTAGAACTGAGATTAGAACCTCTCACCTCCATGGGCTAAAATCGAGGTGCTCACAGATCTGATGAGAAGTTGCAGGGAGGGGTGTGCATTTGATGGCAATAATAACTCTAGCATTTGTTATACGCTTACTACATGCCAACCACTCTACGAAGTGCTGGGTTAGATACAGTAAAGTCAGATTGGATGCATGGGACTCACCATAAGAGAGAAGGGGTATTTTATCTCCATTTTACAGATGAGATGCCTGTGGGACAGAGAAGTTAAGTGACTTTTCCAAGATCACACGGAAGACCAGGGGCAGAGTTACAATTAGGACCCAGTTTCTCTGACCCCTCCCCACCCCCTGCCCCCCCAACCAAGATCGGGTCATTTCCGTTAGAGCACACTGCTTCCCATGGTATTTCTTCTGAGATCCTTAGAGCTGTACAGCCTGCGTCTCCATCCTTTCTCCAGTCAGGCAATAACTCTGTCCAGATGGAGAGACAGAAGCCCGTTGCTTAGGCCAGGCTAGAAATCTGTCAGCCTGCAAACAAATTACCAAGCAAAAAAAGGCATCACTGGTAAAGACAGTGGAAAAAAGTATGGAAGCCCAAGGCCGTGTCCAGATAGTCTTAGGGTAAGACAAACACGAGCTCCAGTTCACTTTGCATACCTCTTCTGAGGCTGTAAGCTCCTCTCTAGACTGTCAACTTTCTCCTTTTCTTCCACTCCCTCCCCCAACCCACCCAACTTACCCTTCCTCTCTTCCTTGCCCATCCCCTTCTCATTCCATCTCACCCTCCTCTGCCTTCCCCCCACCTCCTCTTCGTTTCCATTGCCATCTTTCTTTGTCCTCCTTTTCCCATTGCCACAATTCCTCTTCCTCTTTCCTTTTGTCATTCCTTTGGCTACACCAAAAATGACCGATTTTTGGACATCTCAGTGAGTGTCCCCTGCATTCTCTGCATCCCCTCCCTCTGTCTTTATTGCTCCTACTCTCCCCTCTCATTTTCTTTCTCTGTCCTTCTCCCTCTAACTTTTTATTGTCCTTCCCTTTCCCGGTCTTTCTCTGCATCATTTTGGCTCTGTCTTTTGATCTTTTCATACCTAATCTCACCCCTCCTTCCCTCTGGCTTTCCCAAATCTGAGCATTCAGTCCCATCCCGGTCCATCAAGTATAAGCTTGTTTCTCAGCTGTTACAGAGCAGCCTCTGGACGGAAACTCTTCCCTTGTTTCCATCCCACACTTCCTCCCGCTCAAGGCTCTCGAGAGCCCTTGGTAGTGTTGCACGGACACTGAATGCGAATAGGATTTGTGGGGGGATGGGAACTGTCTGGAAACAGAAGGGTTGACCCACAGAGGGTGATCTGTTGCACGGAGTTCAGTGCTCTGACCAAGAGGAGTCACAAACAGAATTCAACATCCAACAGTCAAACTTTGGAGAAATGCCAGTCGCCTGCATTGCCAAAAATCAAAATCAAGCTATTGGCAATCTCACCGGTGAAATGATCTTTCAGCAGGCTCCCTATTATCTCCCCACTTCTCAGTGCCCCCATCCCTCATTCTGTTATTCTATTGCCACGTCTTCTGGGGGTTCTCCCCCATCCCAAATGGATCAGACAACATTAATTCATTCAGTCGTATTTATTGAGTGCTTACTGTGTGCAGAGCACTGTACTAAGCACTTGTAAACACATTCCCTGCCCACGATGAACTTACAGTGTGTGTGTGTGGGGGGGGGGGGAGACAGACATTAGTATAAATAAGTAAATGAAAGATATGTACATAAGTGCTGTGGTGATTGGGGTGGGGGAGAACAAAGGGATCAAGTCAGGGTGATGCAGAAGGGACTGGGAGAAGGGAAAAAAGTGGGGCGAGCTTAGTCGGGGAAGGCCTCCTGGAGGAGATGGGCCTTCAATAAGGCTTTGAAGTGGGGAGGCGAGGGAGGCGAGTAAGGCAGGATCTGGGCGAAGGGGTCGGTGAAGGGGTCGGAAGCCAGATGAGGTGGAGGCACGATGAGAAGTTTAGCATTAGAGGAGTGAACTGGGTTGTAGTAGGAGAGAAGCGAGGTGAGTTATCCCTCTCCATGCGCAGAGCACTGTACTAAGTGCTCATTAGTGACAGAGCTGGGATTTGATCTCACTGCCCCTGGGGTTTGAATCAGCTAAATTAGTCACAGAGCTAACCAGAGGATTTGGTTGGCAGGAGGCAGGGGAAAAGTGGAATAACCCTCCCCTCCCGGACAGGACAGAAGTGAGGGAGAATCTGGGAAGTACACAATCACTCCAATACAATCAGTGGTATTTACTGAGCACCTGAGATGGGCTGAGTGCTAGACTAAGCGCTTGGACAGCAGAGGCAAGATACCCCTCCCCAGTGCAGTCTAATGAGGAAGATGGACAAAAATGGTTTGCAAATAGTGGGGGCAGGGGAGAAGAACCAGGATATAATTGCCAGAGGTAGCTCAAGTATCTCAGGAAATGGCTATCAGACCATCGCCACAACTACCATGCTTTTTTAGCATTTCTATCTGCCCTTTAATTGTTTCTCTAAGATGGTTCTACTCAGCTGTTGTCTGGGACATTAAGAGGGAGATCAGAAACAGATAACTAATGGCCTTACCTGCAACAGGAAGCTACCAGCTGAGGGAGAACAAATAATGGTTCCGGGCCGCTGAGCTTTGTTGTGCTGAACAGCCCTACTGTCTTCCTTTTCCTCTCGCACAAGACTTGAAGCGAAATCAGTGAAGATGTTCTTGAGCCATTGCTCTGGACTCGAATAATAATGGTGCGGTTTGAGTTTTGTGGTCCTGGTAAAGTGAACCACAAATTTCTTCTACCCAAGGGTTTGCGGCTGCTTATTGCTGAGGGTTCACAGAGCATCGCCTTAGCCAGCCCGAGGGCAGGGCTGAAGTGGCCCCCAGAAACCAGGCTTCCAAACACAGGTAGATTTACAAATGCGGTGGGATTAACAGGGGAGAACTAGTGATAGAGGCCCAGCGCTGCCACTGTAGTAGTAATAGTATTTATTAATCATCAACTGTGTAGAGAGAACTGGACTACTTGTATAACCATGGATAGGTATCTTAAATTCCCTGGGCCGCAATTTCCTCATCTGTAAAGTGGGGATAAGCTCAATTGTGAGCCCCATGTGGGACATGGACCGTGTCCAAATTACCTTGTAATTACCTCAGTTCTTAACAAAGAGCAACTGTTTAGGAACCGTTGTGATAATAATTCCGATAATTAATAAATAATTTGTGTGCTCTTTGGAAGATCCCCTGCCTGTAATTTAATATCTGTCTCCTCCGCTGGATTGTAAACTCCTTGAGGGCAGGGATGGTGTCTTTTGACTCTACTGTATTCTCCCAAACACTGTACAGCGCAGCGGGAGGTCAAACATTCTGTTATATTGTACTCTCCCAAGTGCCTAGAATGGTGTTCTGCATGTAGTAAGTGCTCAATAAATTTCATTGACTGATTGATTTCAGGCAGGGAGAAATGAGTGCAAGGAAAATTGAATCCTGAACTCTCCCCCTTTTCTCCCTGACACACATCCCCTAGCCTTTAACCCCTATTTAATTAGGCTGTGAGACATATCAAAAAACAAATGTGCAATTTTAAAACATCGAAAAGGTCTGTAAAATGGGAATCGAGATGGTGAGCCCCATGTCGAACAGGGACCGTGTCCAACCCGATCTGCTTGCCTCTATCCCAGTGCTTAGTACAGTGCCTGGCACGTAGTAAGTGCTTAACAAATACCCCAATTATTATTATTAAGGAGACCCTTTGGGGGTACTCAGTTCTCAGAAGGGGATGGAGTGAGACTAGCCTGAGATGGTCTCCTCCCCATCTCCAGTTTCCTTTTCCTCCTCTCTCTTCATAGTCTTTGCTTGCTTTACCGCAGCCTTCCCAGCACTCCCCTCCCCTCAGAGGGCAGGAAAGAGGGCACCACTGTGCCAGCTGTGTCCTAAATGCAATAAAGTGGGGTTAATTGCAGGTTAATCGTGCCTCAGCCTAACTGTTCCTTCTGCCCAGTTGGCCCATCTGTGGGCTGGGGTGAGTCGTGGTTCTTGCCTTTCCGGCCGCAAGTCTCTGACCAGGCTGAGGGCCAGTTCTCAGTGGGCCTGGGCTTGGCATCTCTGCCCGCTCGTCCCCACACCCATGGGGGCAGGGGCAGGCTCCTGGCCAGAACTGCAAGGGAAAGGTTCCCATCAGCTCTCCAGACAGTCAATCGATCGATCATATGTATTGAGCACTTGCTGTGTGCTGATCACTGTATTAAGCACTTGGGAGAGTAATAATAATAATGGTATTTGTTAAGTGCTTATTATGTGCCAAGCACTGTTCTAAGGGCTGGGGTAGATACAAGGTAATCAGGTTGTCCCACGAGGGGCTCACAGTCTTAATTTGACAGATGAGGTAACTGAGGAGCAGTGAAGTAACTTGCCCAAAGTCACACAGCTGATAAGTGGTGGAGCTGGGATTAGAACCCACTATCTCTGACTCCCAAGCCCGGGCTCTTTCCACTAAGCTGTGCTGCTCCCACATGTACAATATACACAATACAACAATATAACATAGAATATACAATATAATAACATACACATTCCTTATCACGGGGGCAGTCCTTCATTCAGTGGGCCAGGCTGGTACTGGCTGGGCTTCTTGAGGGTGGCACCGTGCCATGGTGGAAAGACTGTAGGGTCTGGCAGTTAGGAGACATAGCTCTAGCTCGGCTGCCAGACTGCTGTCAGACCTCAGGAAAGTCACTTAAACCGCGATGGGCCTTAGTTTCCTCGTCTGTCAAACGGGGATGTTAATGTTGCCTCTCCCAGTGTTAGAGGGATGATGAGAGGCGAAAATAATAATAATAATAATGGCATTTGTTAAGCGCTTACTATGTGCAAAGCACTGTTCTAAGCGCTGGGGAGGGGAAACAAGGTAATGAGGTTGTCGCATGTGGGGCTCACAGTCTTAATCCCCATTTTACAGATGAGGTAACTGAGGCTCAGAGAAGTTAAGTGACTTACCCAAGGTCACACAGCAGACATGTGGCGGAGCCAGGATTCGAACCTATGATCTCTGACTCCAAAGCCCGTGCTCTTTCCACTGAGCCACGCTGCTTCTCGAAATAATTCTGAGACCTATAGGTCTGCAAATTCCACAGACCAGTATCTCAGCCTGTTCTCTCAGAATCCCTACAGCCGCTCTGTGAAAGCTCCATGTGAAAGCTCTTTGGGAGAATAAAAGCTTTCCTCAAGGTGGTGGTGTGGAGTGGTTGGGGCGCGGAAGAGGGCTCTACTCTGTTGACAGGAGACTCATCGCTGTCTGTCTGAACTCCGGGTAAGCCCTGGTCCTTTGAATCTGTGGGGAAGTGATTTCTCTGCTTCCCTGATGCCGAGGGTTTTGGGCCAGGAGACTTCGGGGTCCTGGGGCTCAGTGGTTGAAGAACTGCCCCCCACTTCTGCCCTTTCCCCCACCAATCGTGCGCCTGACGTCCTTGACCTCGATGAGTTCATGGTGCGGGCGCCCGGCCGAAAGGCACAGTGCCATCACAGAGCAAAGAGCCAACGGAGCTGGGAGTCTCACGGAGTCGACGTGAGTCCGCCCCACCTTGTTCCCGGCAAATCTCCGACGGGGGGGGCTCTCACTTTGAGAGGAAGACTGGAAAGTTTTCCATGGCATGAGCATCTCCCTTCCTGTCGCAGATGTATTTTGGACGAATTCTAGCCCATTTTCAAATTAGCCTAGATAATGGCAGAGCTATATAACATAAATAATGACATCTTTAGTGTGATAGCACAAGGTGTCTTTCTATAGGATAGGATGTAAAAGATAGCACTTTGAAAATCAAATATGTGTAAGCTCGTTGTGGACAGGGAGTGTGTCAACCAACTCAATTGTACTTTCCCAAGCACTTAGTACAGTACTCTGCACGCACTAATTGCTCAAAAAATACCACTGATGATCTGTATGCATAAAAAATATAATTCAAAGAGCACTCCAGCAATATTTATATTTCTCTTTGACCGTGTAATGATATTCATTACACTTATTGTTGGAAACGTATTGTTTTGGGTCAGTTTCTGGGATCTTGTGAACACAGTAATTCTCATTACAGTGTTTCCCATGGAAACGCCACTTCATTTAGTGATCTTTTGCTTAACATCCCATTATCCTGGAACAAATTCAGAGCACTAACTGGGGTAGAACAGTTTATAAGTATTTGCTCAGAATAGATTGAGCCTGCAAGCTTGAATTTGTAAAATAGCCGGCTCTTTGTATCCGCTGCTGCAGTGTAATTTCAAAGCTTGAACCCTTGCAGTTGGAGCAGAGTCTGTATTTTTTTTATGGTCGTTGTTAAGTGCTTACTATGTGCCAAACACTGTTCTAAGCGCTGGGCTAGATACAAGTTAATTAGGTTGGACACAGTCCCTGTCCCACATGGGATTCACAGTCTGGTTTCTAGTGACAGAGTCTGTGTGTGACTGTCTTTTGGGTGGATGCCAACTAAAGTGGTAACATCGGTCTAATGACCTGCCTGAGCTTGTTGTTGACCAGGCTAGCGATTGTCTGTTTCTCTTCTGTCTGTTACCCCCATGCCCTTCCTGGGCCTGAAAGTCTGCAGAGTTGGGGAATCCCGGCCCAGCCTTTCCAAGTCTTCAGGGGACACTTAACTCTACAAAGGTTCAGCTCCGAGGGACTTGAGATGATTTTAAGTCCTACGCATTTATCCTAAAATACCGGCCAATGCTCCAAGAACCGCCGCTTGGAGAAAAAAAAAAATCTGATATCTTGGAAGTTTCAGCCTCTTCTATATAATATCTGTAATTTTCCATTTTTCTTCATGACCTTTTCAGAAGCTGATCCCGTGAGAAAGCTATTAAGGGAGTTTGCTCTATCAGATATGTAACGTGGCTTGATTCTTCCCCCAGATTGATTCCACCCCTCAAACTCTTATCCGCATGGAGAGGTTTCTCGTTTTTCTTCATTTCTGGACCTCCTCTTGGAGTTCCCCCATCTTGAGTTACTTGCTTGTGTCTGCCCGAATCTTTCCTTCCTTCTTGGCTTTTTGTGAGGATCAAGAGAGTTCCAAAGGGGAGGAAAATTCTATTCTAGGCCTTTTTGGTGAGTAGTTTTCCCCTTGGGCTGACACCCCGCTTGTTGTATGCTAAAAAAATGTCCCCAAGGCACTCTCAACACCTCTGAGAGGTCTGTGCAGTCAAACGGAGCTTGCCATCCAGGGAGATTTTTGTTGTCACAGCTGCTGGTGGCACACGGCGTAGGCTCAGGCCAGAGCCTCTGTCCAGGTCCCGGCCCCTTTTTGGGAGAACCTCAGTTTCCTCCCTCACCCATAAAGGGGTTTCACTGACAGTCAGTAAGTAGAACCTACTCTGGGCAGAGAGCACTGTACTAAGCACCTGGGAGAGTACCCTGGAGGTAGTAGACAGGATCCCTGCCCTCGAGGATCTTAAACTGTAATCTCGTTATGGGCAGGGACTGTGTCTACCAACTCTGGTCTACTGTACCGCACTGAATGCAGCAAGCGCTCAATAAATACCTAGCTTTGGTCAGGGCATGGGCAGGAGGGCTTCCTGAGGGAGGGCCAGGAGAAGCAACGTGGCTCAGTGGAAAGAGCCCGGGCTTTGGAGTCAGAGGTCATGGGTTCAAATCCCGGCTCCGCCACTTGTCAGCCGTGTGTCTTTGGCAAATCACTTAACTTCTCTGGGCCTCAGTTCCCTCATCTGTAAAATGGGGGTGAAGACTGTGAGCCCCCCGTGGGACAACCTGATCACCTTGTAACCTCCCCAGCACTTAGAACAGTGCTTTGCACATAGTAAGTGCTTCATAAATGCCATCATTATTATTATTATTACTCACTGGATCATACTTCTACTGCTCCTACTGCTCCTGCTCTCTGGTTGGCAGGAAGCAGCCTCCGGCACTGCCCGGCCCAAGAGCTCAAGAGCCGGCGGGTTCCCCTCCTCCACATTCATTCATTCATTCAATCGTATTTATTGAGCGCTTACTGTGTGCAGAGCACTGTACTAAGCGCTTGGGAAGTACAGGTCGGCAACATATAGAGACGGTCCCTACCCAACAACGGGCCCACAGTCTAGAAGGGGGAGACAGACAACAAAACAAAACATGTGGACAGGTGTCAGGTCATCAAAAAAAATAGAAATAAAGCTAGATGCACATCATTAACAAAATAAATAGAATAGTAAGTATGTACAACTAAAATAAATACAGTAATAAATTGTATGGTATCTGTTAATTACTTACTATGCGTCAAGCACCACTCTAAGCACTGGGCTAGATATAAACTAATCAGGTTGGACAGAGTCCACATCCCACATGGAGCTCACGGTCTTAATCTCCTGTTTTACAGATGAGGTATCTGAGGTACAGAGAAGTGAAGCCACTTGTCCAAGGTCACACAGCAGACCGGCGGTGAAGCCGGGATCAGAAGCGAGGTCCTCTACCCACTAGGCTGCCCAGCTTCTCGTCTGGGTCTGCTCCCCTCTCTGACAGACTCCGGCTCATCTGCCTTGCATTTACCCACTTTTATCACTCCGAATATTCCTTTCCAGTTTTAGGCACCCATTTGGATAGCTCTTCCCATCCAGCTCTCTCCCTCCTCTAGAGAAGCAGCAGGCTACAGCTTGGGAGCTGGGCTGTCGCTGCCGCCACCAGTGCCACAGTCTGAAAAGCCTCGCTTCCCTCCCCTGCCTCCTACGCTGGCAGCCTTGCGTCCGATTGGAAAAGTCGGACACCGGGAGATGGCTCAGCCCCACCCATGTAATCATCGTGGGATTTGTTAAGTGCTTTCCCGTGCGCCAACTACACAAGATCAGCGGGTCGGAGACGGTCCCTGCTCTGCGCAGGGCTAACAGGCTACAGTGCGGGAAAAACTTGTAACAGATGAGAAACCGAGGCCCAGAGGAGTTGAGGCAAGAAGAAGAACCAGGATTAGAACCCCTGACTCCAAGGCCTGTGCTCTTTCCACTAGACCCAGCTCCGTCTCCATATTTACTTTCATCCCTGTATGCCGAAAACAGATCATCCGGAGTCCTTGTGCTTCAGCACGTTTGAGGCTAGTGGGGGAGTCACAAAGCAGCAGACGGTGCTGGGAAATGATCTTCCATCCCTCCTTATCCCCTCCCCGCCACCTGCCATTGGACAAGCTCTCTGGTAATTGAAGAGCGGGGGTTCTCGGCAAAGGGGTGGAGGAGTCGGGGGGTTGAATTTTGATGAGGAGTGAGGGTTTGAGAGAAATCTGGTCCTGGTTTGGCTTATCTACTGGATGGTGTCGCCGAGGCCTGCACCCAGGGCCTCCTACCTCGCACCCCTTTTGCTTTGGGTCTAGAAACTGTGGCCCTCGGGGAATGGAGCCCTGCCCAGCTCAGTTCCCGCGGCCCCACCCAACTCTCCTTTGCCTCCTTTCCCCCTTCCCAAGCATTCGACGGGCCAGAGGGGCCTCTTGGAGCAGGGAGAACTTAGGGCTGATGGCGATTTTGTTTTCCGATCCCCAGGTGGGGACGATGGCCTAGACGGACGAAGAAAGCCCACCGCCCGGTGAGCCTGGGAGCGGCTCGGCCCCGGCCGGAACCGGCCGGGCCCAGCTGAAGGCCCCGCTTCGGACGGCAGGACCGCGGACCGGCCCCCGGCTTGACCCCAGATCCTTCCTCTCCTAATTCATGAGCCGGCAGGATGCGGTCGCCGTGCTTTCAGAACGCCTTCTCGTAGCCGCCTACAAAGGCCAAGAAGATAATGTGGTGCAGCTTATCAACAAGGGTGCCAAGGTAGCGGTTACCAAGGTAACAGGAGGAAGAACTCAGTCTGTACCAGCTCCCCGGGAACCACCCTCCCTCCAGCTATTGTCTGCCACAGTGTTCTTTGCGCTTTGCTCCTCTGAAAGGGTCTCTTTGAGGGGTGGGAGGAGGGGCGGGGTGGTTCGACTAAAAATACTCTGCTTTAATTGGGCGACTTTCCTGAGGAAAAGTAGCTGATAATTGCCGTTTTATAGAAATGCATTAAAATCATGCAAGTTTTTTTCAGCTGCTGCCTCTAATGGGAAGGCAAGTTTAGTAGTTTGACAATCTCAGATCTCTCTCTCTGCTCTCTCTCTCTGTGTCTTTATATATATAACTCCCAGGCTGAATAGATAGGCAGAAAGTAAATATGCATTAGCTTTTGAGGATTGTATCTACGGATAGAACTGATTGCAGATAAAAATGGCAATTATGGAGAGGGAATGGGCAAAGCAGTATTCTTGGCCCTGCCTTGAGAATAAAACTGCGTGAAAAGGTGAAACATGATAAATTGTACTTTGGCCTGTTAACTTTTTCCCCTTAAATGACCCTCCTATCCCTCTAAGGGGGAAACATTTCCTTTACAAACCAGAGAGGCTTACAATAGGAGCAGACGTGGGAAGGGAAACCGCGTGGCCTCGTGGATAGAAGCACGGCTCTGAGAGACAGAGTACTTGGGTTCTGGTGCCTGCTCCGTCACTTTCATTCATTCAATCGTACTTATTGAGTGCTTACTGTGTGCAGAGCACTGTACTAAGCGCTTGGGAAGTAACTTGCCTACTAGGTGACCTTGGGTAAGTCGCTTAACTTCTCCATGCTTAAATTTCCTCAACTGTGAAATGGGGGTTCAATATTCATTCAATCAATCGTATTTATTGAGCGCTTACTGTGTGCAGAGTACTGTACTAAGCACTTGGAAAGTACAATTGGAGAAGCAGCGTGGCTCAGTGGAAAGTGCCCGGGCTTGGGAGTCAGAGGTTATGGGTTCAAATCCCGGCTCCGCCAATTGTCAGCTGTGTGACTTTGGGCAAGTCACTTCACTTCTCTGTGCCTCAGTTCCCTCATCTGTAAAATGGGGACGGAGACTGTGAGCCCCACGTGGGACAACCCGATCACCTTGTGTCCTCCCCAGTGCTTAGAACAGTGCTTTGCACATAGTAAACACTTAACAAATGCCGTCATCATTATTATTGTTACAATTCGGCAACAGATACAGGCAGTCCCTACCCAACAACAACGGGCTCACAGTCTAGAAGGGGGAGACAGACAACAAAACCAAACAAGTAGACAGGCATCAATAACATCAAAATAGATAAATTGAATATGTATATATGTTTATACGTATTTATTACGCTATTTTACTTGTACATATCTATTCTATTTATTTTATTTTGTTAATATGTTTTGTTTTGTTCTCTGTCTCCCCCTTCTAGACTGTGAGCCCACTGTTGGGTAGGGACCGTCTCTATGTGTTGCCAACTTGTACTTCCCAAGCGCTTAGTACAGTGCTCTGCACACAGTAAGCGCTCAATAAATACGATTGATTGATTGAATTATAGATATATACATAATTAATAAAATAGAATAATAATTATGTACAAATATACAGAAGTAGGGGCGATGGGGAGGGGAGGAGGAGCAGAGGAAAAGGGAGGCTCAGTCTGGGAAGGCCTCCTGGAGGAGGTGAGCTCTCATTAGGGCTTTGAAGGGGGGAAGAGAGCTAGTTCTGCTGGGAGCCCCATGTGAGACAGGGACTTTGTTCCACTTGACCATTCTGTTCCTACCTCAGCACTTAGAACAATGCTTGACATTTAGTAAGCGCTTAATGAATTCCATTAAAATAAAAAAAAGGTGAATGGGAACCTTAGTTTTGGAGGATCCCCAGCTCCTGATCCTGTCAGGATGAAGCGGAACAGAGAGTAGGGCAGCAAGTGGGGAACCTAGAGGAACCAGAAGCTCCTTGTGGGCAGGGATTGCGGCTACCAACTCTGGTGTAATGCACTTTCCTAGGTGCTCAGTTCAGTGCTCTGCACACAGTAAGTGCTCAATAAATACAGTTGAATGAATGATTCAGACTGGGCAGGGCGGGAGAGAAAACATGGACAATAACAGGACGCCAGGCTCCAAAGCAAGCATGGCCTAGTAGATAGAGCACACGCCTGGGAGTCAAAAGGATCTGGCTTCTAGTTCCAGCTCTGCCACTTATTTGGCCGTGTGATCTAGGGCAAGTCACTTTGCTTCCCTGTGCCTCAGTTCCCTGATCTGTAAAATGGGGATTAAAACTGTGAGCCCCACGCAGGACAGGGACTGTGTCCAATCTGATTATCTTGTATCAGCCCCAGGGCTTAGACCAGTTCTTGGCACACAGTAAGCGTTTCATAAATTCCGTTATTATTTTTATTATCTTCCACTCTCCCTCTCAGCCCCTACCCATTGTGCTCCCTGGCCAGCAAAGGCACTGGATTAAGGGTGATGCCCGCCCCTTCTCTGGCCTCCCTGTGGGCAGTAACCAATCCCTTCCAGACTGTGAGCCCACTGTTGGGTAGGGACCATCGCTATATGTTGCCAACTTGTACTTCCCAAGCGCTTAGTACAGTGCTCTGCACACAGTAAGTGCTCAATAAATACGATTGAATTGAATTGAATTGAGAGCTAGCTTGGCAGATGGGGGCGGGGGGCATTCCAGGCCAGGGGGTGTATGGCGGATCAGTCAATCAATCAATCATATTTATTGAGCGCTTACTGTGTGCAGAGCACTGTACTAAGCGCTTGGGAAGTACAAGTTGGCAACATATAGAGACAGTCCCTACCCAACAGTGGGCTCACAGTCTAGCGGGCCAAAAGCGAGTAAAATTGAGGAGCTGGATGTTCCCCAATACTGCAGGTGTGAGATCCAATTTTTCTTCATCAAACCGAGTAACTAAGCAGAAGCCATCATGAGGCAAAAATGTAAGGGTTCTGCTGAAGCGGTAGCAAGCCGAGACTAGATGGCTCCATCCTCACGCCTCCTAAAGATGATTTCTTCCTTTGTCATTGGCAGGCATTGACTGAAAACGTTTGTCTGTGGGGTGTGATGAAACCAATCCAATAATCTATTTTGAACGCCCAACTCCTCCTCTAAACTCCTTGTTGGCAGGGGTCCCATCTACCAACTCTGTTGGAGTGGACCCTCCCGAGCGTTTTGTACGGGACTCTCCGCAAAGCAAGCGAGCGCTCAGTACATAGCAGAGATCAATCGATAACCGTCGATAGATAAGCAGTATGGCATAGGGACAGGGCACGGGCCTGGGAGTCACAAGGTTTGCTGCCATATATCTGCTGCATAGGGATAGGGCATGGGCCTGGGAGTCACAAGGTTTGCTGCCATTTGTCTGCTGCATGGGGATCGGGCACGGGCCTGGGAGTCACAAGGTTTGCTGCCTTTTGTCTGCTGCGTGACCTTGGGCGAGTCACTCAACTCCTCTGTGCCTCAGTTCCCTCATCTGCAAAATGGGGATGGAAACTGTGAGCCCCACGTGGGCTAGGGAGAGGGTCGAACCCAATTTGCTGGTTTCCACCCCAGCTCTTAGAATGGTGCCTGGCACGTGGTAAGTACCTAGCAAACAAATAATAATAATAATGATAGCATTTATTAAGCGCTTACTATGTGCAAAGGACTGTTCTAAGCGCTGGGGAGGTTACAAGGTGATCAGGATGTCCCACGGGGGTCTCACAGTCTTCATCCCCAGGTCCCTACCCAGCAGTGGGCTCACAAGCACTTGTCTGCTGTGTGACCTTTTTAATCAATCAATCAATCAATCAATCGTATTTATTGAGCGCTTACTGTGTGCAGAGCACTGTACTAAGCGCTTGGGAAGTACAAGTTGGCAACATATAGAGACAGTCCCTACCCAACAGTGGGCTCACAGTCTAGTGGGCCAAAAGCGAGTAAAATTGAGGAGCTGGGTGTTCCCCAATACTGCAGGTGCGAGATCGAATTTTTCTTCATCAAACCGAGTAACTAAGCAGAAGCCATCATGAGGCCAAAATGAAAGGGTTCTGCTGAAGCGGTAGCAAGCCGAGACTAGATGGCTCCATCCTCACGCCTCCTAAAGATGATTTCTTCCTTTGTCACTGGCAGGCATTGACTGAAAACGTTTGTTTGTGGGGTGTGATGAAACCAATCCAATAATCTGTTTTGAACGCCCAACTCCTCCTCTAAACTCCTTGTGGGCAGGGGTCCCATCTACCAACTCTGTTGGAGTGGACCATCCTAAGCGTTTTGTACGGGGCTCTCCACAAAGCAAGCGAGCGCTCAGTACATAGCAGAGATCAATCGATAACCGTCGATAGATAAGCAGTATGGCATAGGGACAGGGCAGGGGCCTGGGAGTCACAAGGTTTGCTGCCATTTGTCTGCTGCATAGGGTTAGGGCAGAGGCCTGGGAGTCACAAGGTTTGCTGCCATTTGTCTGCTGCATAGGGTTAGGGCACGGGCCTGGGAGTCACAAGGTTTGCTGCCTTTTGACTGCTGCGTGACCTTGGGCGAGTCACTCAACTCCTCTGTGCCTCAGTTTCCTCACCTGCAAAATGGGGACGGAGAGTGTGAGCCCCACGTGGGCTAGGGAGAGGGTCCAACCCAATTTTCTGGTTTCCACCCCAGCTCTTAGAATGGTGCCTGGCATGTAGTAAGTGCCTAGAAAACAAATAATAATAATAATGATAGCATTTATTAAGCGCTTACTATGTGCAAAGCACTGTTCTAAGCGCTGGGGAGGTTACAAGGTGATCAGGATGTCCTATGGGGGGCTCACAGTCTTCATCCCCAGGTCCCTACCCAACAGTAAGCTCACAGGCACTTGTCTGCTGTGTGACCTTTTTAATCAGTCAGTCAGTCAGTCGTATTTATTGAGCGCTTACTGTGTGCAGAGCACTGTACTAAGCGCTTGGGAAGTACAAGTTGGCAACATATAAAGACAGTCCCTACCCAACAGTGGGCTCACAGTCTAGTGGGCCAAAAGCAAGTAAAATTGAGGAGCTGGATGTTCCCCAATACTGCAGGTGCGAGATCCAATTTTTCTTCATCAAACCGAGTAACTAAGCAGAAGCCATCATGAGGCCAAAATGAAAGGGTTCTGCTAAAGTGGTAGCAAGCCGAGACTCGATGGCCACATCTTCACGCCTCCTAAAGATGATTTCTTACTTTGTCATAGGCAGGCAGTGACGTCAAACGTTTGTCTGTGGGGTGTGATGAAACCAATCCAATAGTCTGTTTTGAACGCCCAACTCCTCCTCTGAACTCCTTGTGGACAGGGGTCCCATCTACCAACTCTGAGTGTACCATCCTGAGTGTTTTGTACGGGGCTCTCCACAAAGCAAGCGAGCGCTCAGTACATAGCAGAGATCAATCGATAACCGTCGATAGATAAGCAGTATGGCATAGGGACAGGGCATGGGCCTGGGAGTCACAAGGTTTGCTGCCATTTGTCTGCTGCATAGGGTTAGGGCACGGGCCTGGGAGTCACAAGGTTTGCTGCCATTTGTCTGCTGCATGGGGTAAGGGCACGGGCCTGGGAGTCACAAGGTTTGCTGCCTTTTGTCTGCTGCGTGACCTTGGGCGAGTCACTCAACTCCTCTGTGCCTCAGTTCCCTCATCTGCAAAATGGGGATGGAGACTGTGAGCCCCACATGGGATAGGGAGAGGGTCCAACCCAAGTTGCTGGTTTCCACCCCAGCTCTTAGAATGGTGCCTGGCATGTGGTAAGTGCCTAGCAAACAAATAATAATAATAATGATAGCATTTATTAAGCGCTTACTATGTGCAAAGCACTGTTCTAAGCACTGGGGAGGTTACAAGGTGATCAGGATGGCCCACGGGGGGCTCACAGTCTTCATCCCCAGGTCCCTACCCAGTAGTGGGCTCACAAGCACTTGTCTGCTGTGTGACCTTTTTAATCAAGCAATCAATCAATCAATCGTATTTATTGAGCGCTTACTGTGTGCAGAGCACTGTACTAAGCGCTTGGGAAGTACAACTTGGCAACATATAGACAGTCCCTACCCAACAGTGGACCCACAGTCCAGCAGGCCAAAAGCGAGTAAAATTGAGGAGCTCGATGTTCCCCAATACTGCAGGTGCGAGATCCAATTTTTCTTCCTAAAACCGAGTAACTAAGCAGAAGCCATCATGAGGCCAAAATGAAAGGGTTCTGCTGAAGCGGTAGCAAGCCGAGACTAGATGGCTCCATCTTCACGCCTCCTAAAGATGATTTCTTCCTTTGTCACTGGCAGGCATTGACTGAAAACGTTTGTTTGTGGGGTATGATGAAACCAATCCAATAATCTGTTCTGAACGCCCAACTCCTCCTCTAAATTCCTTGTGGGCAGGGGTCCCATCTACCAACTCTGTTGGAGTGGACCATCCTAAGCGTTTTGTACGGGGCTCTCCACAAAGCAAGCGAGCGCTCAGTACATAGCAGAGATCAATCGATAACCGTCGATAGATAAGCAGTATGGCATAGGGACAGGGCAGGGGCCTGGGAGTCACAAGGTTTGCTGCCATTTGTCTGCTGCATAGGGATAGGTCAGGGGCCTGGGAGTCACAGGCTCTGCTACCATTTGTCTGCTGCATAGGGTTAGGGCAGGGGCCTGGGAGTCACAAGGTTTGCTGCCATTTGTCTGCTGCATGACCTTGAGCGAGTCACTCAACTCCTCTGTGCCTCAGTTCCCTCATCTGCAAAATGGGAACGGAGAACGTGAGCCCCACGTGGGCCAGGGAGAGGATCCAACCCAATTTACTGGTTTCCACCCCAGCTCTTAGAATGGTGCCTGGCATGTGATAAGTGCCTAGCAAACAAATAATAATAATAAGAATAATGATAGTATTTATTAAGTGCTTACTATGTGCAAAGCACTGTTCTAAGGGCTGGGGATGTTACAAGGTGATCAGGATGTCCCACGGGGGGCTCACAGTCTTCATCCCCAGGTCCCTACCCAACAGTGGGCTCACAAGCACTTGTCTGCTGTGTGACCTTTTTAATCAATCAATCAGTTGTATTTATTGAGCGCTTACTGTGTGCTCAGCACTGTACTAAGCGCTTGGGAAGTACAAGTTGGCAACATATAGAGACAGTCCCTACCTAACAGTGGGCTCACAGTCTAGTGGGCCAAAAGCGAGTAAAATTGAGGAGCTGGATGTTCCCCAATACTGCAGGTGCGAGATCCAAGTTTTCTTCATCAAACCGAGTAACTAAGCAGAAGCCATCATGAAGCCAAAATGAAAGGGTTCTGCAGAAGCGGTAGCAAGCCGAGACTAGATGGCCACATCTTCACGCCTCCTAAAGATGATTTCTTCCTTTGTCATTGGCAGGCATTGACTGAAAACGTTTGTCTGTAGGGTGTGATGAAACCAATCCAATAGTCTGTTTTTAACGCCCAACTCCTCCTCTAAACTCCTTGTTGGCAGGGGTCCCATCTACCAACTCTGTTGGAGTGTACCCAACCGAGCGTTTTGTACGGGGCTCTCCACAAAGCAAGCGAGCGCTCAGTACATAGCAGTGATCAATCGATAACCGTCGATAGATAAGCAGTATGGCATAGGGATAGGGCATGGGCCTGGGAGTCACAAGGTTTGCTGCCAGTTGTCTGCTGCATGGGGACAGGGCACGGGCCTGGGAGTCACAAGGTTTGCTGCCATTTGTCTGCTGCATAGGGACAGTGCACGGGCCTGGGAGTCACAAGGTTTGCTGCCTTTTGTTTGCTGTGTGACCTTGGGCGAGTCACTCAACTCCTCTGTGCCTCAGTTCCCTCATCTGCAAAATGGGGATGGAGACTGTGAGCCCCACGTGGGATAGGGAGAGGGTCCAACCCAAGTTGCTGGTTTCCACCCCAGCTCTTAGAATGGTGCCTGGTATGTGGTAAGTGCCTAGCAAACAAATAATAATAATAATAATAATGATAGCATTTATTAAGCACTTACTATGTGCAAAGCACTGTTCTAAGCACTGGGGAGGTTACAAGGTGATCAGGATGTCCCACGGGGGGCTCACAGTCTTCATCCCCAGGTCCCTACCCAGCAGTGGGCTCACAAGCACTTGTCTGCTGTGTGACCTTTTTAATCAATCAGTCAATCAATCAATGAATCATTCGTATTTATTGAGTGCTTACTGTGTGCAGAGCACTGTACTAAGCGCTTGGGAAGTACAAGTTGGCAACATATAGACAGTCCCTACCCAAAAGTGGACCCACAGTCCAGCAGGCCAAAAGCGAGTAAAATTGAGGAGCTCGATGTTCCCCAATACTGCAGGTGCGAGATCCAATTTTTCTTCCTAAAACCGAGTAACTAAGCAGAAGCCATCATGAGGCCAAAATGAAAGGGTTCTGCTGAAGCGGTAGCAAGCCGAGACTAGAAGGCTCCATCTTCACGCCTCCTAAAGATGATTTCTTCCTTTGTCACTGGCAGGCATTGACTGAAAACGTTTGTTTGTGGGGTGTGATGAAACCAATCCAATAATCTGTTTTGAACGCCCAACTCCTCCTCTAAACTCCTTGTGGGCAGGGGTCCCATCTACCAACTCTGTTGGAGTGGACCATCCTAAGCGTTTTGTACGGGGCTCTCCACAAAGCAAGCGAGCGCTCAGTACATAGCAGAGATCAATCGATAACCGTCGATAGATAAGCAGTATGGCATAGGGACAGGGCATGGGCCTGGGAGTCACAAGGTTTGCTGC
The DNA here is from genome assembly GCF_015852505.1 of Tachyglossus aculeatus. Lineage (NCBI taxonomy): Eukaryota > Metazoa > Chordata > Mammalia > Monotremata > Tachyglossidae > Tachyglossus > Tachyglossus aculeatus. The sequence continues at coordinate 32,877,864 of NC_052084.1, forward strand.
CATTTGTCTGCTGCATAGGGTTAGGGCAGAGGCCTGGGAGTCGCAAGGTTTGCTGCCATTTGTCTGCTGCATAGGGTTAGGGCACGGGCCTGGGAGTCACAAGGTTTGCTGCCTTTTGACTGCTGCGTGACCTTGGGCGAGTCACTCAACTCCTCTGTGCCTCAGTTTCCTCACCTGCAAAATGGGGACGGAGAGTGTGAGCCCCACGTGGGCTAGGGAGAGGGTCCAACCCAATTTTCTGGTTTCCACCCCAGCTCTTAGAATGGTGCCTGGCATGTAGTAAGTGCCTAGAAAACAAATAATAATAATAATGATAGCATTTATTAAGCGCTTACTATGTGCAAAGCACTGTTCTAAGCGCTGGGGAGGTTACAAGGTGATCAGGATGTCCTATGGGGGGCTCACAGTCTTCATCCCCAGGTCCCTACCCAACAGTAAGCTCACAGGCACTTGTCTGCTGTGTGACCTTTTTAATCAGTCAGTCAGTCATATTTATTGAGCGCTTACTGTGTGCAGAGCACTGTACTAAGTGCTTGGGAAGTACAAGTTGGCAACATATAGAGACAGTCCCTACCCAACAGTGGGCTCACAGTCTAGCGGGCCAAAAGCGAGTAAAATTGAGGAGCTGGATGTTCCCCAATACTGCAGGTGCGAGATCCAATTTTTCTTCCTGAAACCGAGTAACTAAGCAGAAGCCATCATGAGGCAAAAATGAAAGGGTTCTGCAGAAGCGGTAGCAAGCCGAGACTAGATGGCCACATCTTCACGCCTCCTAAAGATGATTTCTTCCTTTGTCATTGGCAGGCATTGACTGAAAACGTTTGTCTGTCGGGTGTGATGAAACCAATCCAATAATCTGTTTTGAACGCCCAACTCCTCCTCTAAACTCCTTGTTGGCAGGGGTCCCATCTACCAACTCTGTTGGAGTGTACCCTCCCGAGCGTTTTGTGCGGGGCTCTCCACGAAGCAAGTGAGCGCTCAGTACATAGCAGAGATCTACCGATAACCGTCGATAGATAAGCAGTATGGCATAGGGATAGGGCACGGGCCTGGGAGGTACAAGGTTTGCTGCCATTTGTCTGCTGCATAGGGATAGGGCATGGGCCTGGGAGTCACAAGGTTTGCTGCCATTTGTCTGCTGCATAAGGTTAGGGCACGGGCCTGGGAGTCACAAGGTTTGCTGCCTTTTGTCTGCTGCGTGACGTTGGGCGAGTCACTCAACTCCTCTGTGCCTCAGTTCCCTCACCTGCAAATTGGGGACGGAGACTGTGAGCGCCACGTGAGATAGGGAGAGGGTCTAACCCAATTTGCTGGTTTCCACCCCAGCTCTTAGAATGGTCCCTGGCACATTGTAAGTGCCTAGCAAACAAATAATAATAATAATGATAGCATTTATTAAGCGCTTACTATGTGCAAAGCACTGTTCTAAGCGCTGGGGAGGTTACAAGGTGATCAGGATGTCCTACGGGGTGCTCACAGTCTTCATCCCCAGGTCCCTACCCAACAGTGAGCTCACAGGCACTTGTCTGCTGTGTGACCTTTTTAATCAATCAATCAATCAATCAATCGTATTTATTGAGCGCTTACTGTGTGCAGAGCACTGTACTAAGCGCTTGGGAAGTACAACTTGGCAACATATAGAGACAGTCCCTACCCAACAGTGGGCTCACAGTCTAGCGGGCCAAAAGCGAGTAAAATTGAGGAGCTGGATGTTCCCCAATACTGCAGGTGCGAGATCCAATTTTTCTTCCTAAAACCGATTAACTAAGCAGAAGCCATCATGAGGCCAAAATGAAAGGGTTCTGCTGAAGCGGTAGCAAGCCGAGACTAGATGGCCACATCTTCACGCCTCCTAAAGATGATTTCTTCCTTTGTCATCTGCAGGCATTGACTGAAAACGTTTGTCTGTGGGGTGTGATGAAACCAATCCAATAATCTGTTTTGAACGCCCAACTCCTCCTCTAAACTCCTTGTGGGCAGGGGTCCCATCTACCAACTCTGTTTGAGTGTACCATCCCGAGCGTTTTGTACGGGGCTCTCCGCAAAGCAAGCGAGCGCTCAGTACATATCAGAGATCAATCGATAACCGTCGATAGATAAGCAGTATGGCATAGGGACAGGGCACGGGCCTGGGAGTCACAAGGTTTGCTGCCATTTAACTGCTGCATAGGGAAGGGGCAGGGGCCTGGGAGTCACGAGGTTTGCTGCCATTTGTCTGCTGCATAGGGTTAGGGCACGGGCCTGGGAGTCACAAGGTTTGCTGCCTTTTGTCTGCTGCGTGACCTTGGGTGAGTCACTCAACTCCTCTGTGCCTCAGTTCCCTCATCTGCAAAATGGGGACGGAAACTGTGAGCCCCACGTGGGCTAGGGAGAGGGTCCAACCCAATTTGCTGGTTTCCACCCCAGCTCTTAGAATGGTGCCTGGCACGTGGTAAGTGCCTAGCAGACAAATAATAATAATAATGATAGCATTTATTAAGCGCTTACTATGTGCAAAGGACTGTTCTAAGCGCTGGGGAGGTTACAAGGGGATCAGGATGTCCCACGGGGGGCTCACAGTCTTCATCCCCAGGTCCCTACCCAGCAGTGGGCTCACAAGCACTTGTCTGCTGTGTGACCTTTTTAATCAATCAATCAATCAATCGTATTTATTGAGCGCTTACTGTGTGCAGAACACTGTACTAAGCGCTTGGGAAGTACAAGTTGGCAACATATAGAGACAGTCCCTACCCAACAGTGGGCTCACAGTCTAGTGGGCCAAAAGCGAGTAAAATTGAGGAACTTTATGTTCCCCAATACTGCAGGTGCGAGATCGAATTTTTCTTCATCAAACCGAGTAACTAAGCAGAAGCCATCATGAGGCCAAAATGAAAGGGTTCTGCTGAAGCGGTAGCAAGCCGAGACTAGATGACTCCATCCTCATGCCTCGTAAAGATGATTTCTTATTTTGTCATTGGCAGGCATTGACTGAAAACGTTTGACTGTGGGGTGTGATGAAACCAATCGAATAATCTGTTTTGAATGCCCAACTCGTCCTCTAAACTCCTTGTGGGCAGGGGTCCCATCTACCAACTCTGTTGGAGTGGACCCTCCCGAGCGTTTTTTGCGGGGCTCGCCACAAAGCAAGCGAGCGCTCAGTACATAGCAGAGATCGATCGATAACCGTCGATAGATAAGCAGTATGGCATACAGATAGGGCACGGGCCTGGGAGTCAGAAGGTTTGCTGCCATTTGTCTGCTGCATAGGGACAGGGCACGGGCCTGGTAGTCACAAGGTTTGCTGCCATTTGTCTGCTGCATGGGGTTAGGGCACAGGCCTGGGAGTCACAAGGTTTGATGCCATTTATCTGCTGCATAGGGACAGGGCACGGGCCTGGTAGTCACAAGGTTTGCTGCCATTTGTCTGCTGCATAGGGTTAGGGCACAGGCCTGGGAGTCACAAGGTTTGCTGCCATTTGTCTGCTGCGTGACCTTGGGCGAGTCACTCAACTCCACTGTGCCTCAGTTCCCTCACCTGCAAAATGGGGACGGAGACTGTGAGCCCCACTTGGGATAGGGAGAGGGTCCAACCCAATTTGCTGGTTTCCACCCCAGCTCTTAGAATGGTGCCTGGCATGTGGTAAGTGCCTAGCAAACAAGTAATAATAATAATAATAATAATAATGATAGCATTTATTAAGCGCTTACTATGTGCAAAGCACCGTTCTAAGTGCTGGGGAGGTTACAAGGTGATCAGGATGTCCCACGGGGGGCTCACAGTGTTCATCCCCAGGTCCCTACCCAACAGTGGGCTCACAAGCACTTGTCTGCTGTGTGACCTTTTTAATCAATCAATCAATCGTATTTATTGAGCGCTTACTGTGTGCAGAGCACTGTACTAAGCGCTTGGGAAGTACAAGTTGGCAACATATAGAGACAGTCCCTACCCAGCAGTGGGCTCACAGTCTAGTGGGCCAAAAGCGAGTAAAATTGAGGAGCTGGATGTTCCCCAATACTGCAGGTGCGAGATCCAATTTTTCTTCCTAAAACCGAGTAACTAAGCAGAAGCCATCATGAGGCCAAAATGAAAGGGTTCTGCTGAAGCGATAGCAAGCCGAGACTAGATGGCTCCATCCTCACGCCTCCTAAAGATGATTTCTTATTTTGTCATTGGCAGGCATTGATTTCAAACGTTTGTCTGTGGGGTGTGATGAAACCAATCCAATAATCTGTTTTGAACACCCAACTCCTCCTCTAAACTCCTTGTGGGCAGGGGTCCCATCTACCAACTCTGTTGGAGTGTACCCTCCCGAACGTTTTGTGCGAGGCTCTCCACAAAGCAAGCGAGTGCTCAGTACACAGCAGAGATCAATCGATAACCATCGTTAGATAAGCAGTATGGCATAGAAATAGGGCATGGGCCTGGGAGTCACAAGGTTTGCTGCCATTTGTCTGCTGCATAGGGATAGGGCATGGGCCTGGGAGTCACAAGGTTTGCTGCCATTTGTCTGCTGCATAAGGTTAGGGCACGGGCCTGGGAGTCACAAGGTTTGCTGCCTTTTGTCTGCTGCGTGACCTTGGGCTAGTCACTCAACTTCTCTGTGCCTCAGTTCCCTCACCTGCAAAATGGGGACGCAGACTGTGAGCGCCATGTGAGATAGGGAGAGGGTCTAACCCAATTTGCTGGTTTCCACCCCAGCTCTTAGAATGGTGCCTGGCACGTTGTAAGTGCCTAGCAAACAAATAATAATAGTAATGATAGCATTTATTAAGCGCTTACTATGTGCAAAGCACTGTTCTAAGCGCTGGGGAGGTTACAAGGTGATCAGGATGTCCTACGGGGTGCTCACAGTCTTCATCCCCAGGTCCCTACCCAACAGTGAGCTCACAAGCACTTGTCTGCTGTGTGACCTTTTTAATCAATCAATCAATCATATTCATTGAGTGCTTACTGTGTGCAGAGCACTGTACTAAGCGCTAGGAAAGTACAAGTTGGCAACATATAGAGACAGTCCCTACCCAACAGTGGGCTCACAGTCTAGTGGGCCAAAAGCGAGTAAAATTGAGGAGCTGGGTGTTCCCCAATACTGCAGGTGCGAGTTCTGTTTTTTCTTCCTAAAACTGAGTAACTAAGCAGAAGCCAGCATGAGGCCAAAATGAAAGGGTTCTGCTGAAGCGGTAGCAAGCCGAGACTAGGTGGCCACATCCTCAGGCCTCCTAAAAATGATTTCTTCCTTTGTCATTGGCAGGCATTGACTGAAAACGTTTGTCTGTGGGGTGTGATGAAACCAATCCAATAATCTGTTTTGAACGCCCAACTCCTCCTCTAAACTCCTTGTTGGCAGGGGTCCCATCTACCAACTCTGTTGGAGTGTACCCTCCCGAGCGTTTTGTGCGGGGCTCTCCACGAAGCAAGTGAGCGCTCAGTACATAGCAGAGATCTACCGATAACCGTCGATAGATAAGCAGTATGGCATAGGGATAGGGCACGGGCCTGGGAGGCACAAGGTTTGCTGCCATTTGTCTGCTGCATAGGTATAGGGCATGGGCCTGGGAGTCACAAGGTTTGCTGCCATTTGTCTGCTGCATAAGGTTAGGGCACGGGCCTGGGAGTCACAAGGTTTGCTGCCTTTTGTCTGCTGCGTGACCTTGGGCGAGTCACTCAACTCCTCTGTGCCTCAGTTCCCTCACCTGCAAATTGGGGACGGAGACTGTGAGCGCCACGTGAGATAGGGAGAGGGTCTAACCCAATTTGCTGGTTTCCACCCCAGCTCTTAGAATGGTGCCTGGCACATTGTAAGTGCCTAGCAAACAACTAATAATAATAATGATATCATTTATTAAGCGCTTACTATGTGCAAAGCACTGTTCTAAGCGCTGGGGAGGTTACAAGGTGATCAGGATGTCCCACGGGGGGCTCACAGTCTTCATCCCCAGGTCCCTACCCAACAATGGGCTCACAAGCAGTTGTCTGCTGTGTGACCTTTTTAATCAATCAATCAATCAATCATATTTATTGAGCGTTTACTGTGTGCAGAGCACTGTACTAAGCGCTTGGGAAGTACAAGTTGGCAACATATAGAGACAGTCCCTACCCAACAGTGGGCTCCCAGTCTAGCGGGCCAAAAGCGAGAAAAATTGAGGAGCTGGATGTTCCCCAATACTGCAGGTGCGAGATCCAATTTTTCTTCCTAAAACCAAGTAACTAAGCAGAAGCCATCATGAGGTCAAAATGAAAGGGTCTGCTGAAGCAGTAGAAAGCCGAGACTAGATAAGCAGTATGGCATAGGGATAGGGCAGGGGCCTGGGAGTCACAAGGTTTGCTGCCATTAGTCTGCTGCATGGGGACAGGGCACGGGCCTGGGAGTCACAAGGTTTGCTGCCATTTGTCTGCTGCATGGGGACAGGGCAGGGGCCTGGGAGTCACAAGGTTTCCTGCCTTTTCTCTGCTGCGTGACTTTGGGCGAGTCACTCAACTCTTCTGTGCCTCAGTTCCCTCACCTGCAAAATGGGGACGGAGACTGTGAGCCCCACGTGGGATAGGGAGAGGGTCCAACCAAATTTGCTGGTTTCCACCCCAGCTCTTTAGAATGGTGCCTGGCATGTGGTAAGTGTCTAGCAAACAAATAATAATAATAATGATAATGATAGCATTTATTAAGCGCTTACTATGTGCAAAGCACTGTTCTAAGCGCTGGAGAGGTTGCAAGGTGATCAGGATGTCCCACGGGGGGCTCACAGTCTTCATCCCCAGGACCCTACCCAACACTGGGCTCACAGGCACTTGTCTGCTGTGTGACCTTTTTAATCAGTCAATCAATTGATCGTATTTATTGAGCGCTTACTGTGTGCAGAGCACTGTACTAAGTACTTGGGAAGTACAAGTTGGCACCATATAGAGACAGTCCGTACCCAACAGTGGGCTCACAGTCTAGCGGGCCAAAAGCAAGTAAAATTGAGGAGCTGGATGTTCCCCAATACTGCAGGTGCGAGATCCAATTTTTCTTCCTAAAACCGAGTAACTAAGCAGAAGCCATCATGAGGCCAAAATGAAAGGGTTCTGCTGAAGCGGTAGCAAGCCGAGACTAGATGGCTCCATCCTCACGCCTCGTAAAGATGATTTCTTATTTTGTCATTGGCAGGCATTGACTGAAAACGTTTGTCTGTGGGGTGCGATGAAACCAGTCCAATAATCTGTTTTGAACGCCCAACTCCTCCTCTAAACCCCTTGTGGGCAGGGGTCCCATCTACCAACTCTGTTGGAGTGTACCTTCCCGAGCGTTTTTTGCGGGGCTCGCCACAAAGCAAGCGAGCGCTCAGTACATAGCAGAGATCGATCGATAACCGTCAATAGATAAGCAGTATGGCATAGGGATAGGGCACGGGCCTGGGAGTCACAAGGTTTTCTGCCATTTATCTGCTGCATAGGGACAGGGCAGGGGCCTGGGAGTCACAAGGTTTGCTGCCATTTGTCTGCTGCATAAGGTTAGGGCACGGGCCTGGGCGTCACAAGGTTTGCTGCCTTTTGTCTGCTGCGTGACCTTGGGCGAGTCATTCAACTCCTCTGTGCCTCAGTTCCCTCACCTGCAAATGGGGACGGAGACTGTGAGCGCCACGTGGGATAGGGAGAGGGTCTAACCCAATTTGCTGGTTTCCACCCCAGCTCTTAGAATGGTGCCTGGCACGTTGTAAGTGCCTAGCAAACAAATAATAATAATAATGATAGTATTTATTAAGCGCTTACTATGTGCAAAGCACTGTTCTAAGCGCTGGGGAGGTTACAAGGTGATCAGGATGTCCTACGCGGGGCTCACAGTCTTCATCCCCAGGTCCCTACCCAACAGTGAGCTCACAGGCACTTGTCTGCTGTGTGACCTTTTTAATCAATCAATCAATCAATCGTATTTATTGAGCACTTACTGTGTGCAGAGCACTGTACTAAGCGCTTGGGAAGTACAACTTGGCAACATATAGAGACAGTCCCTACCCAACAGTGGGCTCACAGTCTAGCGGGCCAAAAGCGAGTAAAATTGAGGAGCTGGATGTTCCCCAATACTGCAGGTGCGAGATCCAATTTTTCTTCCTAAAACCGAGTAACTAAGCAGAAGCATCATGAGGCAAATATGAAAGGGTTCTGCTGAAGCGGTAGCAAGCCGAGACTAGATGGCCACATCTTCACGCCTCCTAAAGATGATTTCTTCCTTTGTCGTCGGCAGGCATTGACTGAAAACGTTTGTCTGTGGGGGTGTGATGAAACCAATCCAATAATCTGTTTTGAACGCCCAACTCCTCCTCTAAACTCCTTGTGGGCAGGGGTCCCATCTACCAACTCTGTTGGAGTGGATGCTCCCGAGCGTTTTGTGCGGGGCTCTCCGCAAAGCAAGCGAGCGCTCAGTACATAGCAGAGATCTATCGATAACCGTCGATAGATAAGCAGTATGGCATAGGGTTAGGGCAGGGGCCTGGGAGTCAGAAGCTTTGCTGCCATTTGTCTGCTGCATAGGGACAGGGCAGGGGCCTGGGAGTCACAAGGTTTGCTACCATTTGTCTGCTGCATAGGGTTAGGGCACGGGCCTGGGAGTCACAAGGTTTCCTGCCTTTTCTCTGCTGCATGACTTTGGGTGAGGCACTCAACTCCTCTGTGCCTCAGTTCCCTCATCTGCAAAATGGGGACGGAGACTGTGAGCCCCACGTGGGATAGGGAGAGGGTCCAACCCAATTTGCTGGTTTCCACCCCAGCTCTTAGAATGGTGCCTGGCATGTGGTAAGTGCCTAGCAAACAAATAATAATAATAATAATAATGATAGCATTTATTAAGCACTTACTATGTGCAAAGCACTGTTCTAAGCTCTGGGGAGGTTACAAGGTGATAAGGATGTCCCATGGGGGGCTCACAGTCTTCATCCCCAGGTCCCTACCCAGCAGTGGGCTCACAGGCACTTGTCTGCTGTGTGACCTTTTTAATCAATCAATCAATCAATCATATTTATTGAGCGCTTACTGTGTGCAGAGCACTGTACTAAGCGCTTGGGAAGTACAAGTTGGCAACATATAGACAGTCCCTACCCAACAGTGGGCTCACAGTCTAGCGGGCCAAAAGCGAGTAAAATTGAGGAGCTGGGTGTTCCCCAATACTGCAGGTGCGAGATCCAATTTTTCTTCATAAAACCGAGTAACTAAGCAGAAGCCAGCATGAGGCAAAAACGAAAGGGTTCTGCTGAAGCGGTAGCAAGCCGAGACTAGATGGCCACATCCTCACGACTCCTAAAAATGATTTCTTCCTTTGTCATTGGCAGGCATTGACTGAAAACGTTTGTCTGTGGGGTGTGATGAAACCAATCCAACAATCTGTTTTTAACGCCCAACTCCTCCTCTAAACTCCTTGTGGGCAGGGGTCCCATCTACCAACTCTGTTGGAGTGTACCCTCCCGAGTGTTTTGTGTGAGGCTCTCCACAAAGCAAGCGAGCGCTCAGTACATAGCAGAGATCGATCGATAACCGTCGATAGATAAGCAGTGTGGCATAGGGATAGGGCAGGGGCCTGGGAGTCACAAGCTTTGCTGCCATTTGTCTGCTGCATAGGGATGGGGCAGGGGCCTAGGAGTCACAAGATTTGCTGCCATTTGTCTGCTGCATAGGGACAGGGCACGGGCCTGGGAGTCACAAGGTTTGCTGCCATTTGCTGCATAGGGTTAGGACACGGTCCTGGGAGTCACAAGGTTTGCTGCCATTTGTCCGCTGCGTGACCCTGGGCGAGTCACCTAACTCCTCTGTGCCTCAGTTCCCTCATCTACAAAATGGGGATGGAAACTGTGAGCCCCACGTGGGATAGGGAGAGGGTCCAACCCAATTTGCTGGTTTCCACCCCAGCTCTGAGAATGGTGCCTGGCATGTGGTAAGTGCATAGCAAACAAATAATAATAATAATGATAGCATTTATTAAGCGCTTACTATGTGCAAAGCACTGTTCTAAGCGCTGGGGAGGTTACAAGGTGATCAGGATGTACCACGGGGGCTTCACAGTCTTCATCCCCAGGTCCCTACCCAACAGTGGGCTCACAAGCAGTTGTCTGCTGTGTGACCTTATTAATCAATCAATCAATCAATCAACCGTATTTATTGAGTGCTTACTGTGTGCAGAGCACTGTACTAAGTGCTTGGGAAGTACAAGTTGGCAAGATATAGAGACAGTCCCTACCCAACAGTGGGCTCACAGTCTAGCGGGCCAAAAGCGAGTCAAATTGAGGAGCTGGATGTTCCCCAATACTGCAGGTGCGAGATCCAATTTTTCTTCATAAAACCGAGTAACTAAGCAGTAGCCATCATGAGGCCAAAATGAAAGGGTTCTGCTGAAGCAGTAGCAAGCAGAGACTACATGGCTCCATCCTCACACCTCCCAAAGATGATTTCTTACTTTGTCATCGGCAGGCATTGACTGAAAACGTTTGTCTGTGGGGTGTGATGGAACCAATCCAATAATCTGTTTTGAACGCCCAACTCCTCCTCTAAACTCCTTGTGGGCGGGGGTCCCATCTACCAACTCTGTTGGAGTGTACCCCCCCTAGCGTTTTGTGCGGGGCTCTCCACAAAGCAAGCGAGCGCTCAGTACATAGCAGAGATCGATCGATAACCGTCAATAGATAAGCAGTATGGCATAGGGATAGGGCACGGGCCTGGGAGTCACAAGGTTTGCTGCCATTTGTCTGCTGCATGGGGATCGGGGACGGGCCTGGGAGTCACAAGGTTTGCTGCCTTTTGTCTGCTGTGTGACCTTGGGCGAGTCACCTAACTCCTCTGTGCCTCAGTTCCCTCACCTGCAAAACGGGGATGGAGACTGTGAGCCCCACATGGGATAGGGAGAGGGTCCAACCCAATTTGCTGGTTTCCACCCCAGCTCTTAGAATGGTGCCTGGCACGTGGTAAGTGCCTAGCAAACAATAGTAATAATAATAATGATAGCATTTATTAAGCACTTACTATGTGAAAAGCACTGTTCTAAGCAGTGGGGAGGTTACAGGGTGATCAGGATGTCCCACGGGGGCTCACAGTCTTCATCCCCAGGTCCCTACCCAACAGTGGGCTCACAAGCACTTGTCTGCTGTGTGACCTTTTAAATCAATCAGTCACTCGTATTTATTGAGCGCTTACTGTGTGCAGAGCACTGTACTAAGCGCTTGGGAAGTACAAGTTGGCAACATATAGAGACAGTCCCTACCCAGCAGTGGGCTCACAGTTTAGCGGGCCAAAAGCGAGTAAAATTGAGGAGGTGGATGTTCCCCAATACTGCAGGTGCGAGATCCAATTTTTCTTCCTAAACCCGAGTAACTAAGCAGAAGCCATCATGAGGCCAAAATGAAAGGGTTCTGCTGAAGCGGTAGCAAGCCGAAACTAGATGGCCACATCTTCACGCCTCCTAAAGATGATTTCTTCCTTTGTCATTGGCAGGCATTGACTGAAAACGTTTGTCTGTGGGGTGTGATGGAACCAATCCAATAATCTGTTTTGAACGCCCAACTCCTCCTCTAAACTCCTTGTGGGCGGGGGTCCCATCTACCAACTCTGTTGGAGTGTACCCCCCCTAGCGTTTTGTGCGGGGCTCTCCACAAAGCAAGCGAGCGCTCAGTACATAGCAGAGATCGATCGATAACCGTCAATAGATAAGCAGTATGGCATAGGGATAGGGCACGGGCCTGGGAGTCACAAGGTTTGCTGCCATTTGTCTGCTGCATGGGGATCGGGGACGGGCCTGGGAGTCACAAGGTTTGCTGCCTTTTGTCTGCTGTGTGACCTTGGGCGAGTCACCTAACTCCTCTGTGCCTCAGTTCCCTCACCTGCAAAACGGGGATGGAGACTGTGAGCCCCACATGGGATAGGGAGAGGGTCCAACCCAATTTGCTGGTTTCCACCCCAGCTCTTAGAATGGTGCCTGGCACGTGGTAAGTGCCTAGCAAACAATAGTAATAATAATAATGATAGCATTTATTAAGCACTTACTATGTGAAAAGCACTGTTCTAAGCAGTGGGGAGGTTACAGGGTGATCAGGATGTCCCACGGGGGCTCACAGTCTTCATCCCCAGGTCCCTACCCAACAGTGGGCTCACAAGCACTTGTCTGCTGTGTGACCTTTTAAATCAATCAGTCACTCGTATTTATTGAGCGCTTACTGTGTGCAGAGCACTGTACTAAGCGCTTGGGAAGTACAAGTTGGCAACATATAGAGACAGTCCCTACCCAGCAGTGGGCTCACAGTTTAGCGGGCCAAAAGCGAGTAAAATTGAGGAGGTGGATGTTCCCCAATACTGCAGGTGCGAGATCCAATTTTTCTTCCTAAACCCGAGTAACTAAGCAGAAGCCATCATGAGGCCAAAATGAAAGGGTTCTGCTGAAGCGGTAGCAAGCCGAAACTAGATGGCCACATCTTCACGCCTCCTAAAGATGATTTCTTCCTTTGTCATTGGCAGGCATTGACTGAAAACGTTTGTCTGTGGGGTGTGATGGAACCAATCCAATAATCTGTTTTGAACGCCCAACTCCTCCTCTAAACTCCTTGTGGGCGGGGGTCCCATCTACCAACTCTGTTGGAGTGTACCCCCCCTAGCGTTTTGTGCGGGGCTCTCCACAAAGCAAGCGAGCGCTCAGTACATAGCAGAGATCGATCGATAACCGTCAATAGATAAGCAGTATGGCATAGGGATAGGGCACGGGCCTGGGAGTCACAAGGTTTGCTGCCATTTGTCTGCTGCATGGGGATCGGGGACGGGCCTGGGAGTCACAAGGTTTGCTGCCTTTTGTCTGCTGTGTGACCTTGGGCGAGTCACCTAACTCCTCTGTGCCTCAGTTCCCTCACCTGCAAAACGGGGATGGAGACTGTGAGCCCCACATGGGATAGGGAGAGGGTCCAACCCAATTTGCTGGTTTCCACCCCAGCTCTTAGAATGGTGCCTGGCACGTGGTAAGTGCCTAGCAAACAATAGTAATAATAATAATGATAGCATTTATTAAGCACTTACTATGTGAAAAGCACTGTTCTAAGCAGTGGGGAGGTTACAGGGTGATCAGGATGTCCCACGGGGGCTCACAGTCTTCATCCCCAGGTCCCTACCCAACAGTGGGCTCACAAGCACTTGTCTGCTGTGTGACCTTTTAAATCAATCAGTCACTCGTATTTATTGAGCGCTTACTGTGTGCAGAGCACTGTACTAAGCGCTTGGGAAGTACAAGTTGGCAACATATAGAGACAGTCCCTACCCAGCAGTGGGCTCACAGTTTAGCGGGCCAAAAGCGAGTAAAATTGAGGAGGTGGATGTTCCCCAATACTGCAGGTGCGAGATCCAATTTTTCTTCCTAAACCCGAGTAACTAAGCAGAAGCCATCATGAGGCCAAAATGAAAGGGTTCTGCTGAAGCGGTAGCAAGCCGAAACTAGATGGCCACATCTTCACGCCTCCTAAAGATGATTTCTTCCTTTGTCATTGGCAGGCATTGACTGAAAACGTTTGTCTGTGGGGTGTGATGAAACCAATCCAACAATCTGTTTTGAACGCCCAACTCCTCCTCTAAACTCCTGGTGGGCGGGGGTCACATCTACCAACTCTGTTGGCGTGTACCCTCCCGAGCGTTTTGTACGGGGCTCTCCGCAAAGCAAGCGAGCGCTCAGTACATAGCAGAGATCGATCTATAACCGTCGATAGATAAGCAGTATGGCATAGGGACGGGGCACGGGCCTGGGAGTCACAAGGTTTGCTGCCATTTGTCTGCTGGATAGGGACAGGGCACGTTCCTGGTAGTCACAAGGTTTGCTGCCATTTGCTGCATAGGGACAGGGCAGGGGCCTGGGAGTCACAAGGTTTGCTGCTATTTGTCTGCTGCGTGACCTTGGGCGAGTCACTCAACTCCTCTGTGCCTCAGTTCCCTCATCTGCAAAATGGGGACGGAGACTGTGAGCCCCACGTGGGATAGGGAGAGGGTCCAACCCAATTTGCTGGTTTCCACGCCAGCTCTTATAATGGTGCCTGGCATGCGGTATGTGCCTAGCAAACAAATAATAATCATAATAATAATGATAGCATTTATTAAGCGCTTACTATGTGCAAAGCACTGTTCTAAGCGCTGGGGAGGTTACAAGGTGATCAGGATGTCCCACGGGGGGCTCACAGTCTTCATCCCCAGCTCCGTACCCAACACTGGGCTCACAGGCACTTGTCTGCTGTGTGAACTTTTTAACCAATCAATCAATCAATCAATCAGTCATATTTATTGAGCGCTTACTTGTGTGCAGAGCACTGTACTAAGCACTTGGGAAGTACAAGTTAGCAACATATAGAGACAGTCCCTACCCAACAGTGGGCTCACAGTCTAGCAGGCCAAAAGCGAGTAAAATTGAGGAGCTGGGTGTTCCCCAATACTGCAGGTGCGAGATCCAATTTTTCTTCCTAAAACTGAGTAACTAAGCAGAAGCCAGCATGAGGCAAAAATGAAAGGGTTCTGCTGAAGCGGTAGCAAGCCGAGACTAGATGGCCACATCCTCATGCCTCTTGAAGATGATTTCTTCCTTTGTCATCGGCAGGCATTGACTGAAAACGTTTGTCTGTGGGGTGCGATGAAACCAATCCAATAATCTGTTTTGAATGCCCAACTCCTCCTCTAAACTCCTTGTGGGCGGGGGTCCCATCTACCAACTCTGTTGGAGTGTACCCTCCCGAGTGTTTTCTGTGAGGCTCTCCACAAAGCAAGCGAGCGCTCAGTACATAGCAGAGATCAATCGATAACCATCGATAGATAAGCAGTATGGCATAGGGATAGGGCAGGGACCTGGTAGTCACAAGCTTTGCTGCCCTTTGTCTGCTGCATGGGGACAGGGCAGGGGCCTGGGAGTCACGAGGTTTGCTGCCATTTGTCTGCTGCATAGGGACAGGGCAGGGGCCTGGGAGTCACAAGGTTTGCTGCCATTTGTCTGCTGCGTGACCTTGGGCGAGTCACTCAACTCCTCTGTGCCTCAGTTCCCTCATCTGCAAAATGGGGACGGAGACTGTGAGCCCCACGTGGGATAGGGAGAGGGTCCAACCCAATTTGCTGGTTTCCACCCCAGCTCTTAGAATGGTGCCTGGCATGTGGTAAGTGCCTAGAAAACAAATACTAATAATAATGATAGCATTTATTAAGCGCTTACTATGTGCAATGCACTGTTCTAAGCGCTGGGGAGGTTACAAGGTGATCAGGATGTCCTGCGGGGTGCTCACAGTCTTCATCCCCAGGTCCCTACCCAACAGTGAGCTCACAGGCACTTGTCTGCTGTGTGACCTTTTTAATCAATCAATCAATCAATCAATCGTATTTATTGAGTGCTTACTGTGTGCAGAGCACTGTACTAAGCGCTTGGGAAGTACAACTTGGCAACATATAGAGACAGTCCCTACCCAACAGTGGGCTCACAGTCTAGCGGGCCAAAAGTGAGTAAAATTGAGGAGCTGGATGTTCCCCAATACTGCAGGTGCGAGATCCAATTTTTCTTCATCAAACCGAGTAACTAAGCAGAAGCCATCATGAGGCAAATATGAAAGGGTTCTGCTGAAGCGGTAGCAAGCCGAGACTAGATGGCCACATCTTCACGCCTCCTAAAGATGATTTCTTCCTTTGTTGTCAGCAGGCATTGACTGAAAACGTTTGTCTGTGGGGGTGTGATGAAACCAATCCAATAATCTGTTTTGAACGCCCAACTCCTCCTCTAAACTCCTTGTGGGCAGGGGTCCCATCTACCAACTCTGTTGGAGTGTACCCTCCCGAGGGTTTTGTACGGGGCTCTCCACAAAGCAAGCGAGCGCTCAGTACATAACAGAGATCAATCGATAACCGTCGAAAGATAAGCAGTATGGCATATGGACAGGGCACGGGCCTGGGAGTCACAAGGTTTGCTGCCATTTGTCTGCTGCATAGGGACGGGGCAGGGGCCTGGGAGTCACAAGGTTTGCTGCCATTTGTCTGCTGCATGGGGTTAGGGCACGGGCCTGGGAGTCACAAGGTTTGTTGCCATTTGTCTGCTGCATGACCTTGGGCGAGTCACTCAACTCCTCTGTGCCTCAGTTCCCTCATCTGCAAAATGGGGACAGAGACTGTGAGCCCCACGTGGGATAGGGAGAGGGTCCAACCCAATTTGCTGGTTTACACCCCAGCTCTTAGAATGGTGCCTGGCATGTGGTAAGTGCCTAGCAAACAAATAATAATAATAATAATAATAATAATAATGATAGCATTTATTAAGCGCTTACTATGTGCAAAGCACTGTTCTAAGCGCTGGGGAGGTTACAAGGTGATCAGGATGTCCTACGAGGGGCTCACAGTCTTCAACCTCAGGTTCCTACCCAACAGTGGGCTCACAAGCACTTGTCTGCTGTGTGACCTTTTTAATCAATCAATCAATCGTATTTATTGGGTGCTTACTGTGTGCAGAGCACTGTACTAAGCGCTTGGGAAGTACAGGTTGGCAACATATAGAGACAGTCCCTCCCAACAGTGGGCTCACAGTCTAGCGGGCCAAAAGAGTAAAAATGAGGAGCTGGATGTTCCGCAATACTGCAGGTGCGAGATCCAATTTTTCTTCATAAAACCGAGTAACTAAACAGAAGCCATCATGAGGCCAAAATGAAAGGGTTCTGCTGAAGCGGTAGCAAGCCGAGACTAGATGGCCACATCTTCACGCCTCCTAAAGATGATTTCTTCCTTTCTCTTCGGCAGGCAGTGCCTTAAAACGTTTGTCTATTGGGTGTGATGAAACCAATCCAATAATCTGTTTTTAATGCCCAACTACTTGTGGGCAGGGGTCACATCTACCAACTCTGTTGTAGTGTCCCCTCCCGAGTGTTTATTTCGGGGCTTTCCGCAAAACAAGCGAGCGCTCAGTACATAACAGTGATCAATCGATAACTGTCGATAGATAAGTAGTATGGCATAGGGATAGGGCAGGGGCCTGGGAGTCACGAGGTTTGCTGCCATTTGTCTGCTGCATGGGGACAGGGCAGGGGCCTGGGAGTCACAAGGTTTGCTGCCATTTGTCTGCTGCATAGGGACAGGGCAGGGGCCTGGGAGTCACAAGGTTTGCTGCCTTTTGTCTGCTGCGTGACTTTGGGCGAGGCACTCAACTCCTCTGTGCCTCAGTTCCCTCATCTGCAAAATGGGGACGGAGACTGTGACCCCATGTGGGATAGGGAGAGGGTCCAACCCAATCTGCTTGTTTCCACCCCAGCTCTTAGAATGGTGCCTGGCACGTGGTAAGTGCCTAGCAAACAAATAATAATAATAATAATAATAATAATAGCATTTATTAAGCGCTTACTATGTGCAAAGCACTGTTCTAAGCACTGGGGAGGTTACAAGGTGATCAGGATGTCCCACGGCGGGCTCACAGTCTTCATCCCCAGGTCCCTACCCAACAGTGGGCTCACAAGCACTTGTCTGCTGTGTGACCTTTTTAATCAATCAATCAATTGTATTGATTGAGCGCTTACTGTGTGCAGAGCACTGTACTAAGCGCTTGGGAAGTACAAGTTGGCAACATATAGAGACAGTCCCTACCCAACAGTGGGCTCACAGTCTAGCGGGCCAAAAGCGAGTAAAATTGAGGAGCTGGGTGTTCCCCAATACTGCAGGTGCGAGATCCAATTTTTCTTCATAAAACTGAGTAACTAAGCAGAAGCCAACATGAGGCAAAAATGAAAGGGTTCTGCTGAAGCGGTAGCAAGCCAAGACTAGATGGCCACATCCTCACGCCTCCTAAAAATGATTTCTTCCTTTGTCATTGGCAGGCATTGACTGAAAACGTTTGTCTGTGGGGTGTGATAAAACCAATCCAATAATCTTTTTTGAACGCCCAACTCCTCCTCTAAACTCCTTGTGGGCAGGGGTCCCATCTACCAACTCTGTTGGAGTGTACCCTCCCGAGCGTTTTGTGCGGGGCTCTCCGCAAAGCAAGTGAGCACTCAGTACATAGCAGAGATCTATCGATAACCATCGATAGATAAGCAGTATGGCATAGGGATAGGGCACGGGCCTGGTAGTCACGAGGTTTGCTGCCATTTGTCTGTTGCGTAGGGTTAGAGTAGGGGCCTGGGAGTCACAAGGTTTGCTACCATTTGTCTGCTGCATAGGGACAGGGCAGGGGCCTGGGAGTCACAAGGTTTGCTGCCATTTGTCTGCTGCGTGACCTTGGGCGAGTCACTCAACTCCTCTGTGCCTCAGTTCCCTCACCTGCAAAATGGGGACGGAGACTGTGAGCCCCACGTGAGATAGGGAGAGGGTCTAACCCAGTTTGCTGGTTTCCACCCCAGCTCTTAGAATGGTGCCTGGCATGTGGTAAGTGCCTAGAAAACAAATAATAATAATAATGATAGCATTTATTAAGCGCTTACTATGTGCAAAGCACTGTTCTAAGGCACTGGGGAGGTTACAGGGTGATCAGGATGTCCCATGGGGGGCTCACAGTCTTCATCCCCAGGTCCCTACCCAGCAGTGGGCTCACAAGCAGTTGTCTGCTGTGTGACCTTTTTAATCAATCAATCAATCAATCAATCAATCGTATTTATTGAGCGCTTACTGTGTGCAGAGCACTGTACTAAGCGCTTGGGAAGTACAAGTTGGAAACATATAGAGACAGTCCCTACCCAACAGTGGGCTCACAGTCTAGCGGGCCAAAAGCGAGTAAAATTGAGGAGCTGGATGTTCCCCAATACTGCAGGTGGGAGATCCAATTTTTCTTCCTAAAACCGAGTAACTAAGCAGAAGCCATCATGAGGCCAAAATGAAAGGGTTCTGCTGAAGCGGTAGCAAGCCGAGACTAGATGGCCACATCTTCACGCCTCCTAAAGATGATTTCTTACTTTGTCATCGGCAGGCATTGACTGAAAATGTTTGTCTGTCGGGTGTCATGAAACCAATCCAATAATCTGTTTTGAACGCTCAACTCCTCCTCTAAACTCCTTGTGGGCAGGGGTCCCATCTACCAACTCTGTTGGAGTGTACCCTCCTGAGCGTTTTGTACGGGGCTCTCCACAAAGCAAGCGAGCGCTCAGTACATAGCAGAGATCAATCGATAACCGTCGATAGATAAGCAGTATGGCATAGGGACAGGGCAGGGGCCTGGGAGTCACAAGGTTTGCTGCCCTTCGTCTGCTGCATAGGGTTAGGGCACGGGCCTGGGAGTCACAAGGTTTGCTGCCATTTGTCTGCTGCATAGGGTTAGGGCACGGGCCTGGGAGTCACAAGGTTTGCTGCCTTTTGTCTGCTGCGTGACCTTGGGCGAGTCACTCAACTCCTTTGTGCCTCAGTTCCCTCATCTGCAAAATGGGGATGGATACTATGAGCCCCACATGGGATAGGGAGAGGGTCCAACCCAAGTTGCTGGTTTCCACCCCAGCTCTTAGAATGGTGCCTGGCACGTGGTAAGTGCCTAGCAAACAAATAATAATAATAATAATAATGATAGCATTTATTAAGTGCTTACTATGTGCAAAGCACTGTTCTAAGCGCTGGGGAGGTTACTGGGTGATCAGGATGTCCCACGGGGGGCTCACAGTCTTCATCCCCAGGTTCCTACCCAACAGTGGGCTCACAAGCACTTGTCTGCTATGTGACCTCCCTTCGTCCCTTACTCCCTTCCTCCCTTCCCTTCCTCCTAGCTCTCTTCCTCCCTTCAAGGCCCTACTGAGAGCTCACCTCCTCCAGGAGGCCTTCCCAGACTGAGCCCCTTCCTTCCTCTCCCCCTCTCCATCCCCCCATCTTACCTCCTTCCCTTCCCCACAGCACCTGTATATATGTATATATGTTTGTACATATTTATTACTCTATTTATTTTACCTGTACATATCTATTCTATTTTATTTTGTTAGTATGTTTGGTTTTGTTTTCTGTCTCCCCCTTTTAGACTGCAAGCCCACTGTTGGGTAGGGACTGCCTCTATATGTTGCCAACTTGTACTTCCCAAGCGCTCAGTACAGTGCTCTGCACACAGTAAGCGCTCAATAAATACGACTGATTGATTGATTGACCTTGTTAAGTTACTCTGTGCAGAGTGCTGTATTAAGCTCTTGGAAGAGTACAGTGTAACAGCTGACAGACACATTCCCTTCCCACAATGAGCTTACAGTCTAGAGAACTGTCCCCTTCAGGTCATCCACCCCGAGTTCGGCGGCGTTCTTGATTTTTCTCATTTTTAAAAACCTAATGCTTTAATTCCCCAAGCACTTTTACATTTCCTGTTTTGTTTTTGCCCCTCACAGTATCCCTCGGAGGTAAGAAAAGGCGGCAAATTATTAGCTCCATTTTACCAAAGAGGAAACTGAGGCATAGAGAGGTTAGGTGACTTGTCACCTAAGAGAAGCAGCGTGGCTCAGTGGAAAGAGCACAGGCTTGGGAGTCACAGGTCACGGGTTCAAATTCCGCCTCCCCTACATGTCTGCTGTGTGACCTTGGGCAAGTCACTTCACTTCTCTGTGCCTCAGTTCCCTCATCTGTAAAATGGGGATTAAGACTGTGAGCCCCACATGGGACAACCTCTTCTCCTTGTATTCCCCCCCAGCGCTTAGAACAGTGCTTTGCACATAGTAAGCGCTTAACAAATACCGACATTATTGTTATTGTCCGAGGCCCAGCAGCAGGCTAGTGGTGGGGCTGGGACTAGAACCCGATTATCTGGCTCCCCCTACACCAAGCTGTGTTCTCGGGAGGTCTTCTGAAAAGGAACAGACTGCAGGGTTAAGAAATGAGGGAGAGAAGAGTTCCAAGTGATAGCTATCTCCCCCTCTGCAAAGAAACACCTCTCTTTCCTCCCGGAATTTATTTTAAGCTCATTACCTCTGGCTGCCCTCCAGGGTTTTCTTTCCAGTCCCAGATGGTTATCTGCTGGGGGAATTCTCAGCAGAATGTTTCCCCTATAGCCACAGCAGATTTCATCATGCCTGGCCCTCTGCACCCCCACTCGCCCACACAATAATAATAATAATCATCATTATTATTATAATGATAACTTGTTTTTGTCAAGAGCCCTGCACTAAGTGCTGGGGTAGATACAAGATAAGCAGAATGGACCAAGCTCCAGTCCCTCCTGGGGCTCCGGGTCCAAGTGGGGAGGGGAGATCAGATATTTTATCCCCCAAACCGAGGCCCAGAGGAGCTAAGCGACTTTCCCGAGGTCACACAGCAGGCAAGGGGAGTTAGGATTAGGACCCAGGTCTCTTGAATTCCAGGCCCGTGCTCTTTCCACTAGGCCATGCATATTTAAGGGGTTGAGTGCAGGCTAGTGTTCGTGTGTGTATGTGTGAGAGAGAGAGAGGGAGAGAGTCCGTGTTATTCCCCCTTTCCAGACCATGGGATTGTGGTTCCCAGATGCTTTGTTCCGAGGTAACACTAGACCCGACCCGTCCGGGACTCTTTAGAAAGAAGTTATGTGCGAGGAGGCTGGCCAGAAGCAGCCAGGCCCACCACCACCGCTGTGGGACTCGGCCTGCTCAAACACCTTTCATCCGTCCATGTCCTCCCAGGGAGGCCCAGCCCCAAAGTGATTTCCCAATTTGGCCATTTGGGGATGTTGCCTAGAGACCACTCCAGTCCTAACACGATTAAGTTACCCGAAAGGCACCCTCCATCTTGGCCCTCCTCCACAGCCTCGTCAGAAGCGAACGGCAACAAACCCTCTGTGGTTCGGGCAAGCATCGAGTCTCTCCTTCCTGCTTGCTTTTGGGTGGACGGGTGGCACCTGGGGGCCAGTTTCTGTCGGTCAAGACTTTAGTATCTCACGCTCCACACCCCTGGGCCTCAATTGGACCCATTGTTGGGCAGGGACCGTCTCTATACGTTGCTGACTTGTACTTCCCAAGTGCTTAATACAGGGCTCTGCATACAGTAAGCGCTCAATAAATACGATTGAATGAACTGGAACAGGTGGCTGGAGCCAAGGTGGGCTGAGTTTGGTCCACGGGTATCCTTCCTCTCCCCCTCGTCCCCCTCTCCATCCCCCCCATCTTACCTCCTTCCCTTCCCCACAGCACCTGTATATATGTACATATGTTTGTACATATTTATTACTCTATTTATCTTGTACATATCTATTCTGTTTATTTTATTTTGTTAGTATGTTTGGTTTTGTTCTCTGTCTCCCCCTTTTAGACTGTGAGCCCACTGTTGGGTAGGGACTGTCTCTATGTATTGCCAACTTGTACTTCCCAAGCGCTTAGTACAGTGCTCTGCACACAGTAAGCGCTCAATAAATGCGATTGATTGATTGATTAGTGGCGGGGAGGACTGGGCTCTGGCAGGGGCAGCTGCAGGATCCGAGTCCCTGGGTCAGTCTGGTGCTCGGCCTAGTGGCCCCAGAGTCTTTTGAATAGTCATTTCCTCCCTCTGCCCCTATCAGACCCACCCTGATCTGGGCCCACAGCCCTGGAGCTGGGCTGGGTTGGAGAGGGAGGGGAAGCGAGAAAGAAAATGAGAAAAGGAGCAGGTTGCCCCCCACATTAGCTTTTAAGCCCTACTGTAGTCAGCAACCAAACAAAGTTCCTCTGCCACAACCCCCAACTCTCCTGGGCCTGGGAATCAGAAGGACCTGGCTCTGCTACTTGCTGGCTGTGTGACCTGGGGCAAGTCACTTCACTTCTCTGTGCCTCAGTTACCTTATCTGTATATGGGGATGAAGACTGTGAGCCCCATGTGGGACAGGGACCGCGTCCAACTAGATCTGCTTGTATCCACCCCAGGGCTTAGTGTAGTGCCTGGCACATAGTAAGCAAATACTTACTAAATAACATGATTATTGTTATTAGTACTTAACGGACACCACAATTATTCTTAATGTTAACCAACAACTGGAATTGTCAAGAGTGAGAGGTTGGCCTAAGAAGAGGAAAGAGGGCAAGCTGGGGGTTAGTGAGAGGAGAGACAACTATCAGCCGTGTGACTTTGGGCAAGTCACTTAACTTCTCTGTGGCTCAGTTACCTCATCTGTCAAATGGGGATGAAGACTGTGAGCCCCCCATGGGATGACCTGATCACCTTGTAACCTCCCCGGTGCTTAGAACAGTGCTTTGCACATAGTAAGCGCTTAACAAATACCATTATTATTATTATTATAAGGAGGAGACAGCCAATGGAGAGCCTTAAATCTAGTGGTCAGGAATCTGGGGCCAAGAGGTGGGGGTCCTCTGGAGGTGTTTGAGGCTGTAGAATAGACCCCCTCCCCTGAGAGTACTGAGGCTTTTCTTTATTTAAGTGGAATTTGTTAAGCCTTTACTATATAGAAAGGGAATAGCAATAATAGTCCTACCTAAACTGTGAGCCCCAGGTGGGACAGGGGTGGTGCCCCACCTGATGAATTTGTATGTACTCCAGTGCTCAGAACAGTGCTTGGCACATAGTAAGCACTTAAGAAGTACCGCGGCAATAATAACAGTAGTTGGAACATTTGTGAAGCACCCATTTGGCAGAGAAGCAGCGTGGCTCAGTGGAAAGAGCACGGGCTTTGGAGTCAGAGGTTGTGGGTTCAAATCCCGGCTCCACCAATTGTCAGCTGTGTGACTTTGGGCATGCCACTTAACTTCTCCGGGCCTCAGTTCCCTCATCTGTAAAATGGGGATTAAGACTGTGAGGCCCCCGTTGGACAAACTGATCACCTTGTAAACTCCCCAGCGCTTAGAACAGTGATTTACACATAGCGAGCACTTAATAAATTACAATCGTATTTATTGAGCGCTTACTGTGTGCAGAGCACTGTACTAAGGGCTTGGGAAGTACAAGTTGGCAACATATAGAGACGGTCCCCACCCAACAACGGGCTCACAATCTAGAAGAATAAATGCCATTATTATTATTATTATTGGGAAGTACAGAGAATCAGAGCACAATTCCCTCTTGCTTTTGCAGTGAAATCCGCCCTGCTCATCCCCGTCGGAGGGTGGGTGGGAGGGAGCCGGCGGTTATAGGGGCGGGCGGTGCAGGGGTTGGGGCCGAGCTCGGGTCTGACGGCGGCATTCCCTTTGCCTTGGCAGCATGGCCGGACCCCCCTGCATCTCGCCGCCTACAAGGGGCACCTCCCCGTGGTCCAGATCTTGCTGAAGGCAGGCTGCGACCTCGACATTCAGGATGACGTAAGTAGAGGCGGGCGCGGGTCCTGAAGTGCCAGTGGCGGTGGCGACTGGTAGCCCCGGGGCTCGCCGGAAGGAGCCGGGCAGGGGCCAGGGCAGATCTGATTCTTCACCCCCGGGAGGGTGGACTCTGAGGGCCCCCGCTTCTGAGCCGACCTGAATTTTAAGAGCCCAAGTCCCGCGGAAGCCAAGGCAGATGGCTGTGGTGCAAACAGTGAAACCCAGGTGGTGGAGCAGGAGGTGAGGGGGGAGCGCACGGAAGCCATCGGCTTTATCCCTGTTGCCACCACCAACCCCCATCCTGTTTCAGACGAGTCCCAAAGTCTGCCGTCCGGCAGAAAAGCCGACCTGAACAGAAGGCAGGTGTTGATAGGAAAAGCTGAGCTTGGTTCATTCCAGCGTTGTCCACCGAGTGTATAAGGACGCCTTTGGAAGCTCCTGGCCTTGGGGAAGAGGGACTCTGACCCTTCCCACAGGTCTTTGTGCCACCGCTGTCTGGTGAACACGCTTGGGAAAGGGCAGTGAGGATGCCCTGAGGGCTCTCGGGAAGGTTAAACTCAGATGAACCTCTGGGGATTGGCTACTTTGGGGCCAGCCTGCTCTTGAGACTTCCAGAGTGTTTCCTTGGGTCTCGGGACCAATTCTGGTGTCTGGGAAGAAATCGCGGAAGCATGGATCGCTGAGAGTTTTGAATCTGGAGTGCAGAAGTTGGGGAGCTGGGAGTGGAGGAGGGACAGGGGATGCTACGGGGAAGGATGAATGGGTCTCCTGAGAGAAGCTGCCTCTTCATTCTCCTCACACCACAAGCCTTGGAAGAGTCCATTGCTCTCCAGTGGCCCCCAGACTCTTCCCGGATCTGGGACCACACTGTTCGGTTCACCGGGGCCTCTCGGTGCCTGGGCGTTACTGGTAGCTTTGGGATTCAGGCTGGACTCTGGCCCCTCAGCTAGGAAGCGGTTTGCCAAGGGACAGGTAGATTCGACTCCGCGTGGCCACCCCAACACTCCCTATTTTAGAGCCCCTCGGCGGGCCAGGGCCGGGCAAAGGACAGAGAGATTGTTGCTCTCCCCTGGCCAGGATGATGTGGTTTTCCGAGGGTGTGAGAGTCCGAGTACCTTGCTAAGGAGGGCCCGGGGGCTACAATGGGAACTCATGCTAGCCACCTGCAAGCCCAGGGCCCCTTCACCACCCCGAGTGAATCTCCCTGGAAGTTGTCTAATCCCGGCTCTGCCACTCGTCTGCTGTGTGACCTTGGGCAAGCCACTTAACTTCTCTGTGCTTCAGTTACTTCATTTGTCAAATGGGGATGAAGACTGTGAGCCCCATGTGGGACAACCTGATTACCTGCTACCTACCCCAGCGCTTAGAACAGTGCTTGGCACATAGTAAGTGCTTAACAAATGCCATAATTATAATTATTATTGTTGTTGTCATCTATATTCATTCAATCGTATTTATTGAGCACTTACTGGGTGCAGAGCACTGTACTAAACGCTTGGGAAGTACAAGTTGGCAACATATAGAGACGGTCCCAACCCAACAGTGGGCTCACAGTACATCCCACACTCTGGGGGTGTGGACGAGAAACTTAGGGAAAGAGTCCCCCTTCCCTTCTGTTTTCCGAAAAGAGTCCCGGGAAAAGTTAGAGGGGTAGAATTTCCATTCTGACTAGTCGGAATCTTCCAGGGCGGGGAGCCCGTCCTGAAGAGCATCCGAATCGTGAAGACTTTAAAGCGCTGACCTCCTGTTCCGCAGATGTCGGTCCTTAATGTCATTGTAAAGAGGCTGAGGATTAGTTGAAGAATGACCTCCAGTGCCCTGGAGTGGGATTATTATGAATTTGAACCCGTGGAGGCGAGATTCTTAGGGGACCCGGCGCCGGGCGCTCGCTCCCTCTTGCTGTCGTCGGTGAATCCGGCCCCCTCTTCCCGGAGCTCCCACGCCATCTCCGATTGGTCCATGAGCATTCACCCGCCACCCACCTCAGAAATAGTCAAGGCGACTGTGGCCCCCGGGCAAGGCCTCAAGGAAGAGAAAACTCAGAAAGACCAGAGGAGACAGGCTAGGAAGGATGCTAGAAGATCAGAGAGAGAGAAGGAGGTCAGCCATCTCCGTCCGTCGTCGTGCGTCCTCCCCTGTCGGGTGGCTTTGGGGCAGCATGGCGTGCTGGAGTCCCGGAGAGCAGTGTGCTTGCATGGCTTGGGGGCATGCGTGGAGGGGGATTTTCTGCCCACCGGTTGACATCCCTTTTCTCTCTAGAGCCTCCAAATGGGCCAGGGCGCGTGGGCCCTGACTTCTCCGTGTCCTGGGAGAAGTCCGGGTTCGGATTGACCAAACTGCCGGTCCAAAGTTTAATCGATGCCCAGGGCTGGTTGGCTTCACTTTTCCGTCCCTTGGGCTTGACGGCGCTGTCGGTGGGTGGGGCAGAGTGCCCGCTCTCCATGGCTCTATTGGGTGCCTTGTCGCAGGGCAGCCCCCTTGTGAACCACCTTGGAGGGAAGCCCGCCTTTCTAGGACGATTGCGGGGGCGTGCCCGATGACGGGGACCAGCGCCCTATGGAATCCGCAGCCTCGAAGCGGCCACGCCTGCTGGCAGCGTGGGTCTGAGCCGTTGCCCACTGACCAGTCTCTTGACGGCAGATGGTTGCTAACTTGCGGCCCAAATTCACAAATCCGCATTAGAGGAGAACGCTTCTTAGACCTCCCAGAGTCTTCCGCCCGCACTACCGCCCGGGCGAGCAAATTCCCTATGATTCCGGCCCGCTGGTGAAGTGGTGGTTTCCGCTGATCTCCTTCAAGCTTCAGCGGATGCTCCCCTATCGTGGGATTTGGCAAGAGTCAGGGTTTTGTCCGCTTCGGTCGTGCCCTCGCTCAGTCTGCGTCTTTGCACGGGGAAGAACCCGGATCTTTGTAGTGTGGCCGTTGATTGTCTCCGTTGCCCTTCTCGGCCCCTTGCTGTCTTCCGTCCTGTCCCATTCGGTTTGTGGAGACCAGCAGTAGCTCCAGGTATGAGGACCAGGGTAGTGGCAAGGTCTGCCGCGGGCACAGGCCGCAGAGTGCTCCGGGTGGCTCCTCTTTCCCACAGGCCGGGTGTAGGGGGGGGGGGTCCCCACTCTCCATCGCACGCCTGCACTTGCCGGATCGCTTTTACTAGGACTTGCTGCTGCCTAGCCGCCTGGCTATCAGGGCCGGGCCCCCACCCGCCTCCCTAGGAAGCGTCCTGTGCCCGGGGGGGCGGCTTCCAGTCGGCTTCCCAGTGCGCATCTCCTCCAGCTCTGCCTGGCTCTGGATGGAGCGGTCTCCCTGCCCGCTGAGCTTCCCAGCTCGGGGAGTGTTGATTGGCCCTAGGGGAGGGTGTAAAGCGGAGGCTGCGAGGAGCCCGGTGCGGCCTCCGACAGAAAGCTGACCGAAGTACACGTAGAGACTCCAACGAGCCCCTTGGTGCTCGATCTGGTCAAGTCACACTGCACGAGATGGACTTGAGTGAAGTCGTAGCAGAGTTAGTTCAACAAGAGAAGCAGCGTTGCCTAGTGGGTAGAGCACGGGCCCCGGAGTCAGAAGGATCCGGGTTCTAACTCTGTCTCTGCCACTTGTCTGCTATAATAATAATGATGGTATTTGTTAAGCGCTTACTATATGCCAAGCACTGTTCTAAGTGCTGGGGTAGATACATGGTAATCAGGTCTTAATCCCCATTTGACAGATGAGTTAACTGAGGCACAGAGAAGTTAATAATAATAATGATGGCATTTGTTAAGCGCTTACTTTGTGCCAAGCACTGTTCTAAGTGCTGGGGTAGATACAAGGTAATCAGGTCTTAATCCCCATTTGACAGATGAGGTAACTGAGCCACAGAGAAGTTAATAATAATAATAATGATGGCATTTGTTAAGCGCTTACTTTGTGCAAAGCACTGTTCTAAGTGCTGGGGAGGATACAAGGTGATCAGGTTGTCCCACATGGAGCTCACAGTCTTAATCCCCATTTGACAGATGAGGTCACTGAGGCCCAGAGAAGTTAAGTAACATGCCCAAAGTCACACAGCTAGCAGTTGGCGGAGTCAGGGTTTGAACCCATGACCTCTGACTCCAAAGCCCGTGCTCTTTCCATTGAGCCACGCTGCTTCTTTGCAGGTGAAGTTAATAATAATAATAATAATAATAATAATGATGGCATTTGTTAAGTGCTTACTTTGTGCAAAGCACTGTTCTAAGCGCTGGGGAGGATACAAGGTGACCAGGTTGTCCCACGTGGAGCTCACAGTCTTAATCCCCATTTTACAGATGAGGTCACTGAGGCACAGAGAAGTTAAGCGACTTGCCCAAAGTCACACAGCTGATAAGTGGCAGAGCCGGGATTAAAACCCATGACCTCTAACTCCCAAACCCGGGCTCTTTCCACTGAGCCATGCTGCCTCTCAAGTTAAGCAGCTTGCCCAAGGTCACACAGCAGACAAGCGGTGGAGGAGGGATTAGAACCCAAGACGTGACCTGGGGCAAGTCACTTCACGTCTCCGTGCCTTAGGTACCTCGTCTGTATTTGGGGACTAAGACTGTGAGCCCTCTGTGGGACAGGGGACTGTGCCAGGCACATAATAAGCGCTTAACACAGTCTTTTAGACTGTGAGCCCACTGTTGGGTAGGGACTGTCTCTGTATGTTGCCAGTTTGTACTTCCCAAGCGCTTAGTACAGTAGTGCTCTGCACACAGTAAGCGCTCAATAAATACGATTGAAGATGATGGTTAACAAGTTTCATTAAAAAAAAAAAGAGCCCTGAGGTCCCACTTGTTACCACGGTCCTTCCGCCGTGATCCGGCCCAGTGGCTCAACGAAAAACCGGGCAACTTGTCTGGCCCTGCACGTGCCGGGCGTGCGCCTGTTGGGACGGGGTGGGCTGGTCCCCGCGTCGGACGAGGGCTCCCGCCATGGGAGCTGAGCACCGTGTCCCGGCCTCCCTCTCCCGCCCCACCCCTCAGGGCGATCAGACGGCACTGCACCGGGCGGCGGTGGTCGGCAACACCGACGTCATCGCCACGCTCGTCCAGGAGGGCTGCGCGCTGGACCGGCAGGACAAGGTACGTTATTTATTTTACTTGTACATATCTATTTTATTTTGTTAATACGTTTTGTTTTGTTCTCTGTCTCCCCCTTCTAGACTGTGAGCCCGCTGTTGGGTAGGGACCGTCCCTATATGTTGCCAACTTGTACTTCCCAAGCGCTTAGTACAGTGCTCTGCACACAGTAAGCACTCAATAAATACAACTGATTGATTGGGAGAGGGGTCCTCCCACCCCGATCCGCCCGCTGGGAGGGATTTTCATTCCTCACCTGCTCACTTCCCGCTCCTCTGCTCACCCCCGCAGGAAGTCACTGGGTTTTCCGGCCGGTTAGCCAGCCCTGCCCGGCTCACGGCTCCCTCTGTGGCAACAGAGCCCGAGCGGCCCTGCCCTCCCCCCTCGTCCAGTAAACAGAAAGAGCGCAGTATTGACATATTGACATATTGACGGAGGTCTGCACTTCCTGCTTCAGCAGCGGGCAGACTTGGGCTCCCACCCACCCTCATGGGGCCCGAGGCCTCCAACCCCGATCCGCCCGGGACGAGCGAGGAGGCGGTGAGATCCATCAGCCGATGGTATTTATCGAGCGCTTACCGTGTTTGCAGAGCACTGTACGAAGCACTGGGGTCGGTGCGATCCGGTAGCGTCGGTAGCCCCGCTCCCCGCCATCTGACTGGCTCTGGCAGTCCAAGCGGCCCACCGAAGGGATGGAAAGGGCAGGCAGGACGTCGGCGTCTTTCCCGGCCCGAGGTCCCCGGGACAGCGGGGCAAGGAGAGGAAGGGGGCAAGGGTCCGGATCGAGGCTGGCTCGGCTCCCCCGGCTCTTCCCTCGGCAGGCCCCTCACCCAACCGTGGTTCTCTGTGCTCCGCAGGACGGGAACACCGCCCTTCACGAGGCCAGCTGGCACGGCTTCAGCCAGTCGGCCAAACTGCTGGTTAAGGCGGGAGCCAACGTCCTGGCCAGAAACAAGGTGAGACCGCGGGGCCCCTGGGATCGGGTGGGCCTGGGACAACGGTCCGCACCACGGGCCAGCCCCGCCGGGGACAGGCTGTGGTGAAGCCTGGGAGGAGGGGATCCAGATGTCCGGCGTGCCCCGCGCCTGCCGCCCGCGCGGTGCCGGAACCCGGGGCTCTGGGGGCCGAGGGCCGGCGACGTTCCCTAACCCTGCCCTCTCCCTCCCTCCCTCTCTGCCCCCGCAGGCGGGGAACACGGCCCTGCACCTGGCCTGCCAGAACAACCATTCCCAGAGCACCCGTGTCCTGCTGCTGGGAGGATCTCGTGCCGACCTCAAAAACAACGTGGGTGACTCCCAAGTGACCTCTGACACAACCCACCCCCCATCCCATCCCTCCCACCCCGCTTCCAGCAAAGCAAACTTTCCCTAAAGATCCCGCATGAAGGGGTGGGACCACTTGGTGAAGCTGTTTATGGAACACGGAGGCTAACTGGGGTTTCCCAAGGTTGTAGCGAGAGGGTGTTTCCTCGGATAAGGCCAGGGTGCGGGGCGGCGTTTTCTGGGGGGGGGGTCTCGGCCAGCGCTCCCAGGCCGGACCCTAAAAAGAGCCTCTCCTGCCCCCTACAAAGATGCAAGCCTAGATCGCCACCTGGGAGCTTTTCGGCCTGCTATACCAAGGCTTTGGGAAGGATGGGTTCCCAAAGTGGACGCTTTGGGCCCAAGTTTGGTTCTTTCAGAGCAGTGGGGGCCAGTGAGTGCATGGACTCATTCATTCATTCAATCGTATTTATTGAGCGCTTGCTGTGTGCAGAGCACTGTACTAAGCGCTTGGGAAGTACAAGTTGGCAACATATAGAGACTCATCTGCCCTACGCTCACTTCCATGCCCCCTAGTTTGCTCCCGCCCCGTCAGTCGGCGCTCCAAGCGGGCCTGACCGTCGGCCAGGAAATGACTCTTGAGTTGCGGAAAAATCTGCTCAGTGCTCAGGCAGGGGGCCGCGTCGGTTCTTTACACTGACCCGGATTTCCGGCGCTGAAAGACGAGATTCCCAATTCGCGGCATGGGGGCCTCACGCTCCGGGGTGGGGAGCTGGGAGAGGAAGGGGTGACCCACTTGACTCTCAAATGCTCAGAGCTGATTTATCGCTGGAGGAGGCTTGTGATGGATGGATTGATTATGGTATTTGTTAAGTCCATATTGTGTGTCCAACACTGTTCTAAGCACTAGGGAAGGTACAAGTTAATTAGGTTGGACGGCGTCCCTGTCCGGCACGGTGCTCACGGTCTAAGTGAGCAGAGACAGGAGGGATGGGAGGAAGGGAGGTGACGGGTGTGTGGGAAGCGGTGGTTTCTAGAAGGATTCCCAGCAGGCCCCAGAACGGGGCCCTGCTCCCCCAGACTCAGCCCTCCTGATTCTGAAGGAGACTTTGTGTTGAAGCTGCCCCCTCTTCTAAAACCTACCCCTTCCCTGCATTTTCTGCGGCCATGGCGTGTTTCCCAGGGGTGCTCCAGATTTAGCCTCCGGCGGGGCGGTCACACTTCCAACGCAGTGCCCCCGTCCCCGGTTCTGAGCCCTGCTCCCGGCCAGGCTAATCTGGATTTTTTTTAAATGGCATTTATTAAGCGCTTACTACGTGCGAAGCACTGTCCTAAGCGCTGGGGAGGTTACAAGGCGCTCAGGTTGTCCCACATGGGGCTCACAGTCTTAATCCCCATTTTCCAGATGAGGTAACCGAGGCTCAGAGAAGTGAAGTGACTTGCCCGAAGTCACACGGTTGACCAGTGGCAGAGTCGGGATTTGAACCCATGACCTCTGATTCCAAAGCCCGGGCTCTTTCCACTGAGCCACGCTGCTTCTCTGTTGAGCTCAGGAGGGTCCCTGCGGGATGTGGGATTGTGCGGGATATCGGTGAGCTAGCGATGGGTAGCGTGGCCTGCTGAGAGGGACCGTCCCTCCCGCTCCTGTCCCCATGGGAAGCCACTAGTGGACTCCCTGACAGGCCTGTGGCTCTTCAGGTGGGGCAGGGCCGGATCTGCTTGGTCTCCCATCCTCCCAATCAATCAATCATATTTATTGAGCGCTTACTGTGTGCAGAGCACTGGACTAAGCGCTTGGGAAGTACAAGTTGGCAACACATAGAGACGGTCCCTACCCAACAGTGGGCTCACGGTCTAGAATAACCGCCACGCTGGCCGGCCTTTGAGGGCCGGGGGTCGCGGCCAGATCTCCGCTTGAGCGGAGAAGTGACAGGCAGAGGCCGTCCCGTCCTCAGACATCTCGGGGCTAGCGTGAAGTTCCGGCCAGTCGCTAGCCCGGGTGTACGAATGGGACTCCGGGCTCCGGCTGTCTCGGGCTCTCAGGCCTGCGGGAAGCCCCGTTGTTTTTGTTTTTCTAAAAGGTATTCGTTAAGTGCTTACTGTGTGCCAGGCACTGTTCCAAGTGCTGGGGTAGAGACGAGGTGGACACGGCCTGAATCCCCATTTTACAGATAACTGAGGCACAAAAAAGTTGAGTAACTTGCCCAGGGTCACACAGCAGACGAGTAGCGGAGCCGGAATCGGAACCCAGGTCCTCCTGACTCCCGTCGTCGGTCGGTGGGCGCGGGAAGTCCGGCCAGCTGCAGGGGCGGAGGGCGGAGAGGAGGCGGGGTTGGCTTCCGCTGCCTTGGCTGTGTTGTCCCCTCCCGGCCCCGCTCAGAGCAGCGTTGTTTCTGTTTGCAGGCGGGAGATACCTGTTTGCACGTTGCCGCTCGCTATAATCACTTGCCCATCATTAGAGTGCTCCTCAGTGCTTTCTGTTCTGTCCATGAAAAGAACCAGGTCAGTGCATGGGCTCTCCCACCTCGGGGCACCCCCTGTACAAGGCCGGCCGGCGGGGCGGCCCCCCGGCCACCGAGGCAGCCGGACCCCGCTCCCCGAAAACCGTGGGAGTCGGGCCGGGAGTGGCTCTGGGCGACGACGGGGATGGTTTTCCTGGGGGGGGGGGGGGACCCTAACTTCCCCCTTTGCCTCCTCGGCCTTATAGAGAGGGTGTCCCTGTGGCTTTCCATTTCAACGCCTGTCACCCCACGTGCCTCTCTCTTCCATCCCCCGGACGCCGGTCGGGCTGGGTTCGGTTCCTCGCTCGGCTACTCACTCGGGTCTGGGCCCGGCCAACGCGGCTTCGCCCGTGAAATGGGGGAGACGACCGCCCCGAGCTTCGGCGTGCCCCCCGGGCACAGCTGGCCGCCGCAGGGACGTGGGGGAGGGCGGTGGTTGGCAGGAGGGGTGAAGCAGACCGGACTAGAAAGATGCCCCCGCCCCCCCCCGGGCCCTCCTCCTCGACCGAAGAGCCCAGGGCTCCCTCACAACTACAGCCTGACTGTCCGCTTCGCGCTGGGCCCTGACTTTACTCGCCGCTCCCCTCTGCTCCCGGGGGCCCAGGGCTAGTTTGCCCGCGGGCCACCGGGAACGGGATGGCCCTGGCCCGTCCGTGGGCGGGGAGGAGCGGACAGGGCCGCAGGCTGCAGACTGGGGTCCGGACGGGGGCCGTTTTGGTGGCTTAGCGGTCACCGGGCTCTCTTCTGTCTCCCCGCCGCAGGCCGGAGACACGGCCCTGCACGTAGCCGCTGCGCTCAATCACAAGAAGGTGGTGAAGATCCTCCTGGAAGCCGGGGTCGAAGGGACCGTTGTCAACAACGTGAGTGGAAGGGCCCCGGGGGCGGGCTCACGGGGTGGACCGAGGCAGCGTGGCCTAGTGGAAAGATCACAGGTCTTGGGTTCTAATCCCGGCTCCGCCGCTTGTCAGCTGTGTGACTTTGGGCAAGTCGCTTAACTACCCTGTGCCTCAGTTGCCTTATCTGTAAAAAGGGGATGAAGGCTGTGAGCCCCACGTGGGCATCCTGATTACCTTGTATCTACCCCGGCGCTTAGAACAGTGCTCGGCACATAGTAAGTGCTTAACGAATACCGTTATTATTATCCACCTCCTACCCCCTTGCTCCCCAGAAAGGTGTGAATCCACCCTGGTAAATCATGCAGGTAATTGAGGCCTACAAACCAACCAACCTGGAGGTCGGCCTGACTTACCTTAGGACCCGCTTCTGTTCCTTCACCTGCAACGTGGAGAAGAAGTCTCCTCCCCAGTCTCCTCGCCCCTCTTCTCCCCGACCCCCGCTGCTCATTTCTGGCCGGCTGCTGGTGCTCACATCCCGTCCCCCCGACTTTGTTCTCTAGGCAGGCCAGACCCCTTTAGAGACGGCCCGTCAACACAACAACCCCGAAGTTGCTCTGCTTCTCACCAAAGCACCCCAGGTAGGAAAGGGAAAGCGGGGCGGGTTTACTAAAAAAGGGAAGAGGAGGCGGCGGGACTTGTGAATCCCGCTTTCCGGGCACTGCCTTCCCGTGGTCTCGCTTTGGCACGGCCACCACCCCAGCGCCCCGAGGCTCAGTCGGGCCCAGGTGGGTCCTTGCTTCCCAAGCTGGGAAGGTAGAGAAGCAGCGTGGCTCAGTGGAAAGAGCCCGGGCTTTGGAGTCAGAGGTCATGGGTTCAAATCCCGGCTCCACCACTTGTCAGCTGTGAGACTTTGGACAAGTCACTTAACTTCTCTGTGCCTCAGTAAAATGGGGATGAAGACTGTGAGCCCCCTGTGGGACAACCTGATCACCTTATAACCTCCCCGGTGCTTAGAACAGTGCTTTGCACATAGTAAGCGCTTAATAAATGTCATCAAAAAGGAGTCAGGGGCCCGTCTGCCTTGCCCCGGTGCCGACTTTACAGGCAGACTGGGACGCTCTGGGAAGAGGTGCCAGGGTCTCATGGAGGCAGGGAAGGGAAGCGAGAAGCCCTTTGTGGGCACCCCCGGGGCAGTGGTTAGAACACCTAGGAGCTCATCATCATCATCATCAATCGTATTTATTGAGCGCTTACTGTGTGCAGAGCACTGTACTAAGTGCTTGGGAAGTACAAATTGGCAACATATAGAGACAGTCCCTACCCAACAGTGGGCTCACAGTCTCAAAGGGGGCTCACAGTCTAAAAGGACTTGCGAGCACAGGCCTAGGAGTCAGAAGGACCTTGGGTTCTATTCCTGGCTCTGCTGATTGCTTACTGTATGACTTTGGACAAGTCACTTAACTTTTCTGTGCCTCTGTTTCTTCATCTGTAAAATGGGGATTAAGACTGTGAGCCCCAAGTGGGGCGGGGACTAAATCTGACCAGATTAGCTTGCATCTTTCCCGGTGCTCAACACAGTGCCTGGCACATAGTAAGCGCTTAACAAATAACACACAAAAGAGTGATTTTTCTCACCCAGATGCTGTTAAACAGATGACTGTGAGGATGACAAAAGGAGCCCATTTCCAATATTTTCTTTCCCTTGGTTATCCTCTGGGCCGCCTTGTTCATTTCAGATCCATGAGCTGGGAGGGAATATCATTTGTTCCCTGATAGGCCATTAAACTATTTTTGCTGATAAGATCGAGATTTACAGCTGCCTCATCAGCAAAAGCAGGTTAAACTGAGGCCTCTAATTGTGGCCCGGGAACCCCTTGCCTTGCGGGCGGTAGGGACAGTCCATTTTATTTTGTTAGTATGTTTGGTTTTGTTCTCTGTCTCCCCCTTTTAGACTGTGAGCCCACTGTTGGGTAGGGACTGTATATGTTGCCAACTTGTACTTCCCAAGCGCTTATAGTACAGTGCTCTGCACACAGTAAGCGCTCAATAAATATGATTGATGGATTGATTGACAGTCGAGGGAGAGCCAGCCGGCCCCTGGCCGCACAGCTTCAGTTTCTCCCCACCGGGCGTGCGACGAGATGGAGCCGCCCCCAGTCCCGGCCCGGGGTTAGCGTCGCTGCTGTGGAGCACTTTCCGCTCCTTGGGAGGCGTAGGGTGGCAGGGATGGTGCTCCCTTCCCTCGCCATCTCTGGGTGGGGAGACCCGATCCCCAAATCCAGGCTCAGACAGAGCCCTCGCCCGGACCGTAGCCCGTCGGTCAAGCTTGGCTCGCTCTGGCCCTTCGTCTCTCTCAGGTTCAGCGCTTCAGCCGGGGCAGGAGCCTGCGGAAGAAGAGAGAGAGACTCAAGGAAGAGAGAAGGGCTCAGTCCGTGCCCAGGGAGGAGCTAGTGCCCAGTAAGGTAGGAGGTTCTGTCTACCGTGTCTGGGGGAGAGGACCCCCTCCCACTTCCCTGCCCCCGTTGACCTGTGGCAGATGCGCCCCAACCCCCTCAATCCCATGCCCCTTGGCCAGTCCTAGAGGCCCCGCCGCCCCAATTCTAATTGCACCCCATCTTTCCCTGCGTGGGTTCCACAACACACCGCCCAGGCCGGAGCCCTTCCATCCTAAGCCCACTCGTCCCCTTGAATGTTGGGAAATTCCCTACCGTCGCTCACTAGGGGAGAATTCAGCATCTGGGCAGCAGCAGTGTCCCCTCCTCCAATGTTTCCCCCCCAAATAAAGTAGGCTGGGGGGGGATGGTGGGGGTTCACTGTAAACTCACTAGTTCAGATGACCCCGTGGCTGCAGGTTGCAAGACAACCCCAGCACCGCGAAGGAGTATTTCCTGAGAGCAACGTGTCTTTTGAGGCACCTTCAGGCGGGCCTCCCTGCTCCCACCCCCGCCCCCCAAGGCTGGCCTCCTGGGCTGTGAGGTGGACTCACCGGGGGCCAGGACCACCCCCCGAGCCTGCGTGTGTCTGGTGCAGGGCAGCATTTCGGCGGCCGACACCCCCAGCAGCGAGCAGGCGGTTCCCCGGCTAGGGGAGGCCAAGGAGGAGGCCCGGTCAGCTTCTCCAGAGCCCCGAGCCAGGGCGCACAGGAAGAAAAGGCCGAAAGAGAAGGTACTGGGAGAGGGGAGAGGGCCGGGGGGCCGTGTGCGTGCCCGTGGCTCCGGCCGGCAGCCGACCGCGCCGCTGCTCCACCTCTCCTTAGGTCTCGGCCTTCTCGGACCCCACCTCTCCGGCGGACCGACAGCCCCTCCCTGGGCCCCAGGGGCACCCGCGGAACAACCCCAAGAGGAGGAACAAGCACCGCGGCCCGTCTCCGCCCCCTCCCCACGAAGTCCGGGCCTATCAGCTCTACACCCTGTATCGGGGCAAGGACGGCAAAGTCATGCAGGTAACACAGCCGGGGGCCCCCGTCCTCGGGCCAGTCCCGCATCTGAGGAAGGGTCACGGTCCCCACTCGCCCAGGGGACCCTCTCTGGCCACCTGTGGGCCGGAGGAGGAGGCGGCTGGCCCACTCGGACTCAAATGGCCACTGCCGTCGGGGGTGGCGGCCTGTTTTAGGTTCACGGGATGCGATGCTCAGATCCACCCCGCCCAGGGAAAAATTGCAGCGCACACTTATCTGTCCTTACCCTTACCCTGTACTGAGCTCCAGGGAGATGATCTGGGGTGGGGTGTGGGGCCAGCTTGCGGACCGCGGGGCCTCCCCTCTGCCCCCAGGCCCCCGTGAAAGGCTGTCGCTGTGAGCCGCTCATCAGTAAGCTGGAGAATCAGCTGGAGGCCACGGTGGAGGAGATGAAAGCGGAGTTCGGCACCGTGCGGGACAAGATGAACACGAAGCTGGGGCAGATGGAGGACCGGACTCAGCACCAAGTAAGGCCAGGGTTCGGCCAGCGGCCCCCACCACTCCCGGAGGACAGGGCCGCTCTTTGAGGATGCTCCCAGCCTGGCAGCGAGAGAGGGGCTCGCTCTCCTTGACTCCTTAGGTTAAACGGGGTTAGCCTGACCCCGCAGTCCCCTGCCTTTCCCCACCCAAATCTGCGCCTCGGCGGGGAGGGAAGAGGGTGGGTGTGTTTGTGTGTGTTTTGTCACCTGGGGCCCCGTTCCATCTCCTGGCCACTAATCTGAGCCCTGGGCCCCCGGGCCCTGCCCGGCAGCTGCGGGTCCTGGACAAGCTGATGGGCGAGAGGATGTCCGCCGAGAGAACCGAGTGTCTCAACCGCCTGCAGGAACACGCCCAACTGGAGAGGCACGACGGCGAGAGACGACAGGTGGGGGGCCGAAGCGCCAGGATGGCCTTCGGCGGGGAGGAGGACAGACAAGGAGGATGTAGGTTCGACAGTTCAGATGTTTATTGAACCCCTTCCAGCTTTACAGAACAAAGGAGGCGAGCCGGAGCTTGGTTTAGGAGAAGGCTGTGGTCTAAACCTGGGGGTTTTATCTAACAGCCTGCAGCTGGCTGCGTACCTCTGCGTCTTTCGACAGCCTCTTTATAGGGGGCCACGGGGAGAAGCTGCCCCGAGCCCCCACTTTTGTGGTGATGCACCTGTGTCCCCTTCCTCCCGGTGGCTTCCAAGGGCGGGGGCACAGCAGCCATCCCGGCCGTCGCAGGTCCGTCGTTAGGCAGAGTGCCGCGGCCTGATGGCAACTTTCCCTCTAGGTGTCCTTGGTGGATGAGCTGAAAAACTGGTGCCTGGGAAAGATTCAGAATCTGGAGCTGAAGCTCAGCGGAGAGTCGAGAGCCTCCAGGCCCCAGTCGACGCCATCCCCAGGTGAGTCTCCCGCTTGCGTAGTCGAAGCTGGGGCCGGTGCGGGGTGGAGGGCGCCCGCCACGGCAGCCAACGGACACCAGACCACAGCTTCAGGACGGCATTCCCTTGTCCCCAGGCGCTGTGCGTGCCTTAGAAGGGTTAGCTTAGCAGGCACCAGGGGTGGGCCTGGAAATTCAGCCACGGCATCTGCCTCCTTCCACCATCCGGGACCTCTTGGGGTTGCGGAATTGAGGACCCCAACCCTCACTCTTCTGGGAATGCTTAAGGACCGTCCCCACTGGGGACCACACAGTCTGGCTCCTCTTGAGACGGTCTCTTTCCTGCTCTGGGCTTTGTCCGGTACCTACAGGGGTGAAAAGCCAACGTTTTAGGAAGGAGTAAAACCGGTGAAACGCCCCCAGTGATAAGTATCTTAAATATCCCTGGTGATTTCACACCGATGATGCCATGTTCTTAGTACAGTGCTCTGCCCACAGTAAGCGCTCAATCAGTATGACTGGATGAATGTTCTCCTCCCTCTTCTCATCCTTCCCAGCTGTCCGTTCGCTCCGGGATACTTCCTTTCTGCTTTCAAAATCTTGGTCCTCTGACCCTGTCCCCCTCGTCTTCCCTCTCCCACTATCTCCTTAAAGCCACTGTACTTCTCTGTGCCTCCGTTGCCTCACCTGTCAAATGGGGATTAAGACTGTGGGACAGGGAATGTGGCCGACCTACCCTGTACCTACACCTGGAACACAATAAGCGCGTAACAGACATTTTTTATTTTTTTAAAAAGGCTAGAGAGCAGCGATGCTCCACCCCTCCACTCGGAGAGGCCCCGGGGAGGGCGGTGGGGGGGGGTCGTGGGGGCACATCCCTCACCCGACTGCCCCTCCCTGTCTGTTGACTCCAGATCTGGAGCAGCCGTCGGGGGGCCCGGAGGTGGCCCCCGAGGTGGCCGTGCGGCCCAAAGACAAGGCTCCGGGCGCGGCCCCGCCGGGCCCCAAGCTGCGGCACGCCAAGGTGCAGACGGCGTCGCAGGCCGAGCCGCCGCCGCCGGGCCCCTGCGTCCACAGGGCCACCCAGACCAGGAAGGTGGACAAGGGCGGGCAGAGCAGACACCGCGCCCAGCCCCCCGACCCCCCGCTCCGAGATGGGACCCAGGCCCTGGAGATCACCCAGTACTTCTTCGAGGCCGTCTCCACGCAGATGGAGAAGTGGTACGAGCGGAAAATGGAGGAGGCCCGCTGCCAGGCCACCCAGCGGGCCCTGCAGGAGAAGGCCGCCCTGAAGGAGCACATTCACAGCTTGGAGGAGGAGCTCACCAAGCTGAGGACGGAAGTGCAGAAAGACAGCTAGCTGCGGGCGGGTGGGGCCCCGTCCGGCCCAGGTATAACTCCGCAGCTTGGGGGTCCTGGAAACGACGCCCCTCCCCTCCCCGGGCCGGCGTCAAACAAACCTTCAGTGCCTAAGAGGCGACCGGAGACCTCGGACGGGGACTTCCCACTCAACGGCCTGCCAGAATACCACGAGGTGAGGGGCTTTCGCAGGACTGCCGGACCCCGAGACAGAAGTATCCGGCTGGCTGCCGGCCCTAGCGCCTCTCCCACGGCCCCTTCTCCCAAGACCGCGTCCTTCCCGGCGGGGTGAAGGTCAGAGTAAACCCCCCCCGATACAGGTACCGAAGCGTCCGAGCCAGCCAGGTGGGGGTTCAGTGACGCAGTCGAGTTCGTTTGAGCTACTGGGGCTCGAGCCGCGTGTCCGGGGCTAGCCTTAGTTGTAAAATAAAATGTTTTCCATTCCTTTGCTACCACCGTTTCCTCTACAGTGTCCTTTGCTATCTGAGCCCAAGATAAATGCCAGATTTTACAGCCAAGGGAGATGTTTAGCAGCGGTTGCCAGGGGAAACCGTCTGACCCTTTGCCCTCTTCCCAACACTCTTTAGCGGGCGAACGGACGCTGAGCCCAGAGGCTGGAAACCCGAAGGCTGACAGCGAGCTCTCCGTCTGTGGTAATTGTGATGGCATCTGTTAAGCGCTTACTATGGGCCGAGCACTGTTCTGAGCCCTGGGGTAGATACAGGGTAATCCGATTGTCCCACGTGGGGCTCACAGTCTTCACCCCCATTTTACAGACAGGCACAGAGAAGCGAAGCGACTTGCCCCAAGTCACACGGCTGACAAGTGGCGGAGCAGGGATTAGAACCCATGACCTCTGACTCCCGAGCTTGTGGTTTTTCCACTGAGCCACGCTGCTTCTCTGAAACAAGCCAGGGCTGGGACCCCAGGAACTTCTCTGCGACCATCCCCGCTTCTTCTTCATCAGTCGTATTTATTGAGCGCTTACTGTGTGCAGAGTTCTTCCCCTCTCCTCCTCCCACACACCGGCCTAGCAGGACCTCACTTTTGTGCTCATCCCAGAAAGCTGAACTCTAGGCCAGTGTTAGGGTTTTCCATCATATGCTTAGTAGATCTATTCCCAAGGGCTACGGTGTACAGGAGAGAGCCTGGGCCCAGGAATCAGAGGGTCATGGGTTCTAATCCCAGCTCTGCTACTTATCTGCCGAGTGACCCTGGGCAAATCACTTCACTTCTCTGGGCCTCAGCTACCTCATCTGTAAAATGGAGAGCGAGACAGTGAGCCCCATGTGGGACAACCCAATAGGCTCGTATCCACTCCAGCACTTAGTACAGTGCCTGACACATGTGTTGCCAACTTGTACTTCCCAAGCGCTCAATAAATACGATTGATTGATTGACACATAGGAAGTGCTTAACAAATACCGCTATCATTAGTATATCATCTTAGTACTTTGACAATATTTTAAAGTCAAATGTTAAGCTTTACTAAGACTTGGCCACATTCAGGATTGTCTAATTTTTTTTATCCACTTGAAATAAGTGGTTTAAGCTTCCAAATAATTAGACTCACATGCTAAAGCCCCATGTGGGACAACCGATTACCTTGTATCTCCCCCACTGTTTAGAACAGTTCTTGGCACACAGTAAGCGCCTTAACAAATACCACCCATTATTATTATTATCCTGATGACTACTGTACAGTGCGGGGAGGACAGATAATAATAATAATAATGATGGCATTTGTTAAGCGCTTACTATGTGCAAAGCACTGTTCTAAGCGCTGGGGAGATACAAGGGGATCAGGTTGTCCCGTGTGGGGCCCACAGTCATCACCCCCATTTTACAGATGAGGTAACTGAGCCTCTGAGAAGTTAAGTGACTTGCCCAAAGTCACATAGCAGACGTGGCGGAGCCGGGATTCAAACCCATGACCTCTGACTCCAAAGCCCGTGCTCTTTCCACTAAGCCGCGCTGCTTCTTAGATCTGATCCCGACTCTGCCACTTGTCTCCTGTATGGCCTCGGGCACGTCACTTCGCTTTTCTGTGCCTCAGTTACCGCACCGGTAAAATGGGGATTGAGACTGCGAGCCCCACAGGGGACAGGGAACGTGTCCAGCAAATGGAGGGCACATAGTACCTAGTGTGTGCCTGGCACATAGTAAGCGCTTAACAAAAACCATTACCGGGGGCACAGGAGGGGATGGAGAAACGGGTGGCCGACCAGAGAGATAATAAAGTATGGACCAATGGAAACCATCTCCATCAATGACTGCTCCTTGTAGGAAGCTTCCCGCAGAAACGACGACACGTTTCCTGCCCCCGAGCCCAGCAGAAACCTGCGGGCAGGAGGCTCGCTGGCCATTTGGTAAGAGCCCTGGGAGGGTCTCCCGGGGGAGGTGGGTTGTTTTTTTCCGCGTCACCCCCAACCAGGCTGCCGTCCCTTTGGCTCCTGCCCCGCGCCCGCCGCTAACGTCGCACCGGCTTACCTCAGAGGTTCCGGGGGACCGAGGCGGCATTCGCCAGGCTCTGCGGGACGGACGTGGCCCCGCGGCCCGGCCCGGTGCTATGACTTGGCCAAGTCCAGGGCTCTCACCAGCTCCTTGAGTTGCATGTTGCCTTGGGTGATCATCATGCGAATGGCGTCCTGCACAGAGGACGGAAACCAGTCAGGGAAACGACCCTGTCCCTCTACGTCGCGAGCTCATTATGGGCCGGGAACACGCCTGCTAATTCTGTTGGCTTGTACTCTCCCAAGGGCTTAGTACAGTGCTCTGAACAGAGTAAGTTCTCAATAAATACCACCGACTGATTGACGGCCGGCAAGACGGTCTCGGCTCACCATCCTAGCAGGGAAGGAGCGCCATTATTTTGTACCAGGAAGAGAGAGTCGATTCCGCTGGGCTTCTAATCAATCAGTCCCAATCAACTGTATTTACGGAGCGCTGGGAGAGTACGATATAAAAAGATAACACGCCAAGCTTACAGTCTGAATTCTAACTTAGGTCTCCCGTCCCTAAAGTCTGCTGAAGATTAAGCGGGACTCATTCCCTCTGGGGAAGACAGCGGCAGTGAAAGGGAAATGAAAAATGTACACCAAAAGCTTTTGAAGAATGAGATGAGACTACCCGGATCACACTGTATTCAGCCAGGCCGTACCTGGCCTGTGAGGAGAGGATGGAGGAATGGCCAGGGTTGGGAGGGAAGAAAGCAGGGAAAGAAGTTGTGTTCCTGAAGAACCTTTTCCTCATCCTTGACAAATACCAAATGCACACCATTGCACTGAGGGTTTAGGCGACTACACCGGAGGCACATACCAAATGCACACCATCGCACTGAGGGCTTAGGCGACTACACCGGAGGCAAAGTCCCTGTTCCCGGCCCTCCAGGACTTTCCAATCTAATGGTGGACGTAAGCAGGCGGGAATTATTTACAAAGTGTGGGAACCAGGAGGAAGAGCAAGGATATAACACGAACGTGTTAGGGTACAAGCCCAGCTCTACAAAATCACTGAATACATCAATAAAAAATTTACACTGAGAAGCAACCCGTCCTAGTGGAGAGAATCTGGTTGTCGGGAGTGAGAGGACTTGGGTTCTAATTCTGCCTCTGCCACCTGCCTGCAGTAAAAAATCACTTCATTTATCCGTGTCTCGGTTTCCTTATCTGTAAAATGGGGATTCAATACCCGGACTCTCTTCCACGTGGACTATGCGTCCCATGCGGGACGGACTACGTCCCACCCGTGAAAACTGGTCGGCACATAGTACACGCCTAACAAACACCATAATAACAATAATAATTATGTGGGTTGGAGGCAGGAGAGCCATGAGCAGGGCAGCTTGGGAAAGCGAGCCAGAGTGGTGGTGGTGATGGGTAGGTGAGTGAGGGGGGGAGGCAGCGGAAGGCCTCCAAGTCCGCAGTGCGTGTTTCCACCTGATGTGGAGGGAAGGGGAGCCACTGAAGGGCTTTTCGTTGCTTTATGAGAAGTGGGGAAATATGTGCCCAGTGACCCTTCGGGAGAGCGATGCGTGCGGCCGCGGGGAGGACGGACAGTGGGGGCAGAGGCTGCGGGAAGGTGAGACGACAAGCCGGATTCCCGGCGGGGAGGAAGTGGGCGTGGGAGACACAGAGGAGGAAGG